>NC_046657.1:1205871-1270605 GCF_010883055.1 Belonocnema kinseyi
TCTTTTTGGTTGAAAATGTATCATTTTTGGTCAAAAATGCAATTGTTTGGTTAAAATATGAACTGTACATCTTTTTGGGTTTAAAAGTCGATTATTTCACTATGACTTGGACAACTTTGTAAAAAAAGACTTTTTTTAACAAGGTTTTATAATTATAGTTGAAAATTTAACTATTTGGTTGAAAGTTTAACTCTTTCATTGAAAACTCATATTTTTCGCTTAAGAAATTCAACTTTTTGTAGATAATTCGTCTTTTTGACTTTAAAATTAAATAATTTCGTTGAAAATTCATGTATTTTGTTTGAAATTTGTCTTTTTTTGTAGATCATTAATTTTTTTGGTCGAAAATTCATGTTATTGATTGAAAATTCAAAGACTTTGTTGAATATAAATTTTTTCCGTTAAAAATGATTTATGTTTATCTGAAAATGTAACTATTATAGGATTCATTCAAAATTAATCGTACATATTGGGTAAGTTTGAAAATCGTTTTTTTTATAGAACATAAATCTTCTTGGTCAAAAATTCACCTTTTCCTTTGAAAATTTAACAATTTTGTTGAATATTCGTTTTTTTCCTTGTTCAATTAAATTTTTTCACAGCTTTTATCTGGAAATTGAACTATTCCATTTTTACTTAAACTGTATCCTGTAAATTGTATTAGTTAAAACACCAATTATTTGTTAGAAAATTAATTTATTTGTTTTCGATTATAACTTGAAATACTATTTTAGTCTAAAAATTTTTATTTTTAACCCATTCAATTTGAAATTTTTTAATTAAAAAAAGGAAATTTCGTTAATTATCAGCAATATTTGACCATTCATTAAAAAGAATATATTACGAACAACTGTTAAAAACTATACAAATTTGAATAGAATGGTTCGAAAAAGAAAGCTTTGAATTGTTAAATTTGTAATGAGCTGAATTTTAAGTTTAAACGCTACAATTTTAATTTAAAAAAAGATTCAGAGTTAATTTAAAACTTGAAATTATTTCAAATAATTTGAAACACGATTTAGACTTTTGCAGATTTAAAAAAAAAGCTTTTTGAGAATTGTACATTACTTAAAAGGAATAACAAAAATTGTTGTGATTGCTAAGAACATTGAAAATAATTTTTTATTTTGACAAACAAATTGTAAGTCAGTATTTGAAAACATTTTAAAAATTAAAAAAAAAGAATCCGGAAGATTTTAAGGAAATTTTTTTATTTTGCGGTTTTTTTAATTTTAGGAAAAAAATATAATTAACAAAATTTATCTTTTTTTAAACGAAAAGTTTACTTTTTAACAAATTAAATTAATTTTCTATCAAATAATTGGTGTTTTAACTGAAACAATGTACAGGATAAAGTTTCAACCAAAAATTGAATAGTTCAATTACCAGATAGAAACGATTAATTTTTAATCAAACCTAGAATAGTTACATTTTCAGATAAAGAAAATAACTTTTAATGGAAAAAATAAATTTTCAATAAAGTTGTTAAATTCTCAACCAATAACATGAATTTTCGACCAAGAAAATTAATGGTATACAAAAAAAGAGAAATTTCAAACAAAATACATGAATTTTCAACGAAATTATTTAATTTTAAAGTCAATAAAACGAATTATCTACAAAAAGTTGAATTTCTTAAACGAAAAATATGAGTTTTCAATGAAAGAGTTAAACTTTCAACCAAATAGTTTAATTAAAAAACCTTTTTAAAAAAAACGTATTTTATTATTACAAAGTAGTCCAACTCTTAGTGAAATAATCGACTTTTAAACCCAAGAAGATGTACAGTTCTTATTTTAACCAAACAATTGCATTTTTGACCAAAAATTGTACATTTTCAACCAAAAAGATTAAATTTCTACTAAAGAAGGTCAATTTAATTTTAATAAATTTTTGAATTTTAAAGTCAAAAAGTGTATTATCTACAAAAAAGCTGAATTTTTAACCTAATTTAAAGGCAAATAGTTGAATTTTCAACTATAATTATGAATCTTTAATAAGAAAAAATTAATTTTTTTAATAAGTAGTTCAACTTGAAGTGAATAATCGAATTTTCCAACTAAAAATTATGATTTTAATTTTTAACAATATAGTTGCATTTACAACAAAACGAATTCTCAACCAAAAAATATTTACAGTTGATAATTCAACCGAAAAATGTAATTTTTAATCAAAATGTATAAAATTTTCATAAAGCAATTAAATTTCTACAAAAAGGACGAATTGTTAACAAAATACATAATTTTTTAGCCAAAAATGGTATAGATTAATTGTCAGTTACAAAAATGTATTTTCAACGAAAGAGATGAATCTTCAAATAAAAGAAATAAAAATTTTAACAAAGTAGTTACATTTTTAATAGAAAAGAGGACTTTTTTTACAAAATAGTTACATTTTTAACCAAATAATTAATTTTTGAATCAAATAATTGAGTTTTTATCCAAACGAGATGAATTCCAAAATCACCAATTTCTTTAATTTCTTTGAAATGCGGATCAAGATTTAAATAAGACTATTATAATATAACATAATTATAATAGTATCATTATAATATATATATAATAGTATTAATATTTATATAATTTATATTTTATACTTGAAGTAACGTAACCTCAAAATACACGCATTAAAGAGGCGCGCGAAGTATTCAAATCATGAGAATCGCCAGCCCAGCATCGAAATCTGGAAATATTAAAATCCCAATCTCTTCATTTTATTTCAAAGCAGATAGAGATATACTCGTAAATAGAACCGCCGAAATGTTCCGACCGGCAATCGTGCGCCTTCGAGTTTTCAAATCCAGAAGAGGAAAAATGGGTTGCGCGCGCAACCCCGACATTTATATCGTCTCCTACCATATTCACACGGACATAGACGTGTCATTGGATTGGACCACGTCTCGTTTCAGATCTGGGATCACTGACTGCGAATGGTCCGAAACATGGAGTGGAAATGAGTGAATTCGCCATGATAACGCTAAGCGTAGGAAATCATGGGTTAAGTCCGGCCGACCAGCAACATCCACACAAAAACCGAGCATCCATTGATCGAAGCTCATTCTCTGTACTTAGCGGGATCAGTAGGGTTCAATCTATTAGCTGCTCCAACCTAAAGAAACAATCACGGGCGACTCTTATCGAAAAAGAATAATTTGATTGATTTAAACATTAAATTAAAAACGGCCGCAATACGAGCAGAGACACGATAAAGTTTTTCTTTTGCATGATAACTGTTGGCCCTACGTTGCAAAACCTATCAAAACATTCTTTGTTAAGGCTGAAATGGAAAGTCGTACCTCACCCGCGGTTTGAGAAGCAATTCACTTTTTATGAAGATACCAAAAAATGGGTCGATTCGTGGATAGCTTCAAAAACAGAGTCGTTTTTTCTGCGTGTTATCCGTATTTTATTTTAAATAGAGAAAAGGACAAAAGACTTCATCCAATCATGAAAGCGAGTTTTGAAGAGCAATAGTTCAGAATTGCGATAGTTTCGAGAAATCATCGAAAATGGCGCAACGTACTTTTTATTAATTGAATAATTTAACGAATAAAAATATTTAAATTGTTTTAGATACAAGCGCGAATGCTTTTAGCAGTTGCTCAGGTTTAGAAGTTTTCAGTTTTATATTTGAAGATTGGTCTTTTTTATTGTTTTTAAAATAGCAAAGCCTTATTTGCTTTTTACAGAATTGGGTGCTTTTCGCACCCTCTTGCCCCGGTCGCCTTCACCAACATCGTCCCCACCTTCGTAACCATCGCCTCCACAGTCACCAACACCATCTCCACCCTGGTTACCAACACCACAAAATCTCCAACTGCCTGAAAACAAACATGGTGTTTATGGAGTTGCATCTGGGACTACATTATTTATGAACACATAAGTTGGGTATTGGATTAATTATCCACCTAGTGCATCAAGACCACAACTGTTTCATGTTTCCATCTTGCCTCTACGTAATAATGACACTCCAAATCCCGATAAACCCACCAGAAGTGATATTCGATGCATGCCAAATTTGTTTTTCATGTTAGAGGGCAACGACCCCCCACCCCAAATCATTTCATTTAAAATCCGAAAAAAGAAATTTCCTCACTTTTTAATTTTGATTTTGACAGTTGCTAGTTTTTACTTGAAGTTTCTCGTGTAAATTCATTGGAAAAAATCACTTTTTTGAGTTTTTGGAATAGTTTAATAGGGTTTGGGAAAATGTGACAGGAAAGTATAGAGGCTTGTAGAGAAATATCGAACGAAGAATTGGATCTATTAGACATATGGGCTTGAAACCCCGAACACACTGCCACAAGTCCCTGAAAACTAACCTTAAAACCAAAAATGTCAATTCTTTATCAAATATACCTTTTTAGCACAATATGTCTTGTCTTTATTTAACTTATAATTATTTATATTGGTTAAGTGGAAGATTTATCAACATTAGTTAATTACTTTTTATATATTTAAACAAATGAAATTTGTTTAAATATTTTTTCTGAATTCCTTGTTTTATTAAAAAATGTTAATATTTCTTCAGAGGAATATTTATTAAAATTGTTAAAATAATTGTTTTCTTAAACAAATTCTATTTTTGAAGTCATTTGTGTATTTTAATTTTTTATAACAATTATTATTATTAGTCTACTAAAATATTTAACAAAATTGGTTAATTCATTTTTAATTATGCAAGAAAATTCCATTAGTCTGAAAATTTTTATTAAATTTGTCAAACAAATTTACAAAAAAAATCACAAATTAATCAACCAATGTTGACAGTTTATGTTTTTAGTTGAAATTCATTTCTTTTGTTGAAAATTCGTCTTTTTGGTTGAAATGAATCATCTGGATTAAAAATTCATCTTTTTGTTCAAAGATTTAAGTATTTCAGTTAATGATTCATCATTTTACTCCAAAATTAATCTTTTTTGCTTAAAATTAAACTATTCTAGTTAAAGATCCATAATTTTAATTGAAAATTCAGGTCATTGGTTATAGATTAATTTTTAACAGAAAATTCAACTATTTCATTTTTAGTTGAGACTACATTCTTAAAATTTAAGCTGAACAGTTTTTGATCATAATGTTCAGGAACTAAAGAGATTCTTTATAGTAATAATTAAGCAGCTAATTGAAAAAAAAACAATTCTTTCTGTACTGTTTTCACTAAAAAATCTGAAAATAATGTGAAAATTTTCCTTCAAACTTTTAAAATAAAAATGACTTTGGCTTATCTCAACGTTTAAGAGAAAATTCACATACAAGATAAACTATTTTTAAAATTTCGAAAGCAATATTCCTTTAACTAAAAGAGATATGAACTTTAACCTTAAAGATAAAATTTTAACGGCCGAGTTTAATCTTCAACTGAAATAGTAGAATTTTCAACAAAAAGACTACTTGGTCATACTTGATAAATACCATCGACATTATATCAGCCTTCTTCAAGATGTGTTTCGTGTAAATGAGACCTGTGGAGTTGGGAAATTCAACATTGTCTTCACTACTTCCAACAACAGAAAGGCAATCGTCTTTTTCATTCCAGAAGATAAAGAGGAAAACCCCACGTGGATGGTGAAAAAAGCGGACCAAGGAACACAGACTAACTATAGTGATGCAAAAAAGTAATTTTGATGGGCTAAAGCAGATTGTTGCTTGTGCCAATCAACGTTTACGACGAATAAAATCGCAAGCTGCTGATGCCGAAAGGTGTTTGAAACTTCTAGTAGCTGATACTGATGAGTAAATTTAAAAAACAACATTCAATCTCCCAATGAATTGATTATTCGTAAGATTATTGCTGTTGAATTCAAACATCTCTCATCAGTGAGCAAATCAAAGAACAAGTACCAACATAATTTATTCATTTCTACTTCTATTCAGTATTTTTGGAACTGACAAGTATGCTTACTTATTATGTGACAATAGATGTAAAAGGAATATGTCTTTGAATGAATTTCAAGGGATATTTCGAAATCCCTTAAGCATTGAAATCAGGAAAATGGCATTCCTTAATGAAGAAAAACACAAGAGATGTTCTGCTTAAAATAGCAGTGTAGGTAATTAATTCAAAATAAGTACAAGCTACGTTTACTTACTAGAATATATCTATGAATTTACTTAAGAAGCTCTTTTATTATGCTTTGAATATTGAGAATTAATAATAATCAGGTCTGAAAATTCACTTTAAACCATACACTGAAAGCGTGTCTTTGCAAGATCGGCGTTTGAATTTATTATAAGGGTAGCTTATAAGAGAAAATTAAACAACCCTTTACAGAAATCGAAGACACATCCTTGTTGTTCACACCTTCTCTACTTACTTTGCTATGATTCTCTATGCTCATAGATTAATCGGGAAACCTTGTGTTGTTTTAGTTATTAGGAAATGTCAAAATTCCGGATTCAGTGCTCAAGCGATAATAAAACAACCCTTCAAGTAAATTCCTAGATATATCCTAGTAAGTAAACGTTTCTTGTACTTACTTTGAAGTTATTTCCTACCCTGATGTTTTAATGAGAACATCTCTTGTTTTTTTGTTAATTAAGGAATGCCATTTTCCTGGTTTCAAGGTTTAAGGGATTTTCAAACAAACTGTAACATAGTTCAAAGACATATTATTGCCATTCGCGCTTACTCTACTTATTTGAAATTGATTTCACAACGCAGCAGTTGAATACAAAATCTCAAGCGCTTTTATTAGCTAAGAAATTATGATTTCCATACTTGCATGTTCAAGGTATGAAAACACCCCCCAAATATGCTGTATACCCAAAAAGTCGTTTATCTTTCTAGTTATTGGGTATATAATCCCTTCACTTCGGCAAGTCTGATTGTCAAAATGTGAAACTTTTAGCCAAATCGATCAACGAAGTTTTGAGGAAAAAAACATTTCACTAGAATGTGCATTTTCTAATAAAAATACGTGTAAAAAGTGAAACTAATGCAAGTGTTTGTATAAAAACTGTTCATTTTATTACTTTTTCTTTGGTTCAGGGTCCTTAGGTAACTTTAAGAACTACAAGGCATACTGCGATTAGCAAATATTCTCCCTGTGTTAGTGAAACACAGACCTAGGTCTAATAAATCTTGTTTTCAATTTCAATAGCTTGTTTTAATACGTAGGCTAGACTCATTTCAATGTTGATTCACTCTGAAATATTTATTGGGTAATAATTAACTTTAGTAATATGATACCGCTTGGTCTATGTAGCAGTCTTCATATTCCAGATTGATCAGTTTTTTTCCTAATCTCACTGGAAAAATGAAGTTTCTAATTGGTTCTTTATTGCTTACCTACGCGATTTTCTTCAATTTTGGTGGTACGTATGACCAGTATAGTATGTGCCCTGGAACAAAGAAACCAGCCCTAAAATTTAGAGATTTTCTTAAGATGAACGATTTTCTTTTTAAATTTTTTCACATCTCGCATATTTTTACGTCTTACATAAAAATAGTCGCGACAAAATTATAGATCACTTTAAGGTTAACATATCACCCATAGTTTAAAATAAAAATAGAATTTTGTAATTCTGATCATATTTTTCAAGATTAAAACAAAAGCTATGTATATTAAAAAAAATGATTTTAAGCAAATTTGTAGACATTTTTGAGGTGAGTAATTTTTTCCTTAAATTTATTTCATATCTTGCATAGTGTAAAATTGTTCGATTCAGTTTGATATTTTTTAGAATGAGAATGTACAGATTTTATCACTTGTAAGCACTAAAAAAAATACCAGGCATATTTATGATCTGTTGTTAAATCAATGCATTGAAAACAATTCAAATCTACATAATCTTCCTAAAAAATTAATTTACACTCGAACTCCAATGATACGAAATCCATAAATACAAGTGTTCCGCAGATACGAGAGGTCCCTCTCTATAGGAGCGAGCGGAATTTTGCCCCTCTCTCCTGTCCTATTTGGGAGTGAGAGGCGTGTAAGAGACTGAATTTTAAGCGTGTCAGATACTTGTGTACTTTTAAAAGCTTTCCTTAATTCATTAAGTTTCTCAGCTAAATTTTTGGTTACTTTTTCCACTGAAAAACAAGAAAACAAAATCTTATCCATAGATTCGAAAGTAGCAATGTATGGTCCAATAGCAAAATATCCCACACCCACATATATTTCGGGATCTTGTAATGCATCCGATTCTTTTAAAAGTTTTCGGCAGGCATTATCCTCAAAAATGTCTCCCTGGTAGTTTTTAGAAATAAATTGTAGTTTTTGTGGACATATCAATGCTTTCTCTCTTCCAAGAAGAGGGGCGAGACCATTCCAAAACATGTCATTTACGAAACCTTGTAGGATATGTAATTCTGGAATCAAGAATTTTTAAATTACATGTATGGAATCGTCTTCCTCAAGAATTGGAGCATTTATAGTACTGTGGTGATGCATAGCAAGTTTTTTCTTATTTATGATACAAAAATTGTAGAAGTCGCTTCTCAAATCTCCGTAAGTTTTTAAACGTGAACATTTGTTAAATACAGTCAAAGAATCACCTTCGTTCTCAGAACTGCTTTTTCCTTTTGAACGAGTAAGTCAACATCTTCAGTAGATCTTAAATTATTCAAAGAGATAAAACAATTGGGGCATGGGTACATCGACGAAGCTGTTTGCTGACCAATTTTGTTTTATTTCTGAATTTTGTACATTAAAATCAGATTCTGTATCATTATAAAAGTCCTCTAAATTTTTTGAATTTTCAGAAGCATGTTTATTTTAATAAGTTGGCACGAAGTTTCTTCCCGCATTTGTTCTCAAGAACTTTGTCAACTTGTTCATTTGTCTATTTGATGCACCAGTATTTACTTTTAAATTGTCGAAGCTTTCATTAGTAAAAACAGTTTTTTTCTGTTGGATTAATCGTAGCAATTAATTTAGATCCCGATGTTCTTAACTTTAAAGATATATCACTTCTACTAGAATCACCACCAGAATCAATTTTTCTTTTTAGGAATGTACTGGTTATTTTTTCTTGTTGAGTTTCAGGAAGTTTTTCGATTAGTTTTATGTACAGCATTAGGTTTTGAAGTTGGCAATGAACTTGAATCGTCGGACTTTCACTGATGCACTTCTAACTTTACCTCTTCCTCTCGGAACTTTTTTATGCGAAGTTTTTCGAGCAGTCCTGTAAATGTAGCAAATGCAAATACTATTGTTTGATCTAGTTGGTTTTATCAATTGCATATTTGCGTAATTTGGCATGAGAGGTAAAGCTCAGTGAGAAAAGTGAGGCGCAGTGAAAAAGTAAACTACTTCGTGTTACCTCGGGTATGCTTATGCAACGTACACAGCGAACTTCATTCTATTTACCGGCTCTCGTCCCTAAACTAAATGTTATTGTTCTTATTGCGTCAATCGACAAAAAATCGCAAAGGAATAAAAAAGTAAACATTGTCAAACCAAAAAAATTTTTATTGTGTTTGATAGGTCGTGTAAATTCTATGATACAAAATTTTTTAAAAATGACTTCAGATTCGAAAATAGCAGACAATTTGACACAAGTAATCATTATAATATTATGCATTTATATTATCCTGTTGGCAAAAAATTCGGCGACATCTTTAAGACAATTTTAAGATACCCTATGTCCGTGTCGTTACGGTTTCTGTACGATATCGTAAAAATGTGTATGATCTGACGATATCTTTGCGATATCGCAAAGACACCGTAACGACACGGACATAGGATATCGTAAAATTGTCGTAAAGATGTCGTAACGATGTCGTAAAGGCGTCACGTAAAGAAACCGGAACAGTTTCTTTTGGCATTTTTGTGCAACCTATACGTCTTTCAACGACACCGAGCCCTCTCCCAGTCGTATGTTTGGAATTCCCGATTCCCAAACTTCTCGCATCTTTGGCCTTGGAATGTCGTGAAGGCCTTTTCCATTTTTTCATCTTTTTATTGAAATATTGCCAATATTCTCTCAAATTCCTTGGAACGGACTTAGATCCGAATCGAAACATATTGACAATATTATAATAACATTTTTTTTAAACCTGGAAATGTCCTTCACTATATTAATATTCTAGGATACCAGAAAAAATTTTAAGACATGATTATTCTACGTCAGACAATTTTAGATTTCAATTAATTACAGTGTTTTTATCCAACTTCAGGTCAAAAGTATCTCTCGGATTTAATATGTAGCGATTCTGCAAACATAATATTTGCACCGCAATCATTTGTGAGCTCCCTTAATGTTTCTGAAACCGCTTAAATTTTAATCCAAATCCATATGAAAGGGTATCTGTCCTCCTATTAGGTCATTTCGCTTTCGGGGTTTCAGCGTAACTCTCTCGACGAGGAGTGATTAATGTGTGGAGCAGGATATAGATTTTCGAATTGATCTAAAAGAAACGCAATTATTTATAATCACACGGGCTCTGTTTATTCTCTTTTTTTTCCTTGTACGTGGAATCAGACAAACAATTTCGTAACTTATTATGTGAATTGCCACAAGATAAAAAATTTAAATTCTTTATATCACGCTTTTATTGTATCCGATAAAAATTGTAATATCACTTGTAAAAGTATTTGTTTTTAATGAAAGAACCCATTTTTTCAAGTGATTTATTCTTTAGAAACAGAAAATTACTTCAAACGAAAAAAATAATTTCAAATGAAAGAAAAAATTTTATTGTAATGAGGAAATATTGCTTTGATTAAGAAAAGCTTTTCTTTTCCTGAAAGTCATTAAATAATTTTCTTTCACTCGAAAAAATTTTCAATAAAACAAAGAATCTTTCAACTTGTAATTAAAATCTATATCGATTGATTATTAGTATTATTATATTAATGAGCCATTTCCCTTCTCGAGTACAGTTGACTCACTCGCTCCGCACCACTGCTCCCGCGCAGGTTGCTGATTAATATCTTTAGTGGTCAGCCCAACTGAAGAGCCTCACAAAGTCATAATGTGAGTCTCCCTACTGGGGCAACCGACACTCTTTCTGCAAACAATTTTTTGCCCCACTTTCCCGTCAAGTCATGCCTCTCTCACTTTTTTAAGGTACATCCATTGTTTCATGCCAGATATTGTGTTTCTATGGCTTCTTACATCTATTCGAACTAGTGTCTCATTTACATAATCTTATCATTCTTTCCGCCGTCTGCCCCTGTGCACACGGCCATCTAAATTACCTTGATAAACTTGTTTTGTTTGTCGTTCATCTTCAGTCCTCCCAGAATGCCTGAACCATCTCAAAGAAATTATTCCACATATGCCTAATAATGTCTCCTCTATTTATAAAACAGTTTCTTGTTTCCTTCAAAGTCGTTTTGCATTTTCTTTACTTCGTCTGTTATGATCTTATCTTTATTTTACTTTACTAGTAATTTAACTTTCCTCTTTTTGTGTATGTATTCATTTGCAGGCCTATTTCGCTCTTGGTCGCTAACGTTTATGATTTACAACCTTCTTTCAGGTGCTTTTTTTCGTTTCTTGGCCGGCTGCCTGAATTTCATCATTCCACCATTCAATCGCCAGATATTCTTCCTTATTACCTCGTATATCATCTATATATTTATTGTTCATTTGCTCCTCCCAAAATGCCTTATCTATCACGGTTTGCTTGAAAGGGGCCTTAATCGAAAGTCTTAATCGAAAGTCTGCAAACCTGAAGTTTTGTTGATGGATTTCATTCCTAGGCATCACAGGAGTATTTCAAGCTGAAAACCAAAATCGAAGACTGTGGGCTTTTTGAGAAAAAAAATCAATTTTATCATTCAAATTTCCAAAACTGGGATTTTCGTTTTAAACTTTTGTAGTTCCCATTATTATATTAGCTAAACTTTTATAAGAGTAGGTGTATATAAGGTTTTTGAGTTCACTAATTACGAATACATTGCTAGATTTTTTTAATTCAAGACGGCTGATCCAATATAGCTCACCAATTTGGTTAAGTTAACGCTAATTGTGGTAAAAATTAGTATATGAAGCGTTTTGGGGTCTCTCATTACATACACGTCATCATATTTTCAAAATTCAAAATGGCGTATCGGCAATTGTGGCCTAAAAGAAGCAATTAAATGCTAGTCCTTGTGGCTATTTGTATTCAGTGGTGTTTAGGGCCGCTGATGGCGAATATGTTATCAGGCTTTAATATGAATAATTTGCGATCCATGGAATTTTGTTGAACGGCTTCATTATATGGAATAAATACTTTAACTTTCTGAACTAAGATTTTTCTTACGATTAAATATGCAAATTACAGATGAAAACTTTTATACAGCGGTATGTAATCAGCGATTCCAAAAACCTTCATATACATGGGAAAAAGTCCGCTGTAAGATATACTCGGAAAAGTGATGAAATATTACTTTGTGGCGCAGTAGTGTGGCGCAGTAATGTGGCGCAGTAGTTCTACTTTTTCGTTTTACACATTTTATATGAACAGGTTGATTTACAAATGCTCGGTGAAAATATTTCAATTTAATTAATTTAAATTTTAATAACTAAATGTTTAATTTAAACATTCATTTAATTTATGTTTTCTTTCCAAATTCTGTGGCTCAAAAATGTCATGGATTTATTACTCTCAGATGAATTGTAAGTGTATAAATATTTAAATTTAATTTTCCAGCTTAAAAAAGAATCGAATGATTATAGTTCTACTAATCTTCTTTAGTAAAAACCTGAAAGTAAAAACAGAAGCAGCTACTACAAATAATTTATTGAAACATTGGAGTTGAAAAATTGTTTAAGATACAAGATACTTAAAACTGATTAATATTCTAACTTTGAAGTTGGATTTGAACATTGAGTTGAAGTCTAGCTGAAATTAGAAGAAATAAGTCTTGAAAATAAACATTTTTAAATGCTCAGAATTTTATCAAACTTTGCTAAAAGCTATAGTAATTATTTATATATTTTTATAAAATATAAAAATGCATATTATGTGATATAATAAACAGTATAATAGTATAATAAATTGCAAACATAGGTAAGTGAAGTAAACGGTGTTTATTTACATATTTTTTAATTTTATTCCTGGAACAATATTTGAAGGTTTGCAGTATACAGAATTAGGTATCTAACAAAAAAAAAACAAAAATTTTTTAGAAAACCGAAATAGCATTCTTTCAACTTTGAAAAATGATAAAATCTTGCTCCTGAAATATAAGGAGCCTGAATAAGAACCCAGTGAGCACAAAGTTTGGCGACGTCTTTACGAGATCGTTACGACAGCTTTACGACAACTTTACGACATCCTATGTCCATGTCGTTAAGGTGTCTTTACGATATCGGAAATAAGTCGTATGATCTAACGATGTCTTTACGATATCGCAAAGACACCGAAACGACATGGACATAGCATGTCGTGAAGATGTCGTAACGATGTCGTAACGATGTCGTAACGATGTCGTAAAGACGTCGCCAAATTTTGTGCCCACTGGGAATAAAAAAAAGCTTATAAAAAAACCTATTCTGTTCCGGGAAAATAAAGATTTAGTGTGACGGTATCGCACTGTAACAGTCATAAAAATTTTAAAAGTGGCTTTTAGTAGAAATTGAAGACTTTATGTTGGAATTTGATTATACTATAAGATATAAATCTGCAATGTAATACAGCACTCTTCATACAAGAGTCAAAATATCTCAAGTGTGCCACTTTTAAATCGATGGTTCTATTTTCAATCAATTTATACAGTTTTCGATTTGTTTTCATATCAAAATAACTCCGCTAAGATATTTTTTCAACCAATTTTTTTTTTAAGTTATTAACAATCAAAGTTCTTGATCATTTTTTTCAAACATGGATTACTCGCAAACGGTTCATCGAAATTCAATATTTGAGTTATGAAAATTTTTTTACGAAGTATACTTTACGCTAACAAATTGTTCGGTATTGAAAAAAATTTTATTCTCTACATAATCGCTTGTTTTAAACAATTTAAAATTAATTAAATTTCTGCGCCTGTGAAAGAATTCTTTCATGTTCCAATAGATTCTACGATCCCTTTCGAAAATTTTGGTAAAAAAAATTTGTATTTTGCAGCGCTGGTCGAGTACGTTCGAACGCCCGCGGGTATCATATTGAGTACAATATGACACGAATTTTCCAATTCCAAGAAGTTTAATTTTCTACTTAAAAAAGATGAATTTTCAACATGGTAGATCCAGTATCAACGAAAAAAAACGATTTTCAACCAAAAGTTGAATGGTTAAGTTTTTAGTTATAAAGATTAATTAAAAAAAAATATATTATCAAAATAGTTCACTTTTCCACAAAGCAGATTAATTTTAAATTAGAAGAATAAAGCATCATTTAAACAAAATTAATTTATTAATAAAGTGGATCAACTTTAATCCAAGAAATAGGGAAACAATTGGGTAATAAATTATTTTTTATAAAATTATTATGGCTATCATATTAAGTACAATATAAAACGAATTTTGAACTGAAATGATTAATCTTATTTGAAAAAATTCATTTTTAATCAAGCGGTTCAACTTTCTACCAGGTATAGCTATTTTTGATCAAAAAGATTAATTTTCAACCAAGAAGATTAATTTTCTACTAAAAAAGAATAAAGTGGTTTAATGTTCAATTAGGCAGAGATAAAGTTTCAAACAAAGAAATTAATCTTCAACCAAAAATATTATTTTTTAAGAGAGTGTTTAAGTATTCAACATGTGAATTTCAAAAAAAAAATCGAATCGTCAAATTATCATTGAAAATATTAGTTTTTAATTCAAAAAACAAATTTTAACCAAAAAATTCGTTTTTCCAACAAAAAGATGAATTTTTAACTTAACTAATGAAGATTCAACAAAAAACTGGATATTAAATAAAATAGTTTAATCTTCAACAAAGTATGATGAAATTTTCAACCAAGAAGATTAATTTTTTACCAAAAAGGGATTTTTTTAACAAATTGGTTCATACATTGAACCTAGTAGTTGAATTTTAAACAAAAAAGATCAATTTTCAATAAAAAAATTTAATTAAATAGAGGATGCTATTATTTGTCGGTATACTGGTCAAACTTGTTCCTTGGCTGAAAGGATGATGTGATGGCCCACCTACATTTTTATTTTATTTTAACAACCTGACAATGCCAATACAATGCGCAAGTGATTTATCGCATATTTTGCAACATCTACATAAATAATTGTATGACTAAAGAGACACTTCGTCAAAGGGGAAACGTTGAAGTTTCATTAAATACATCATTTTTTACCAGTATACAGACAAATAATAACATCTTCTATTTAATTATATTACCTAAACGATATTAAATAGCATCATCCAAAAAAATTTAATACTTGGTATTTAAAATAATGAAGATTTTTAATTTAAATACCAACTACTAAATTTTTTAGCAAAAATTCATCTTTTTTAGTTTACAATTCAGTTACTAGGTTGATTTTTGAATCGATTTGTTAAAAAATACTTTTTTTGTATAAAATTAATCTTCTTGGTTGAAAGTTTAACTATCCTTTGTTGAAGGTTAAACTATCGCGTCCGAATGTGCTCGATTAGGGCTGGAGGTCGGAGCGCGGTCACAAAAAATCAATTACTTTTAACCTACTACAGAATACAAACTTTTTTTGTCACCAAAATTTTCGGAAGAGATTGTAGAATCTATTGGCACGTAAAAGAATTCTTGTACAGGCGGAGAAGTTTTATTAATTTTCAATTGTTTAAAATAAACGATTATTTAAGCAAGGAAAAAATTTTTTACTACCGAACATTTTTTTAGCTTAAAGTATACTTCGTAACAAAAGTTTTCATAACTTAATTATTGAATTTCGATGAACCGTTCGGAAGTAATCAATTTTTAAAGAAATGATTAAGAACTTTGATTGTTAATAACTTAAAGAAAATGTTTTGCAACAATGTTTTAGGGATATAAAAACGAATCGAAAACTGTATAAATTAATTAAAAATAGAACTATCGATTTAAAAGTGGCATACTTGAGATATTTGGACCCACAAATTATTTTTCCATTTTCCTCCGTGCATACTAGGGAAAAGCTTACGTAACTGACTTCGCGATTCCGGTCTATTTTCTCGTAACTAAAAATGTTAAATTCGACCTAAACGACAATGCCACTTACGTAAGATTTTTCTTAGTACGGCAGATATGAAGTTTATTATAATCTCAATACATCTTTTAGTTTTTATTAGAAAAGTAATTAATTATAAGTAATTAATTATAAAAGTTAACTTAATATAGTAAGAAATAAAACAAATCTCCCTCAGCGAATAACACTATTTGACAGTGGAGATATTATAATCTCGCCCAGTAACATTTATTTTTCCGGTTCACAATGTACCTCTAACACTCGCAGTCAGCATTTGACAAAGTACGAAAAAGGAGATGTTACAATTTTACTATGCGAAATTGATGCGGGGTGAGGCCTTATATTGGTATACCGGATTACTATTGCAAACTGCACCATCTAGTTTCCCAGTGGGCACAAGATTTGGCGAGGTCTTTATGACATCCCTACGACATCTTCACGACAACTTTACGACATCCTATGTCCATGTCGTTTCGCTGTCTTTACGATGTCATAAAGACATCGTCAGATCATGCGACTTATTTACGATATCGTAAAGACAGTGAAACGACAATGGACATAGGATGTCGTAAAGTTGTCGTAAAGATATCGTAACGATGTCGCTAAGAGGTCGTTAAATTTTGTGCCTACTGGGTTGTATCCCACTACCCATCGCAGTACAAAAGGGGATAGGTTGCAAGTTCTAAACTGTATAATTCACCATTTATAATTCACATTGGGAAAACGTAAAGTCTATCAGTTTTTAAGTGAAACCTTACAATGCGAAACAGTAATTTAAGCAGTGTTTACCAACGCTATTCCACTCTACAATGTCAAACTGTAATAGCTGCTTTATGTGTTGCTACAAATGTTCTTTCGACTAGTATAATTTCGGATTACTGGTTCGCACTACATTAAATACTGTGAAAAATGCTCATTTCACACTGGGTACGCTTTAAACCTTAGCTTTTCTGTTTGAAATTGTACATCTTACAGTCTACTTTTTTCCGTGTACTAATTATTACCACGATCAGCATCAATTTCACCAAATCAGTCCGCCCTATTGGATCCGCCATCTTAACTTTTAAAAATCTAACAATGTATTCGTAGCCAGCGATCCCGAAAACCCTATATACACCTACTCTTATAAAAATTTACCCACTAGAAAAATGCGACCCCTAAAAGTTTAAAACGCAAACCCCCAGTTTTGCAAATTCAAATACTCAAATCGATTTTTTTCAAAAAGCCTCCGGTCGCCGATTTTGTTATTGACCTTAAAATACTCCTGGGATGCCTAGAAATAAAATCCATGCAGAAAACCCCAGGTTGGCAGACTTTCGATTAAGACCGCTTTTAAGCACACCATGCTATGCTTTCGTTTATCTTATTCTGAAAATGTATTCATACTTCGGTTTCTGTATATTCTCAATCTTCACTCGCGCTTGTTTCGTTGTTTGGTTCTCTTTCTTCTTCATCCCTGCCTTAAGTTTATTTTGGGGAATAGAAGGCAATGATTAGTATTTCATACAGAACCCCTTCTGCATATCTCCTCTACCCCAGGTGTACATATAGATCTTTTTATGCCTAAACTAAGTAAAAAGTAAATAAAAAGTAACTAAGTAAAACTAAAAAGTAAAACAAGTATTAGGAGGCATAAATAACTTTTCCCATCTGGGACCAGATAGTATCAAGGCCTTCTGGTGGAAGAACTTTCCTTTAACCCACCAGCACGTGAGCTGCATTTTCACCTCATATCTGAAGTCGTAAGAGCCTATTCCAGAGTGTTTAGTGGAAGAGTGCACAGTGCTCTTACGCATAATGGGAAACTTAGCTGAACCTAAGAATGATAGGCCAATCACTGATATTCTAAATGATAAGATTGTTCAAATAATCGGATCTGTTTGGCGAGAGATATACGAAAAACGCGACTCAAAGGGTGAAAACAGGAACTGAAAAGGAAAGCAGGAAAGGTGTAGCAGGAACCTTCTATAGACTTATCATCTGTCTGATGGAAATCTTGAAGGTTGATCCACACATCCTAAGTTAGATAAAGAGATTGATGACGCTTTAGAAAAGCAGATTTAATATCTCATATGGAAAACATCGTGTAACAACTAACAACACACTTAGGACATGACATCTATAATGGATACTTCCTCAAGCAGATACAAACGTCTCATCTGACGGATTTGAACTTTCGAACTGTCGACGAGGATCAAAGTGTCAGTAACAAACATGCTTGCCGACCCGGTAGTACTATATTCACTTAGAGTGGTTCCATGGACGAACGTCAAACTCAGATCCCTTGATATCGAGTCAAAAAAGGTCATGTACGTGTCCAACTTATGCGAAAACGACGTACATCCAAAGGCACGATGTGGCACTAAGAGTACTTTATTACCATCTTTGTCACTCTTACGACACCTTAACGACATGGAAATAGGAGGTCGTAAAGTTATCGTAAAGATGTCGTCGCCAAATTTTGTGCTCACTGGGATAATACTTTAAAATAAGTATAAACTATACATAATTTTTCCACTTGGGGATTTAGAATTTGAAATAGCAAACCTTTTATTACTTTTTTACAGAATTAGATGCTTTCCGGTTTACTCCACTCAACTCCGGGGCCCAGTCGCCATCGCCAACACCATCTCCACCCTCGTCACCATCGTCTTCAGACTCGTCACCAGCGCCTACACACTCGCTACCAACACCGCCCAATCTCCAACTGCCTGAAAACCAACATCATCGTTTCGGAGTTGCATCTTCGACTACACTATTTATGAACACATTCATTGGATATTGGATTCATTCTCCACCTGGCTCATCAAGACGACAATTGGTCCATGTTTCCATTTTTCCTGTGCGTGATAATGAGGTTCCAAATGCTGATGAACGCGCCAGAAGAAATATCTATTCCTACTTTATAAGGGAAAGGGGCTATAATTATGTAATATATGTACAACTTGAACCTTTTATAAAGGTTTTGGGGGCTTCACTTGAATTTCCTTAATTAATTACTTGAGGATACAGGACAAACAATACAAATGTCTGAAAATTATGTAACATTTTTCTGATGTACGTTCCTGAATGAAAAAGTAATTAACTGAAAATAATGTTTACTTATTTTTTATCGAAGGGGGGGGAGGTACTTCATTCATATGAATAATTTTTGAAAATTTGCAACAAAGACAAATAACTCAGAGTAATTTTACAGACATTTAGACCCTGGTATTTGAATATCATTGGTATTAACATTTTAGTTATAAATTTGATTATTTGTTTGAACATTATTCTGTTTTATTGAAAAATACACTATTTCGTAAAAAATTGCCATTATTTTTTTTAACGGGGGCGAAAAACTTAGAAGTTTTCAGAATTTGAGGTTATATAATTTAAATATAAGGAATTTCAAGGAATCTGTTTTATCATTATGTAGTTAATATCGATTAGTGTAGATGTCATTCTATAATCTGTGAAAATATAAATCACTACACATATTTAGTGAACTTTTCAAATAAAAGAAAATACTTCATCATTTCTGCCTAGATCAAAAATATATATAAAAAAAAATTTATTGCATATTTTATTTAGAAATTTAAAAAACTTATTTTCGATTTAGTTAGAAATTATGTTAAGCATTTTCTGGAATGTCAAGAGTTAACTTGATCGATAGTTTTTTATTTATATTTTCACAGATTATGAAATGAAATTTACACTGGTCGATAGTAACTACCTCTGATGATAAAACAGATTCCTTTAAATTACTCGTTTCTGAAAAAAGACTTTTCTTTTGATCTTTCTAATGAATACACTGCAGTCCTGCTTTAGATACCGTTTCGGGGGTTCCTTTCATCTTCTTCGTACTATCTCGGGACTCTCCAAACCATAAACAATGAGGGCCGTGTGAAGCGTTTCTGTTGTAGTTTCGTTTTTACAAATTTTTTTTTGTGTATTTTTGACATTTTGATTTCACAATATTATAATAAACGTGCAAATGCTTGTGCTAAAAAATTAAACTTGATAAAAGTACTGATTTTCAGGTATATACGTACATATATCGTGACTGTTTTAATCGAAGAAAAAAATCCCTTGTCTTTTTCCGTGTCCGGTAAGCTCTCCGCAGCTCCGCCAGACTCCTTTCTTCTCCCCCCCCCTCTCTCTCTCTCCAGACTGATACGCTCGCAGCAGCTCTGCCACCTTTTCTCTCTCTCTTCCTTTTTGTCCGGTAAGCTATCAGCATCTCCACCACCTTTCCTCTACCTTTCCCTATGGCCGATAAGCTCTTGGCAGCTCACCCACACTCTCCCTCTCTCCTTCCTCTACGACTGCACCTTACCTATGTCTGACCAGAAAAAGGCACGCTTCCGCGTGCCCCCTCCCATGTGAGTCGGCTCCCTACTCGCAAACCTCGCCGGTCTAGCACCCATGGACGGGTTGCAGGCTTGGCGCTATCTTCTCTTCAGCGAAGGGGCAAAAAGACTCAACCAATATCTTAATGCGAGCCGAAAAGAAGGACCAATATTCATACAGCAGTTGGACAACTTCCTTCGACAGAACAACACTAACTACCCTATCTCGCTCCTACGAATCAAACGACGGTTCCGTTTAGGAACCGACTTAACAAATCTTGAGCGGGCTCTGCCTCAGAACGTCCACTCGGCCACAGAATCTGCACAAGCTACAGTTCCACAGGAACTAGCTTGCACTCATCTAAGAACCTCCAGCGGCTCGGGCGAACTTCGCAAGTAACGATTTCACCGAAACCGACTTGCACCTCCACCCGGCCGGGACGAACTTCGCAAGCGTCGGTTCTCACAGGAACCGGCTTGCGCTCTACAGCCGCCATCCGGCCTAGCACCGGTCCAACCACATCGCAGGATCACCGCATCGATCTAATCAATCCCTTCACTCATTCCCCTTTGATTAAGTCGGAGCAACAAACCGAACCCCGGCTTATATCATAACTCAGGGAATATTTTTTTAAATTATTAACCATGTATTAGCTAGCTGCTTTACTTTATTCACTTGAAAAACAAGTCAGATTATAAAAATTGCGTACAATTGTGATTAAATTTGCATAAGCTTATTATAACATATATTTATGCGTAACCAGGTGTGAACAGGCCTTTTAAAATAATTCCTTGAATTTTTATACTTTTCAATTATGATACCATTCACTTTACAATGCGTCATTCGTAAATCTCTAAATTTAAAAATGTTCCATCTTAGATTTTTATTTTTGGACTTACATTTTTAATTTAAAGAAATTCAAAATGCAGACTTTTATACTTGAGCAATCCAAATTCAGAACTTTTAAAGTTGACAATTTTTGACAAAAAGATTTATCATTGATTATTTATTTGTTATTATTATTTATTAAAATATTTAAAAGTTTTGAAAAAATTTCAATAATGATTTTATGTTTGAAAACATTTAAATCAACTTCTATATTTCTCAAGAACTGAAAATAAAATTTTTAAGCTTTTCAATTATGGTTTACCTGTTTGAAATGAAAATAATTAATTTTTTATAATCAATTTTTCAGCTCAAAATAGCTTAAAATAATAAAAGTTTAAGGTAGATCAATTGATTCTTTAATTTAGAGCATTGAAAATAATAAAGTGGATTTATATTTTTTGAAATAATTCTGAATCTTTTAACTCTATCATTTATAAAAGTTAAAAATTCTTAATTTTGCAGTTTATCTGTATTTTACTTAAACTTGCTTAATTATAAAGTGTTAGCACCTTTCATTTTATATTTGCAAATTATTGAAACAACAACAACTGGGAATTTTTTCTTCGATTAAAGTAGCCATCCTGATATATGTACGCTGATTTTTCGAGCCCTGATTTTGTTTGGAGAGAGTTTGGAGAGTCCCGACATTGTGCGAAGGCCTATGAGAGTACACCCGAGACGGCCTCTGTAGCGGAACTGCAGTACTTTTGTTAATCCGAACAACTCTATTTCTTAGAAAACGTAAAATTCTACTTGAAACCTTTTCACATCTTTACTTACACTTTTGACATATTGCTTTCTTTATGAACAAGAACTTTATGAATATTTGAACTTCCCAGTGGGCACGAAGTTTGACGACGTCGTTATGACATCGTTACGACATCTTTACCACAACTTAACGACATACTATGTCCATGCCGTTAAGGTGTCTTTACAATATCGTAAATATGTCGTATGATCTGACTATGTCCTTACGACAACGCAAAGGCACCAAAGCGACATGGACATAGGATGTCGTAAAGCTGTCGTAAAGCGGTCGTAACGATGTCGTAAAGACGTCGCTACATTTTGTACCCACTGGGTTCCCGTGTAAAAATATTCTCGCAACTAAATGGTACAATAACAACAAATGGTTACAATAAATTTCCCTAAATTCATTCCAAAAAGGCCTATAAATTTCCGGAAATTCATGGAAATTTTCTGTCCTTCCTGGTAATTTCACAGGTAAATATGGTAAATTACCATAAACTACCCAAAATTTAATTTTAATTTTTTAAATAAATTTCCGGAAATTTATGACATTTTTGATGACAAAATTAACAAACAAAAGCTGCTTAACGAAAAAAAAACTACAAATTTCTTATCAATTATTTTTTGATAGGACACATATGTTTTTTAATCTTAAAAAATAACTTTAACAATAAAAAAATTGAATCTTTGGAAAAGCAAGACAAGGTACGAAAAAATTTAATCAACAAAAGTTGTTCACTCAGAAAATGTACAAACTTATTGTTAATCATATTTTAATAGAATGCGTATTTTTTGTTTGAATCATAAAAAATAACATTGAAAATAAACAAATTAAGTTATTGGAAAAAAAGATACAAAGTGCAATACAAGTCTAATTAACACAATTCTTTTTTATAGGATGCCTTTGAAAATTATTGTCTTTTTCTTGCTAGAAAATTAAACTTTTTGGTTTTTCTTTAACTTAACTTTATTAACTAAAAATACAACTTAATTTTTGGTGAATAATACACTTTGCATCCAAATTAATCTTCTTGATTAAAGGTTAGATTTTCTTTAACTTAATTTTGTAAACTAAAATGTAACAAAACTTTTTGTGATTTTTTTTATGAACATTTAATCTTCTTAGCTGAAAAATCATTTGTTTGGTTTCAGATTTAACTATTTCGTTGAAAGTTGATTTATTTTATTAAAAATTTCTTTTATTTTTTGTAGAAAATTAATGTTTTTTATTAAAAGTGTATTCCTTTTTTTTTGTTGAAAATTAATCTCTTTAAGTAAAATTTTATTTATTTGGTTGAATGTTAGTTTTTTATATTGGAAATTAATTTTTGAATCAAAACCTTAACTATTTTAGTTAATTCAGTTAATCAGTTAATCATTTCAGTTAAAAGTTCACTTATTTTGCTCAAAATTCATCGTTTTTTTAACGTAAAATTTAATTATTTGGTTTGAAAATGCATATTTCTTTTTTTTATAATTTTTTATGGTTAAAATATTTGTTTGCGCAATTATCAACTATTATACTTTTTGTTGAGAATTTTTTTTGTCGAGGATTCATGAGTTTGGTTGAAAATTGAACTCCTGTGTTGAAAATCCCCTTTTTTTTTAAAAATTGATTATTTCTATGGAAAATATAATAATGAAATTTTGCATTAATGAATCTTACGTTTTTGTCTGTTTTGTTATATACGCAAATGTGACATTCTTCATTATGTGTGTAAATTTGGCAACATACTTTCCTTCGAGTTTTTCAAATTACCCAATCTGATTTTTTTTCGTAACTTTGTTCAAACAGTGAGAAGGCAATGTTTCAAAATTAGAGACAGGCTACATCAGGTTTAAAATAATTTCATAATGTGACCTTCTTATGCTTTCAACATCGTTGATAATGCTACAAGATTTCTTTATTTAATTAAACATTTCTATTTTTCACTTTCTCGATTTGTTTTACCTCTTTTAATTATATTCTAGAATTCTTAGTGAATTAATTAATTTGTATCACCCAATACGTTGTTTTCCACTTTTCAATTAGGAAATATCCTAACTAATCAAATTATTGATTTTCTACTAATTTCTGGTGGCTAATTTAAATCGTGATTAGGTTATGTGACGTTGCAAAATATTCGCAAGTCACAAGTTCCTTAAATTTCACGATTAAGACTATTTCGGTTTTTGCATTTTAAGCAATTTCATTCTTATACTCCAGACAATCCAAAACCTGCGCGGTTTTTAAAATCTTGGGTTAATTATTTAAGACAGTTTAAGCTCAAAAATATATTCTTCTGTATTTTCCTTTTTACTCTATGTAGCTATTGAAAATGAGACCGCCCTGAAGTATCCTGAACTCTCCAGACCTAATGAGAGACTTCAAGAAGAAAATGGGACGCCTTTTGTGAATTGAAGTCAGTAATCCTATTTTAGATTTTCCCTCCAATTCCTACTGCAGTGTGCCAACCTGATCCTGTCCTTCTGCCTTACCCAGTGACCCTAACTTCAGCATGTTTAGGTAATGCGCTTGCGCCAGATATGCGTAAAAGAAACACGGCGCAGCTTATTATTACCATGGTAACGGGTTGACGCGTCATGTCCCTCTTAAGTGACTTAGCGCAAGCGCAGTCCATCTATATGCCAAAGCTGAATTGTCGATCCCCGGCAATGCAAGTGGGACCTTTTTAGCTCATATCCAAATATCACTGACAATGTTCCTGATGCTATGATTTCTAATTTGGATGGAAGCTTAGTAGAAATTTAGTAGTCAGCTTAGTTGATCATATACTTCGGAGACGATGCCTTGAACGTAAATTCAGCATCATTTGGACCAAACTGGTGGACAAATTATCACTTAGTTCCGAAGAGACTAATTTGTTGGGCACAATATTTTCATTGCAGTCGCATCCCTGAGATTCAATTTCTGCTGTTTCAACATTCCCTAGTAACGCCAATTAGATAGTCCCAATTCAACCAATCAGGATTCAGCCAGTTGTCAAAGAAGATAACAACGCTAGTGATGGGAAATATCGGTCAAATCATGTATCGATATTTTCTGAAAAGATCCATATTTATCGATAACTCCCCCCTCCCCTTAGCATGCTAACCTCACTTGAATTCGCGGCTTGGAAAATTTGATTACGCAAAATGTACCTACCGTCCGTTTTTCCTGCCATTTTTACGCTGCTAAAATTGCATAGCATTTTAATTACCCAGTGAGCACAAAGTTTGGCGACATCTTTACGATAACTTTACGACATCCTATGTCCATGTCGTTAAGGTGTCTTTACGATATGGTAAATAAGTCGTATGATCTGACCATATCTTTACGACATCGCAAAGATACCGAAACGACATGGACATAAGATGCCGTAAAAATATCATAACGATGTCGTAAAGACGTCGCCAAATTTTGTGCCCACTGAGTATTTACATTTTACACTGTACTCAATGAACGACACAATATACACTCACTGAAACGAGACGACAACGACGCATTGAATACTGAATTCTGAATAACTTAAAGTTTAAAATGAATTAACTGCGCAATAGTTGCGCATGCCTCAAGTCCCGCTCATTGGCCTTCCAGGCTTTGTCCTGATCGGTTACGTGAGTTACCACTTGCAGAAAGAAACACGTGATGACGCAGCAGACGAGGAAAATAACGATAAATATCCTTAAGAGAAAAACAAATTGATACTTTTCGATACGGTCGCGTATCGATATGTATCGATATTTATCGATACTTTTCCCATCACTAAAGAACGCCGGAAAAGTTCTCATCTTTCGTAGAGAAGCTTCTGGAACAACACGCGTACTCTGTATCGAAGTAATTTGATATAAAGTTTTGTCGTCGAAGTCGATTGGCGAATATTCACTGGAACCAATTTCGGATTATAGTTTCCGGCGATATAGGTAAAAGTTTAGTTTTATTTCCAGAAGGAATTATACACTAAAATAGTGTAGCCCCTTTATTGGAGTATTTGCTATCTATTTGTTTGAGTTGGTTCGGCACACTATTTTTGAAATATCCTTGACTGGATTAGTTTATCGTTATTTTATTATTATTGAATTCTTTGATTTCTTTGTTCTTGTGATTTGTTGGATTCTGTACAATTTTGTTCCTGTTGATTTTGTATTTCTCATTGCCCTGTATGTATTTTGTCCTATTGTCTCCCTATTATTATTTGAAACGTCCTCCTTATTTTGTTTCCAAATGATTTAGTTTTGAACTATTTCTTGTCATTAGTCATGCTTTCCCCCCTGGTCTTGGAGAACTCGACGAAAGATGGAATTTATATGTTTATTAATCAATTTCGCCACCTCTTTTTGTCATTATTACGTCATTTTTTAATTTGTTTTATTTTGTGATGTTCAATTGTCCCAATTAACGACGCTGTTACAAAAGAAATTATAATGATATAACAAATCAGTTCATGTTGAAATTTTGAAATAATTTTTTGAATTATCCATTTTACATTTGAATAATTAGAATTTATTAAATTTATTTTTTGATCTAAGAACCAGCTCCTCTACCATTTTCCAAAGACTTTACGCTTCTCAATGATCCGTGTAGGATCTCGCGCCCGCAGTTGATTTGTTTGTGTGAAAATAAGCTAAGTACATAAACAAAATTATTATTAAAATTAGTGCCGAAGTATGAACAGAGTAAATTCTAAATAGATTGGTCCAGTTACGGTTAATTTGACCAATTTTGATTTCGAAATACCTCAAAGTATCTTTTGCAAGAGAGAAAAACTATACAGTTAAAATAAGCCTTAGCAGGTACTCATTTTCATACTTATTCAAGCTGATGCTCATTTAAGGTAGATAATGTTTACAAAGTTTACTAAACAATTGAAATTTTCTACGGATAATAAGAAAAATATGATAATAAAAAAAAATTAATCAAAAAAGTAGGAAAAGTAGTTCAGGAAGGTCCTGAATATGTATAATTAATTTAGATTCCATTGATACATTGTAATTTGAAATGCCTAAAAGAGTTATTTTTCATCAATTTGTTCAAACGCCCGGAAGCCAATCCTTTGAAATTGAGGCAGGCTGCGCCACGTTCAGAATTTCAGAATATGCTATTATTTTAATAGTATTAAAAATCTAACACCATGCGCAATTTTATTAAAAATTCCGATGTTTTACGTTTTTTATTTTTATAACGATTTTTTTATTATTACATATAGTTCTAAGAAAATTTAAACTAATGTATTCAAAGAAAATAATTTTCACCCTGAAAATAAATAAAATGTTGAACCAAGTAGATTGAAACCCTTTAGGGCAGTATTCTACTTTGAAACGCTAAAAAATAAAGCTATTTTTTCCACGCTGTTGTAAATATCTCGAGAATGGGCGGACTAAAATAAAAAATCAAACAGTTTTTGATTTAGTATGACTCCAGCAACCGGCTGAACTAAGGTTTCTGATATACATGCAAAAATAAAAAAATCGCGGCGAAAAAAGTGGGTTCATTTTCTCAGTCTTTTGCCAAAAATATAGTTGAAATTAATTTTTTTTAATACTGTAGTTTAGCCGGTTGCTGGAATCATACTGAATCTAAAAGTGTTTTATTTTTTCGTTTTAGTCCGCCCATTCTCGAGGTTTTTAAAACAGCACGAAACTACAGGTTTAGTGAATAATAAAAGTTTTGGAAAGATTCGTTATATGTTTCATTCCCAACAAAATCCCAAAATATACTCTTATTTTTAAGGTGTTACATGGGTCCCCCCCCCCCTTAATAGCCCGTCCGAGAATTGATGCCGCGCCGCAGGTAGGTGTAAGAGGAGCTGCATGGGGTCTGCGGCTATCACTCAAGCGTGAACAAAGAAAAGCGGAATGGGCTATAATGAGTTAGTTCCCACCCATCGTAAGTCCCAAAATCGGCGCTATAGAAGAGTTTCACTGTACAAGCATTTACTTAAATTATATTTCTTCGCATAAAGAAAATATTCTCCAATAGTAGTAATTTTTATTTAAACCAGACGCATATATTTTTCTGATCCGAAGAAATTAATTCTTTCGCTATATTTTCTTGATTCAAACAAATATTATTTTAAATTTAAGAAAATAATTTCTTTGACTCAAAAGGTATAGATTCCTTGAAATCTGATTAGTCGTTCAAAGAAATATTTATACCAGTAGAGCATTTATTAGAAACAACAAGATATTACGTTTAAATAAACTATCTATTTCTTTAGGTGAAGGAAATATTTCATTTGATTACTAAAATTAAATTATTCATAACAAATAATCATTTATTTCAAAGAAGTGATCATTTTCTTTAAACAAACATTTACTAATTTAACGTCTTTTTTCAAATGAATATTTCTTTAGGTTAAATAAGTATGTTAATAAATTCAATATCCGTCTTTTGATTTGACGAAATATTTCTTTGGCGTTGATGGTGATTTGCCTAAATTGAATATGTATAATAATAACAATTCTTATCATAATGTAAGCTGAAAGAATGTAGATGTTCATTCAAGTAAATGTGTACTACAATCTTTTGGCCTCTAAAATATTTTCTTGACTTTAAAATATACTTCTTTTCATCAATTCGAATTTCCTTGTTTGAAAGAAATATTCATTCCCATTCATGGCACATTAATTTAAAACAATCAGACATTCATTTAGTTAGAAAAAAATTTTCAAATACTATTTTTTTTATTCAAAGAAATATTCACCTCCAACCAATAGATCGTACTTTTAATCCAAACAATGTTAACTTAATACTTTCGAAACTTTATGCTAACATGCTAACGGACGTCCCTGCACACTTTTTTTCGAGTTAATTTTTAAAAAAACTTGATTTTTGTAAGAACGTGTGTGTATATTTCGAGGTTATGTGTGTTACTATTCTCTCCCATAATTATTCTAGAGTGCTTACCGTCAGCATCAGTACGGCAGAGAACTACATTATCGGAATGACAGAGAGCTAAGAAATAACCCTAACCTCAAAATAGTGCATATGCATAAAATTTTTATTTAGCAGAATAAAATTGGTTTCGTTATTATACCTAAATGAAAGAGCCCAGAGACGTCCGTTATGACATTTTATAGCATCTTCCAATTCAGTTTTTTAAATTTTGGATTTTTGTGGTAAAAAGCCGGGGGAACTGTACCCGATTGACCACACGAGGAAGTATCACATGCCCTTAAGGCTATATAATGAGTGGGTCATGTGATCAGACTCCTACCTGACCGACACTTTTTGTATTTCCCAACTTATTATTACACAAAGCCCCAGATCGAGTTGAGGATTTGGAATATATTTTTATATTGAACATTGAACTGTTACAAATTTCCTTTTTTTTTTTTTAATTTTCAAACCAAAAAATTAATTTTGCACCGTAAAAAACCAATTTTTAATGAAATTCAAGAACTCTCAACGAAACAGTTGACTTTTTACCTAAAAAAGATTAATGTTTAAACAAAAAGTTTAATTTTATACAAGAAAGAAACAAGTTTTTAAAACAAATTCAAGAATTCTGAAGCAGAAAGTTAAAGTTTCAACTAAAAAATATGAAACTCTAAACCAGAAGATTAGTTTACTTTTAAAAAGACGAATTTTCAATATAATTCAAGCATTATCAACCAAGCCCTTGAATTTTCAACTAAACAAGATGAATAATTAAACAAAAAGTTTAATTTTCTATTGAGAAAAATCGAATTTGTTAACAAAATGTAAAAAATCAATTCATTACATGTATTAAAACATCCCTGGCGAACCGAACGAACCGAATGGAGCCTGTACAAAGTATCCGTAAAGACCCCATTGGATCGCCATTCGTTTCCTTTTTAAAACTCTCGAAAAAAACAGAAAAATCAACTTTTAAATTGTTGCAATTCTGATTCTACGTTAAAATTCCCTATATAAGGTCACGGAATAATCCCAATAGTTTTTTTTGCAACGGTAAAAGTTTTACTCGGCCGAAACAATAGACCTCCGTAGGCTGGGTTAAGGGGCTGGATGGGAACCCTGTGATAGCTTTTACCCTATGCATTTTTAGATTAGAAAAAAAAATTTCTTTAATTTGAATTCTCACCCAAAACAGATTTTACTTCACTTTTCGACACAAAAATATGAACCTTGAACAACAAGTTCATTTTCTACGAAATAGTTCAATTTAAAAAAAAACAGTAAAATATTTTTTCTTGCCAATTTCAGATTAAATTTAAACAATTACAATTTTATTTTGCTTGACAGTTATTGAAAGTTACTTAAATTTCCTGGCTTTTTTAAAATTATTGTTGGCTAGCTTCGTTTTTCACTCAACAGGTTTCTTCGACTCGAAAAGTTAAATTCATAATAAATTTCTGTACAATAAATGTAAGTAATTGTTTCATTTTCGAATTACACAAAAAAACGTACATGAATGAAGGACCCCCCCCCCCCCCCCCCCCTGCCGAGGGAACAAATCGTTACAAAATTTCTCTATTTTTTCAATGTTCTAATTAAATATTAAATTTAATTGATTTACAATAATAAGTTAAAATAAATGTGCAGAACAAGTCATTACAGGAAGTGTTCACATTTAGTTTAAGGTTTGTTTTAAAATTTCTTAAAGATTCAAGCAAGGTCGTCGACATTTCCCAACAATAAAAATCTTTGGAGATTTTTATTTATACCTTTAATGTCGGAAATGACTTCACAATAAATTTAGAGCATATATCCTAACAGAAGAAGTCGTTAAGTTTATTTTAAGGTTTGCATTAAAATCATTGGGAAAAATGTTAAGTACTACCTTGACTACCTTTTTCATAATTTCCTCGATTTTTTAAATTTTGATTTAAATAATATTGTCAATCACCAACTTGCTGTCGGTACATGACAAGCACAAAAAAAATTATTTGAAAAATGAATAAAGTGAAATTGATCAGGTGTTTAAATGATTGTTGTTTTTTTTTAAATTTCAAATCCGGAACTTTTAAAAACGTTTCGGTGGCTTATTACTTCAATGAAGCAGAAACTTTTACACAATCATCTTTAATAAAAAAAACTTCTTTTCAATTTTCTTAAAAAGACATTCATTTTAGTTGCAAAGTCTACTGTTTTGGTAAAGAATTCCTCTTTTTAGGTTAAAAATTGAACTCTTTTCGTGTCACATTAACCTTTTGCTTAAAATTCATATTTTGTTGTTGAAATTTTTTTTGTATGAGAACTATTTTTTCTGCAAATTTTTCTCTTTCATTTAAATGTTAATCTTTTTTAGTAGAAATATTGCATCGCTCCTGGATAAAAATTCAACTGTTTTGTTTAAAATTCAACTTGTTCCTAGAAAATTTTCTTTTTGTTTGAAATTCTTATTTTTTGTTGAAAAGTCAATTCAAATCTTTTTGGATAAAAATTCAACTCTTTTTTTTGTTTTGTTTTTATTTTATTAAAAAGTTTACCTATTTTAATAGACTTTTAATTTTTCTTGGACCATAATTTTGGTTCAAAATTAAAAAATCTTGTTAAGAAGTCATACATTATGGTTAAAAATTAAACTATTTGCAGAGAATTAAATCATTGTTTACCATTTTTATTCTGGTGCTGGCAACTGAACTGGAATCTTCTCAGGGTAAAAACTGAACTATTTTTTAAGGTTTTTTTATAATTCATTTTTTAGGAGAAATTTCATTTTTCATGGATACAAATTTAAAAATGGAACTTCTCGGTTGAAAATTTATCACTTTTCGTGTAAAATTAACCTTTTGTTTAAAATTCGTATTCTTGTGTTGAAATATCGACTCAAATCTTTTTGAATGAAATTTAACCCTTCTTTTAATTTATTTTTTTGAATACAAAATTTAACAGTTTTAGTTGACTATCCATTTTGTTAGACCAAAATGCAACTTTTTGGTTGAAAATTTAACAATCTTGTAAAAAAGTCATATTTTTTGGTTAAAAATTAGGCTATTCAGGAGAAAATTAAATTATTGTTTACAAGTTTTATTCTGGTGTTGGAAAGTGAACGGGAATCTTATTTGACTGAAAATTTAACTATTTTTCAAGGTTTTTTTCATCTGTTTCAAAAGAAATTTTATCTTTCTCAAATAAAAATGCAATTGCTTGGTTAAAAATTCAAATCTTGAAAGTTTGTCTTTTTGATGGTGTTCAAAAATGAAATGAAATGTTTTCTAGACGAAAGTTCAACTTAAAAAATGTTTCGTTTTTTATTAAGAATTCATCTGTTTAGTACAAATTTAATTTTTCTTTGATAAAAATGCAACTATTCGGTAGAAAATTCAAATATTTTGTTAAAAATCCATCCTTTTTGGTTGAAAAAAATTCGTCTCTTTAAATTGAAACTTTTATTTTCTTCGAAAAAACGTATTTTTTGTTAACAAATTCAAAGTTTAATCTTGAAAAGTCAACTAGAAATTTTTCTGGATGAAAAGTCAACTATTTAAAAAAATTTTAATAAAAATTCATCTTTTTTAGTAAAAAAATAATTTCAAAAAAATGCAATTTTTTGGTTAAAAATTCTTGTTCTTTGCTTAAATTCAACTATCTTGTTTGCAAAATTTAATTGAATCACTTTGTGAAGAAATAATTTTTTTTTAAATTCATAATTTTATTTCAAAATTCATCTCTTTGGTTGAAAGTTGAACTATTTTGTTAATATATGACCTTTTTTAATTGAAAACTTAACTACTTGGGTCAAAGTTAAACTACATTATTAAAAAAAATTGTATTGAAGGTTTATGTCTTTGGTTAAAAATTTGATTGATTAGTGGAAAAGCCTTTTTTTTCTTTAAAATTATTTTTTAATTGTAAATTTAACTTATCCATATTTTAAAGATGGATCTTTTTTAGTTGAAAATTTTCCTTTTTAAGTAATAAGTAATTTTCTTGGTTTGAAATTTAACTATTTTTGGGTAAAAATGCATCAATTTCGTGGAAAATTAGTTTTTTGAATTTACATTTTTTTCAAAAGTTCAATTTTTGTGTTGAAATTTCTTCTTTTTTTGAAGATTCAATAGTTTGGATAAACTTTTATTTATTTGAGTGAAAAACTTTATTTGTTAAAAATTCGTCTTTTTGGTTTTCAATTTTTTTTTCTTGTTTCTATAAATTTCCTCTGTTTTAATTGAAATATAAAATATGACACTTTCTTGTTGGGAGTTTACATTTTTAGGGTAAAAATTCAACTATTATGTTCAAAATTAAATTATTTTGTTGAAAATAATTTTATTTATTTTTTTGTTCATTTTCTCTTACTAACGATTAGAATAGTGTTTTAATTTATTTTTTAAAATAATATTCTCTTAAAATAATAATAAAAAATAGCATTTTTTCACAAATTGTCCACTTTGGCTCCAATTTTCAATTGCAGTGAGGTAAATAATTTATTAAAGTTAACCACATTTCTTTTTTAAACAATTTATTATTATTTTTAGTAACATTCAATTTGAATAATGCCAGAAAGTTGAATTATTTTCTGAAATTTTGAATTATTTGTCTACTTTCCACACGGAGAGAATTAATAATTAATTTACTTTAGCAAAAATAATCATTTAAGCAAATCATTATAAATATTATTATCTTCTTCTTTATTGATGCTAGAGAGTTGCGATTTCTTCTGAAATTTTTATCTTTTCATCCACCTTTTACCTAATAAAGTAATTTATACTTCAGATTAGCAAACAAAATTGCTTAAACAATTTATAATTGTTTATGAACTAGTTTTGGGCAAAAAGTTTGAGAGTTTAGAAAAAACTGCAACTTTTTAGAATTTTTTCAGAGAGAAGATAGTTATAAGCAATAATAAATTGATTAAACAACTAATTTTGTCAAAAGGCCTAATTTATTACTTTACTAAGTTAAAATTGGATGAAAAGTTAACATTTTCAGAATAAACCGCAACTATCTAGCATTAATAAATTATAATGTCGTTGTAAACAATTTTAATTTGTTTGAATAATTATTTTCGCTGAATTAAATTAACTAATAACTCACTCGAATTGAAAAGTCGACAAATGGTTGAAAATTTCAGACAAAAACCGCAGCCTCCTAGCATTACTTGAAATGAATATTATTAAAGATAATAACAAATTGTTCAAAAAATTAATTTTGTTTAACTTCAATCAATTATTTATATCGTTCTAATTGAAAATCGTACAAAAAATACAATTAAAAAAATTCTATAATTAAATATTTTTCAAAGAGAATATTATTAACATTAATAACAGAATACTTAAACAATTGTTTTTGTAAGAATGAATGAAGTATTACCGCACTCTAATTGAAAATTAGACCAAAATTGGCCATTTTTTAATAAACCGCGACCTAATAACGCTATTCTAAAAGAAAATTACTAGAAACAATAAATTGTTTAAATAATTTATTTAAACAACTATTAATCAGTATAAGGGAATATTTAATGTATTAGAAGCAATTTGCAATTAAAAACAGCAAAAAAATCATGATAAGCGTCAAAAAACCACAAAACCAATTTTTTCACTTATGGGGTTTTTTTGGGCACTATAAAAAATACATATGGGGGTGCTATTATAAAAGAAATATTTTATTCATATTCTATGACTAATTATAAAAAGAAATGTTCAGTTTCAATTCGATTCAGCTAATATTGACGATTCTGAATTAAATTCACGACAAAGTTTTTTTTTCTTATGGGAAATATACATACAAATACAAATATGCATGAAAATAAAAATAAAATTTTCAATGACCACATTTTTGGACCACATCATTGATTAATCCATTGATGGAATTTCACTGAGCAAACCACACAATTTGGCTATTTTAACCAGCGAATTTTCACAGGAATTCAGTGAGATTTTACTGGTTCATTTGAAGACAGTGAAGAGATTTTCTCTTTTTATAAGTAATAATAATCTCTCCAAGTTTTATTTTTTCCCCTTTTAACAGGTTCTAAAACGTTCTTTCGTTTTAATTCATTTTTAAATCAAGGTTTCTTTTGGAATAAAAGTCATTATTTGATGATAAAATTGTCTCCGTGTGTTAGTAGAAGGTAAGAGACCAAGGTCTGTTAAATCTTCTTTTCAGTTTTTATAGTATTTTCAACAACTAGGCCAGAGACATTTTAATGTTGATTTATTCTGCAGGATTTTTGGGTAATATTTCATGGCCATATTGCTATAGCGATTGGTATATATAGCAGTGGCCATGTTCTAGATCCATCAGTTTTTTCTCTTTTTTTTTATCAAATCCGAGAAAATGAAGTGTCCATTAGGAACTTTACTGCTTTCTCTGGTGGTTTTCATCAATTTTGGTGGTAAGTGTACAAAATTTTATACACTCAAACTCGGATATAGCGTCCCCGGATATATAGCTTCCGAGAATTGACGCCACGGCGCAGGTAAGAGTAAAAGGAGCTGCGGGAGTGTAAGGCGGTCACTCAAGCGTGAACAAACAAAATCTTCATCCAAAGCGGCACTCTCTCGGGGTTTTCCCCCACCAACCCCAGCCCCAAACCCGGCACAGTTTCGGAATTTCAGTGTGCGAATGCCGAAGCACGACCCTGAAGGGCCGTCTGAGTAATACCTAGCGTCCGTTTCAAGGCACTAAAATTAAATTTTATGAAACAAAATCCTTTTTTATTTTCAAAGCTTCACACTTTTACTAGAGCTTGCAATTTCAAATTAGCCACTTTTTTTAAATTTTAATTTTAAAGTAATTTTTTTTTCTTTTTTCAGCTTATCAAATTTATATCGCTTTGTTTTGAAAAACTTATATAGAATTATAAATTTTTTTATCATCTGTAGTAAAATTTTCTTACATGCTTTCAATTCAAATGATAAGAAATTGTTTAATTAATAAAGATTAACACAAATTTTGGCCGTTTAAATCCAACAAAAAAAATCCTAGTAAATTCCCGGTTTGTAAAATACAAATTAAAACACTCAAAGGGAAACTCTTGAATTTTTAAGTTTTAAAATTGAAGGTTAAAATGATTTTAATCAAAAAACTTCATATTGAAATTCTTATTAATTGAAACGTAAGAATGGAAGGTACTAACACTTTTTAATTTAAAAGTGCTCTAATTTGAAGTATCAATCAGTAAACTTTAGCAATGTCAAAATTATATTATTTTTATTTTAAACTTTAAAAATTGAATAATTACAATTTCTTGTAACTGAGCCTTTTTCAAATTATAAGTTAAATTATTTTAATTTTAAATGGTTTAAATATCCTTGAGAAGCCAGAAAATTTTATTTCAAAGTCTTGAGAAATCTAGAAGTTCTTTTACATTTTTTTAAATTTTAAATTATTTTAGACATTTTTTCAGAAATTCTAAATATGTTTTAAAATTAATCGAATTTTTCCTACAATTTTTCAAAAATTAGCTTCAGTTTGACTAGTCCAAGCGATATAATTAATGGGAAAGATCCAAAACATAATCCTAACTCACTATTCTCCAGATTGTGACTTGTGCGCTTTTGCTTTTCACCTCCTCAATTTCACTTACAGATTAGACATTTTTTAAATGGAACAATTAAAATTGTGACGTTCAAAGTTTATTACCTCTTCGAAAATTTAACGATTCAAGGCTTTCTATGTCAAACAATTTAATTTGAAATTGTTCACTTTTAAAATTTTAGATTTCCATGTATTCGTTTTTATTAAAAAGACAAACATTTCTAAATATTGAATAATTCTTCTTCTTAATTCAAAAATGTAATAGTTCTTTATTCATAATGTGTCCCTGAGGGTTTACATGACTTCCATTCCTTACAATCTTTCCGTTTAAATCTATATTTTTTTACAATCTTATCCTTTCTATATATACAATTATTTACAACTATTTACATAAAGTCTTATATCTAGTTCCTTATTTCTATTTCCTGCGATAGCGCAATTTAGGACTTGATAGCAAGCGAGTGAGCGAGCGAACGAAAGCGAGAGTGCAAGCGAGAGAGAGAGCATGAGAACGCAAACGCATCTTAGTCTACTTAACTTTTACTTTACCATTACTTACAATTTTCACGCTTATAATCTAAGCGACTTCCGTTTCCTTTTTCTTTCACTTTTTTATACCCATAATTACCTTTTTCACGTGCATTCTTTTATTCTCCCTCATTCGCTCCTCTAGCACCCTCCAACTCCTTCATCCATTCTTCTCCTAATCCATCTTCCCCTAGAATATTAACCACATTTTCTTGCCAGCTTCCTTTATCTTCCATTGCTCTCCTACATCCTTCCCATACATGCTCCCATGTTTCCTCCTCCCATTCACATATTCTACACATTATGTTCTCTACTTTTTCCCAGTACATCCCCTCCCTTACCTCGTTTCCCAGTTCATAGTTTACTCCAGTCCCGTCTTCTATTTCTCTATCATTAAAGAACTCCCTTCTTTCTTCTTCCCACCTCGTTAATTCGATCGCCCTCCCTCTCCTCTCTTCTATCTCCATGAAACACTTTCTCGCCAACTCCCCTCCCTTTCCCTCCCTCAACTTTGTCTCAAATTTCCATGCTCTCTTACCCGCTCTAATACTTAACTTATCCCTTTGCGCTTCTTCTCTCACCATATATCCTAGTATCCTCCAGTCTGCTCCTAGTGTCCACCTTATATACCTTTCTTGTAAACTCTCAATATCTTTCCTTTCTTTCCATCCCCATATCTCTGCTCCATAACCTAAAACCGGCCATACCAGCGTATCAAATAACCACATTCTCCTTCTCCAATTTTTTTGGAACCTTCGTTTTCCTATTCCCCATATCTGTTTCATTACCCCTGCTGCTTTTTTTATCCTTTCTCTTGCATGAGCTGTATGATCTCTATTCGTCTGCAAGATATATACCAAATATTTATAATCTTTGACTTCTTCTAACTTTATTCCTTTCCATCTCCCTGTGCATTCTTTCTTCCTTCCTCCTCCTTTTCTAAACCTCATTATCTTTGTCTTTTCTACATTTACATTCAGCTTTTTCCCTCGGTTTAATGAGACAAACGCCGTCTTTAAGTCCATGAGCATTGCTATCATTGCCCCTTTTTCCCTTTTAGTTCTCTTATTCACTAGATAGTTCAGAACATATATGTTGTCAATTACCCCCACTCCTTTTCTAAATTCTGTCTGATTCGGTGACTGGATCTTTTTTTTTCAACTTGTATCTTCAATCTCTCCGACAAAATAGTCACATATACTTTATACAGTTTTGGCATCAACGTCACCCCCCTATAATCTTTAACATCCTCTCCCTTGCCTTTCTTTACTATTTGTATAACTACTCCTTCTTTCCATAACTCTGGCCACCCCTCTCCTCTCCATACTCTATTACACATTATCCATGCCCATTCCTCTAGTCCCTCTCCTCCATATTTCCATCCAAAAAATATTTCTTCCATTCTATCATTTCAATATCTTGGTTTACACTTTTTCTTCACTCTTTTCTTCACTCTAATCCTATTTTTATTTCTCCTATCATTTTTTCCATCTCCTCGTCCACATTTCCCTCTTCCATTTTGATATTTCTTATTTTCTCTCTAAACTGTTCTTTTCCTTTCCTTGACCAATCCCCTTTTCCTACACTTTTTACATTTCTCCGCTTTTACTCATATTGCTATTCCCTTTTTGTCCCTCTAATGTCACTATTAAGGGAAAGTGATCCGAATCAATATATTCTCTTACTTCTAGCTTCTTTACCTTCCCTCTTGTCTCATCATCCACTACTACATAATCAATTACCGTTCCCCTTTCACTTCCTGAGCGTGTATATTCTCCTTTTTCATCCCCTTCTATATTCCCGTTTAAGACATACCATCCCAACTGCTCCAAGCTCTTCAACAACTTTTTTCCCTCCCCATTTATTACCTTATCTTTGGATTTTCTTCCTTTCTCTTCTCCCCATTCCCTTCCTCCTCTGTCTCCTGTTCTCGCCTTGAAATCAACACCTATTATCAACCTAATCTTTTCTTTATTTTCTTCAATCATTTCTTTAATCTCCTCTGCTTTTTCCTGCATATCACCGTTCACATAAATCCCCACTACCTTCCACTTCTCTCCTCCCATCATAGCCTCTTCTACTATTACTCCTTCTTTTTGTTCATTCCTATCTTTCTTATCTTTCCCTGATATACATTCATTCCTTACTCCCATCACCATTCCTCCCATTGCCCTGCCCTTTTTCTTCTTCCTCTTTGCATTTTGCACTTGCCATTCGTAACCACTTGATAACCTTTCCCTTACTCTTTACCATCCCTTTTCATCTAACCACGTCTCCATCATTATGACTACATCCCATTGTGTCAAATTTATCAAAAACTCCTTATCCTTTCTCTCTAATCCTGCTATATTCCAGTAACAAATCCTCCATTCTTCCCTACTTTCGTTTCTCATCTTTTTTTCCTTCCTACTGTTTCTTATCTTCCTATCTCGCGTTCCTTCCTCTTACAGTTTCCCTGCACCTCATTGCTTACTATCTCTTCCCTTTCTTCATCCCAAACCCACCATTCTCCATCTATTTGAATTATCCCATACTTAACCCATGTTCTCTTTCCCTTTTTTCTTTCCTCTTTCGCTATTTTCCTAAATTTATACTGCATCTTCCTTTCTACCCATGTCAAATCATCCTCTATTCTCTCCGGACTACCATATAATAACCTCTTCTTTATCATCACCTCCCTCTTATGTTCCCATTTCTTTAGTTTCACCAGTACCATTCTCTCCCGTCTTCTCACTTCCCTTCCTATATTTCTCATTTCCTCTATCTCTACCTTAACATGAATCCTTTTTAGTACTTCGTCCACCCCTTCCTTCAGCTCCTTCCCCTCTAATCTTATACCCTTTATCACTATGTTTAATTTTCTTTCTTCCCTCTCTTTCCTCTCTATTCTTTGTTCTATGTTTCTCATTTTAAATATATAAATAAATATAAAAATATAAATATTAAATATATAATACTACCTCAGGTAAAATATTTTTCATTAAGGTCAAGTTAATTCTTGAAGTAACTTCAACGAGGAATTAAATAGTGACCTTTAATTTAACCTTGAAAATGTCTTTAAAGATAATTTCAAGGTCAACTTAAAAAAATGTAAACCGCATTTTTTGAAATCGGTAATAGATAGTGCGGAAAGCGTCACGTTCACATATGCATTAAGGTAATTAGTTTAATTAGTTTCAAAAAGATTTCATATCAATGAAAGTTATTTGTTTCAAAAAAGCGCATTTAATGGTGACCTCCAATTTGACCTTGGCGATGACCTTAAAGGTCCTTTTAAGATCAACTGTTTCTTTATAATGGAAATCTACTTTTTCGACATTAAAAATCGATAGAGCGACAAATTTAACGTTCAAATGTGTATTACGGTCATAGGTTTAATTTGACCTCAAAGGTCACTTCCAGTTGAAGATTCATAATTTGAGGTGAAAATTCATCTCTTTGGTTGAACGTTCATTTTTTTAACCGAAAATTGAACTAATAAATTTTTGGTTGACAATTTATCTGTTTTAGTTTAAAATTAATTTAATTTTATGAAAAAATTTCTTTCTTGGTATAAATAAATCTTCTTGGTCGAGGATTTATCGTTTTATTCAAAAATTAATTTTTTCGTGCGCAAATTCATCTTTTTGGTTAAAAATTCAAGTATTTTAATGAAATAGTTATCATTACTTCATTTATTACTTCCGTTTAAGTAACGTGTTAATAAGTAACTTCAAATTACCTAAACAGTTAGTTTTTTACTTCCTTCATTTTATAACTTAAAAATCAAAACAACTAAGATGATATTTCATTTAAAAAAACTAATTTAAAAATAAATAGACACTAGTTAAAGTAAATAAAAAAAACACTATTACGAAGAATGAACAAAAATATATATTTAGAATGAAATTCGAAATTAGTCATGGAAATACAACTCAAGGAAAGGGTTTTATTTTTACTTCTTAACATTTTTTGTGTATTTCATATAGATTTGCTGCAAAACGAAATTTTCCAAGGTTTTTCAAAATGATTTTCAGGCGATGAAACCAGAACCGTTGTTTAAACATAGCTGGTGTCGGAAAAGTATTATTTTTCAGGATTTTTCCAAATTTTAGAAAAAACCCGAGTAGGTTTAAAAGATATTTATAACTTTTAGAAAATTGGAAGATATTTTTTAACCTTCAGATATTTTCGACATTTATTTCATTCTTCCAAAATGTTTAAAATATCAAATTAAAATTTTCTTTAAAAATTAATATTAAAAATAAAAAGTCATTAGGTACTTTCCCAGAAACCTCGAGAAAAAAGTTTTTTATTTTTTTTAACCCTTTCGAACTCAAAAACGTACATTTTGTTTAAAATCTTTAGAAATCTTTTCAAATTTCAAATTATTTTTGTAATCATTTTCAAAACTTTTAAACCTTCTAAATAACTTTTTAAATTATTTCCATTTTTCCAATTTTGTTATTAAAATCTTAAAAATTACCAAAATTGCCATAAAATCTTACAGAATCTGTCATGGCGATTTTGGAAATCTGTTTTAATCTTTTTTAATATTTTCTAATATTTTAAAATATTTTTGAATATTCTCTTAAAAATAATTTTTCAAAATAAAAAATTAATTTTAATTTTCCCATGAATTTTAAGGAATTTTTGTTGCTATCGTGAAACATTTCAGAATACTTGAGAAGCTTCAAAATTTTTATTTTCCAATATTAAAAAATGTAGAATTTAAAAAATTTGTTTAAAATATTTTAAATTTTACATTAATTGTAAATATTTTTATTTTCCAATATTAAAAAATGTAGAATTTAAAAAATTTGTTTAAAATATTTTAAATTTTACATTAATTGTAAATCCTTTTTAAATTTCGAAATATCTCTTAAACTTACTCAATTTTTGTATGAATATTTGTAATCTTCTTAATTAAGATATCTTACTTTAAAACCTTTTGAAATCTTTCTTAACTTCCTAAAAAAAACTTTAGAATTCGTGTTGAAATCTTCAATTTTCTAAATCTTCGAAAATCTACAAATTACATTTTTTATATCAAAAGACAGGACAAATTAGTAACATTGATTATTATTAGTGTAGAAAACCTTGCATTTTTCATAAACCTGCCGTTTGCAGACTTTATTTTAAACGGGAAAAAATAATGACACCTTCATCATCCAATCATGAACGCGAGTTTCTCGGCAGCAATAGTTTTGAGATTGCGACAGTTTCGAGAAGGGTGACGGAGAACTTTACACGTAGCCAATTTGCACGTAGCCACTTTGCACGTGCCCAACCTTGTACGTTGATGGCCAGGCGGACAACTGCACACGTCCAAGACCACAGGAACCCATCTGCGCGTGAGCACAGTTGTCACTTGGACAACTGTAGACGTTTATTTCCTTACGTAAGAGTATAAAGAAGGGTGATCCTTTTATCTAGGTACAATATATTTTTAAGAATTTCTATAAATCCCTAAGGGGCTATTCACTTGGAAGTTCGCTGAATTCAATGTAATGTTATTTTAACAATGTCATGCGACTGCAATCTTACTTTCGTGATTTGGTTTAACTCTAGTTTTTGAATTCGTTAGTTGTTGATTTCGATGAATTCAAGCGACGACTGTCGACTTCGTTCTGACTTCGTCCGGCCTTCCTAACTCGGTTTCACTCAGCGTGTGCTGTACATTGCAGCGTGACGTCCTTTTCGATTACTTTTATACCACTCGATCTTGATCTTGATGAGTTCGTACTGACTCGGTAGTCTCTGTACTAAATTCGCTCGACGCTACTCTCATCTTTGCTGACTCAGTACGTTGTACGAAGACTCTTTCCTTATTCTTACGACTTCAGGTAGGTATAGTTTTACTGGCTTCGTCATTGCTACAATAACTTCAACGTTACGAGTTCATGATTTTCATAATTTCACGTGATTTCGTTAAGACTGCACGAAAAATTCTAACCATCGAAACGTTCGACTTCGAAGTGAATAGTCGCTCATAAATCCCTTAAATTCCTAGAACTATCTGGATTCTTGAAATTATCTACATTCCTTGAATTTACGGAATGCCTCGAGTTCTGTGAATCCCTTGAATTCTCTCCATTCCTCGAATTCCCTGAATCGCTTGAATTCTCTCCAATCCTTGAATTTTCTGAATTTCTTGAATTCTCCTAATTTTTCGATTTCGCTGAATTCCACGTATTAACTGAACCCCTTGAGTTCGTTAAATTCCTTGCATTCACAGAATGCCTTACATTTTCTGAATGCCTCGAATTCATTTAATTCTCTAAATTTCTTGCGGTCAATTCTCTGCATTCTCTGAATTCCTTGAACACTCTGAATTTCTAGAATGTTTTGAATTCCTTGAATCCTCAGAATTCATTTAATTCCCTGAATTTCTTGAATTCTCTAAACTCCCGGAATTTCGCGAATTCCTTGAAATTCTCTGAATTTTCTGGATTCTCTGAATTTTCTTAATTCCTTTAAGCTCCTTAAATTTTCTGAATTCCTTGAATTTCCTGAATTCCTCGAATTCACTGAATCCCTTGAATTCTCTCCATTCTTTGAATTCTCCGAATCACTTGAATTCTCTACATTCCTTGAATTTTCTGATTTTTTTTAATTCTCCTAGTTCCTTGAATTATCTGAATTCCTCGATTTCGCTGAATTCATTGAATTCTCTTAATTTCTCTAATTCCTTTAATTTTCCTAATTTCTTTCATTCTTTTGATTCTTTGAATGCCCCGCATTACTAAAATTCGATGAATAGCTTGAATTATATGAATTTGTCCTTACACTCTCAATTATCTGAATTCGATAAATGCTCTGAATTCATTAAGTTCTCTGAATTCCTTGAACTTTCTTAATTCCTGGAATTATCTGAATACCCGAAAGTCTCTCAATTTTCTGAATTCCGTGACTGCTCTGAATTCTTTGAATTCTTGGAATTCCTTGAATTCCCTACATTCTCTTCATTTCTTTAATTCTTTGAATTCCTTAAATTCCCTGCACCCCTTGAATTCGATGAATCTTTCGAATTTCCTGAATTCTTTCTTTAACTCTGAATTCCCTGAATTCCTTGAATTCTATGAGTACCTTGAATTCGGTGAATGCCTTGAATTCTCTGAATTCCTTAAATTTCCCAAATTCCTTAAATTTGTATTTCCTTGAATTCCCTGAATATCTTCAATTATCTGAATTCCTTAAATTCCCTGCGTTCCCTTAGTTGCCCTGAATTTCTTGAATTCTATGAATACCTTGAATTCTCTTATTTCATTTAATTCTATGAATTAGTCGAAGCGATGCGTTAACATGCTATAGTCGTAACCAAGTATGAATGTTAGTTCGAAAAAGCTGTTCATACGAGGCTTTATATAGAATAATAAAAAGGAAGAATTAGTAAGGTTGTTGTTTTTATGCAAGTTAAACTCTGGAACCCGTGCAACTTAGTGTTGGACTAATCATTTCAGCTTAGCATGGGACTTTGCCATAAAAGCAATGCTTAAGCTACGCAACGATCCATAAATTTACTCATTCTTGAACAATCTTCAGACATTTTTGGCCTTTTTTTACCTGTTTGAGCAAGGTCTGCTTTTTTCACGCGGAACATAAAATCTCATTTATTCTCGCTAAATATGAATTAGTTAAATTTAACTAATTAGCAGTCAAATTTAACTAATGGAAGAGTCAAGAACTCAGTAACTGATAATTGGTCAAAAATAACTAATTGAATTGGTTACTTTCATCTAACCAATTCAATTAGTCAAACGCTAGACGTGGCGCGACACCAGTCGCCACGCCGGACGGTGGCGAAACTACTAATTCGATAGTCAAAAATCAATCAATTGTTTAGTTAAAAATCACTAATTGATTAGTCAAAAATGAGACGCTTTCGGAGAGACGCGCAAATGTTTGTGGCGCAAATGTGTATTTCTAAGACATCACTTTAAATCGTTTTTTTTTAATTTTCCCGTGTAGAAATTTCCCCGGTTAGCCCTAATACAACAAGGTTTCTGGTCGGATCCCGGCCGGGCTACCCCTGGCTGGGTTTCATGGACAGGAACCAGGCGGGAGTCGGGGCTACATTTTTCTCGAATCACGTAGTCTGGGGCTAGTCGGTTACTGGCCGGGTCAACCCTGGTTATATCCCATGGTCTGGAGCCGGCTGGGCACTGGTCAGGTTAATGTTTCTGTAGAAATTAACCATTTTTTAAGAGCCGTGATATTATTAAAGACGTAATTATGGATGCTAGATGAATTATTATTTGAAAATTATAATTTAAAGATTTATTAGATCAGTGAAACAAAAATGAGCTTTTTTTAATTCTTTTGAAAAAAAAGCATTACATTTTTTCGAATAATTTAACATTTTAAATTAAACTGTTATCGATTCTGCTATGTGCAACAACGGAAATGATACAATTTTTATAAACTTCTCTATATTCAGTCAATGTTTAGCCTGTACAATTTCAAATTTTCCGCCATATATAGCGCCTGATGTTTCTGTCGTCTGCATAGACAATCAGTAATTTTCAGTTTCGTACCTGGAACGAGAATGCTCCTTGCACTCACGTCGCGTCGTCTCTTCGAAGTTCGAAAATAAAATAGAGACTCGTAGGTAAAATCAACCTTATTTCAGTAATAAATTTGAATCCCCCACTTAGTACGCGAATAATTATTATTTTAAATTAAAATATAGTCTTTTGTATACAGTTTTTACTGTCTTCCTTCCTAACCTTAAATCACCACGTGGCTTCCACATTGCTATTAGATTCTATCATCAGGAAATAAAATGCTACTCCAATTTTCTCGCCAGAATTGGTTCACTTGATTTGACTTTTAAAGTTCACCGTAATCTTTACGATAAGCATTAAAAGACAAAACAAGTTACCAATTTCTCGCCTGAAGCAACATTTCTTAACCGCTTTTCGCCCGGATTACCCGACCGGATCTTGACCGGTATTGAAGCCGGGATCCGACCAGTTTACCGTGACGTTTTTAGCCGGATCCCGGCCGGATTCCCCGACCAGCGCCCGACTTAAAGCGGGGCTATCCGGCTGGGACCCGGCTGGATCCCTGATTGGATTTCTACGCGGGTCACGATGAAATTTATTTTTAATACGTGTCACTTATCGCAACGAAGAAAATAACTATTAAATCAACAACAAAAGTAAAAACTAGGGACTCTTTTTTAAAAGTAAAAATCGCCTATTTTCCCTAAAATTGAGCTGGTGAACCACTGTAATCCCTGTTTAAATATGAAAAACTGTAGCGAGTTTCTCATATAAATTTCTTATAAACTTACTATTTCTCCGTTTTAATCGAAAAGTCCGGGTTACTTCTCGTGAATTTCCGTGATAGCAAGTGTCTTCTTTGAAATCATCTCTCTCTCGCCAATTCTTTAAAGTCTGTTTGAGTAACAAAATAATCTTTTTTTCTGCGTGGATGACTTGACAGTGGTTATACTGAGAAATTCACTAATGAATTGGTAGTTCTTAGAAATGACTAATAAAAATTAGTCATTTTTTTGACTAATTCAATTGACAAGGTAGAAACAGTGGCCCGTTGACTAATTCATTAGTCAAAACCTTACAAGCAACTAATTTTTTAGTAAAAATTGAGTGTACTGATTTAATTAGTTAAATATTAACTAATTCACATTTAGCAAGTTAACTTCCGGAGTTTTATTTTGGAAGCCCTATAAAAGTGGAGTAAAAGGGTTAAATTCAAAAAGTGTTCAGCAAATAATTTTCAAGAAAAGCATGCCAGATGTAATAAGATAACCTAATATTAATGATTTTATCGCAAATTTGCAAGAAGTCCTCCCTCCAGGGAAAATATACGTGAAACTTCATGGGTTTTTAACAAGCGCTAAATATCAATTGATTTCAAAATAAAAAATACGTACTTACATTTTTTGGTATTCGAATAACTCTTTGAGGTGAGAGAAAGAAAATTGTAAAAATGTGTACCTACCAACGAAATAAGTAAACCTTGAGATTTCACTAACTAATGACAAAGCCAAATCCGTAACCCGCCAGTGTAGATCGTCACATAAACTACAATACAATATGTCACGTGCACAGTTGACACGTGCCCAATTGTCTGGCTAACTAAGGGGTCATCCATAAATTACGTAACACTTTATAGGGGGGGGAGGGGTCCAGCGTAGTGTTACACAATGGCGAAAAACTACAGGGAAAAGTCGGAAAAAGTCTTACATTTAGGGGGGGAGGGGTCTCAAAATGGTCGGGAAATCACGTTACGTAATTTATGGATGGCCCCTAAGGACGTGCACATTTTAACAATTTAACGTGACTTTTTAATAATTGGACAAGTATCAAAAACGCACTATGGGCGCCCATACATGTTTTTAATATTTTTAAAAAAATTTTATTTTGTAGATCAAAAAGCTGAATCTTCTGAATCTTCATATTGAAAAATTCGTTTTTATCCGCTGCATTGCAAAGGAAAAGAAATTTAATTTTTTTAACCGATATTTGTTTAAACCACAAAGACGAATTTTCAACCAGATAGTTTTTAAGGTTAATCTGTTTATTAGTATTTATGCTTGAAGAAATATCAGGTTCGTAATATTTTTGAAAAAATTCAAAAAGATTTTTGAAAATTTTATGTTTGTTAAAAAAGTATCACTGTTTTATTTCGCAGGGTTTTGCCAAATGTTAAGAAAAATTCGAGTAAGTTCAAAAGATATTTAGGAATTTGGGAAGTTTTTAAAATAAATATCTTTTAAATTAACTCGAATTATTCCTAAAATTTTGACAAATCTCTGAAAATTAAAAAAATTTCCCTGAAGTCTTCCATATTTTTTTGCATTTGTAGAAATCTTCTCAAATGATTTAAAACCTTTCTTCATTTTCATTAAATCGTTTTTTTGTTTTTTATTAGTTTAAATTTTTCCAGGAATGTCAAGTAATTTTTTTATTCTCTTGAAACTTTAAAAAATTATATTTCAATTTTTTGAAACCCGAGGGCCATCGCTTTGAAAACTGATTTCATTTTCAATGCTTAGATTAGAATTGCTCAGTTTTAAATGATGAGATTGGTTTCTGTTCTTCTTAAATTAGCAAACCTTTATTTACTTTTTGCAGAATTAGGTGCTTTTCTGGTCAATTCTGGCAACATCTTGCCCCGGTCGCCGCCATCACCACCACCGGCCCCACCCTCGTCACCATTGCATCCAACCTCGTCACTATCGTCTTCATACTCGCTACGAACCCCTCGACAGCCGCAACCACCTGCGCCTAATATCCAACTTCCTGAAAACCAGCATCATGATTTTGGTTCAGCAACTGGGATTACTTTAATTAGGAACACATGGATTGGATATTGGTTTAATCCTCCACCTGGCTCACCAAGATCACAACTGGTTTATGTCTCCATTTTCCCTTTACGTGATAATGAGGTTCCAAATACCAATGAATGCGCCAGAAGACGTATTGAGCGCTTTGACTTTGGAGTGGGAGGTGCCATTGCTTCTAAAATATACGTACAAATGGAACCATTTGAGAAAGTTGTGGGAGCTTCACTTTACACTGTCCCTGAATTACTGACGTAAAGTTTCAGGACCAAGAATACAAATATATGAAAATTATGTATTATTTTTCTCAATTATGTTGTTGAATAAAAACATAATTAACCTAAAGTGATGATTACTCATTTGTTACGAAATGAGGGGTTGGGGGTAGGTTCCTTTATTGATGTACGTAGTTTTTAGAAATTCGCAAATAAAATAATAACTTGCAGTAATTGTACAAAAATTAAGATTATCTTTAATAATAATAATGGCTCACTACATTCCAGCTATAAAAGTTCCCATCATACAGGGTGTCTCTCCACCTTTGTTCTAGCCGGCGGCCACAAATAGAAAATAAAAAAATAATACAAAAAGTCAAATGCAAGAATGTTCTACGGTACTTTGTTTAGCAACTACAGAGCAACAGAGTTCCGTGTAGGCATGGCCGCGCGTAAAGTGTGAGTGCAGCCGTCGTGAATCACTACCTGCACACACACATCACGCGAGGCACGCTATCGGCACACGTACACGGAACTTTGTTGCTTTGTATTTGCTAAACAAAGCACCGCAGAACATTTTTGCATTTGAATTTTTGTCTTCTTTTTATTTGTGGTTGCCGGCTGGCAAACAGGTTGTGGAACACCCTGTAGAAGACAAAGTGGTCCAAGGGCCCGAAATAGAAACACTGCGATCTCAACAGGGCAACCCCATAACAACGCAGGAGTGTATGAAAAAAGCAGTCAGTACTCTCGGCGATTAATCGTGTCGTCTGCTTCAGTCTTTTTCAGTTAGTTCCAAGAATATCGCAGGAAATTCTCTTCAGTTCGCTTTCAGTCACTTAGTGTCAAGATTATGCGTAACCAGGTGTGACCAGGCGTTACGAAAATGTCGAAGAAAAACAAGAAGAAACGTTTGTTTTTCTGAGAGAAATGTAAGTTGTTAGAGGAAGTTAAATCAGGTGTCTCAAAACAGCTTTTAAAATAATTAGTTGAATTGTTATCTTTTTCATGGATGATAACATTCAATTTGCAATGCGTATTTCGAAAACATTTTGATTTGAAATTTTTTACTTTATATTTTTATTTTTGAGCTTACATTTTTATTTGAAGAATTTAAAAATACAGACTTGAAGACTTGAACACTTAAAAATTAAAGGCGTTTGAAGTTGTACATTTTTGGATAAAAACATTTATCCTTGAACATTCATTATTTGTTCGAACATTAAGAAGTTCTGAAAAAATTCAAAAATAATTTTAAAGTTGAACACAAATTTAAAACATCTTCTAGATTTCTCAATATTTTTAAATAGAATTTTAAAGCTTTCCAAAAATGTTTCAACTATTTCAAATAAAAAGAATTTAACTTCTAATGTACGAAGTGTTCATTTGACTAAAAATTTAATTTTTAATTTCAAATGTTTCTAACTTAAAATTGCCTAAAATAATTTTTTTTTGACAATTTTAAAGTTCAGTGACTCATTCTTTAATTTAGAGCATTGAAAATGATAACGTCGATTTTTATTTTTTGAATTAAATCTGAATCTTTGACTTCTATAATTTATAAAAAATAAGAATTCGTAATTTTGAAAATGATCTGCATTTTATTTAAACCTGTTTAATTGAAAAGCGTGAGTACCTTCTATTTTAAATGTGTAAATTATTGAGCATACAAACACAAAATGATTGATCTTTTTCATTAAAATGGCCGATTTTTTTCATTAAAATGGCCACCCTGATATACAGGGGGGACACGCTGGGGCTTACATACATGGCGCACTTGATTGCTATCCGATTTGCACAACAACAGGGAAGAAGCCATTGTACAGGGGCATTTTCATACTTCGCCTCTTTACAGTTGCATTCGGATCGGCCATTCGGTCAAGTTCGTACATCTTCGGATCAAGTTTATCATAGTTTTTATAATTGCATTCGAAACTTCAAATGGATACAAGTGGCAAAAAATATAAGTTATGTCATGTAGTAATTACAAATAATAAAAGTGTTTCATTAACAATGAAGTCAGACTTGTGAACTGAGAAGTAAACGTGAATTTACTTCTGTACCAATAACATTATGGAATGGCTGCTGATTGACAAATTTTATAAATTTATAATAATATTGTGCGCTCTTAGTGGGCGAAGAGTGAAATGTGTTTAACGCTTATTTGCGGCATAAAAAAGGTATGTCCTGAATAGACAAGATTTGTTTTGTATGAAGTGAATAAAATATTACATGTAAAAATTATTGATTGACATTACCTACAATTACTTAAAGCGATTTCGGTAAAAAGGCGAATACGGCCATAACTATACTATACTATACTATACTATATTTTAGGCTGAATAGATTTGAATTACACTAAAAGATTTTTATTTTATGATAAAGTACCAGTAATGTATGAATTTAACATTTAGACCAGATAAAATAGATAATTATAGAAAAATTTCTGAAAAAATTTAAATAAAAATTCTGGCCCAAAATTTCGCTTCTGCAATTATTTCTGCTACACTCCTATTACGAACGAGTCTCTAATTTATTTTAGTGGTTGATCAAACCAAATTTTGAAATGTGGTCCGGAGAAAACATTCTCTAAAATAAAAAAATCCCAAAAGACTTTATAAATTAAAATTCAGGCAAGTTAAACTGCTTGAAGATATCTTCTTGATACACCTATGTCATCAGATTGAATTATAATTAATTTTAGGTCATGATGAAATACCAGTTTGGAAATCAGATTCAGAGATAGCGATTTCGAAAATAGAATAATTTCTAAATAAAAATGGAATAATAATTCTGGGCTAAATTATCTTGTCTAGATAAATTTTTAAAACAATCCTATCACCAACGAATCTCTAATTTATTTTAGTGGCTGATCAAACCAAATTTTGAGATGAAGTCCAGGGAAAACATTTTCTAAAATACAAAAAAATGTCTAAATAAATGATAAATTAAAATTCAGGCAAGTTAAATTACCTCGAGATATCTTTTGGATACACCTTTACCAAAAAAAATGAATTAGAATGAATTTTAAAAGCTGATCAAATGCCAATTTGGAATCAGTTATTAATTTCAAAATAATGTTTTACTTATTAAAGTTATTAATAAGTAATGATTTTTATTATTAAGTAATCATTGTTTAAATTATTACTGCCGACAATGTCAGTAATAAACATATAAAACTATAAAAAATTTCTTTGGTAAAGAATAATCAATCGAAAGTACAATAAACATGCCGGGCCGATCTATTATTATTTCGAGGTTATGGTCGAATTCACCTTTTTACCGAAATCGCCTTAAGCAATTGTAGGTAATGTCGAACAAAAATTTTCGCATTTAATATTTTATTCACTCCATACAAAACAAATCCTGTCTGTTCATAACATACCTTTTTTATGCCTCAAATAAGCGTTAAACACATTTCACTCTTCGCCCAATAAAAGCGCACAATATTATTATAAACTAATAGTATTTGTCAATCAGCAGCCATTCCATAATGTTATTGACACAGTAGAAAATTCACGTTTACTTCTCAGTCCACAAGTCTCACTTCATTGTTAATGAAAGACTTTGATTATTTGTAATTAGTACATAACATAACCTATATTTTCTGACATTTGTATCCATTTGGAATTTCAAACGAACCCATGGAAACTATGATAAACTTGATGCGAAGATGCACGGACTTGACCGAATGGCCGATCCGAATGCAACTGTAAAGGCGCGAAATATGAAAATGCGCCTGTACAATGGCTTCTTCCCTGTTGTCGTGCAATTCGGGTAGCAATCAAGTGCGCATTGTACGTAAGCCCCAGCGTGTCCACCCTGTATGTACGTACATATCTAAAAAGAAGTATTAGGATTTTAGTATTTTTCAGATTTAGGACCAAAAATAAGCTTACGATTAAAAGGAAATCAAAGTAAAATGTAAACGAATAGGTATATCAAAGAGGTCCTCGTGCTTTGAGCTCTAGAAAATTGAATTTAGCATAATAAACTAATTTACTTATTTTCTTGTTCTCAATATTTAGAATTGAATTTCAGCTTGAATTTTCGTATACTTAAAACATTTAGCAAACAAATAGTTATTCGAAATTCATGTTGTTAAATATAAAAAATGGTACGTAAAGGCCTGGCCAGATGCATGCAAATTCGAGAAAACATTTTTTGAAATTTTGAAGTTTTCGGACCATATTATTGATAAAACCGGGATGGAATTACACTGAGTGAACTAGTGAAATCTTACTAATTGGCATTGACACGCATCTGGCCATTTCAACCAATGAGATAGTACTGGTTTATTTCAAGAGAGATGTTGAATGCATTTTGAAATTTCGATATCAATTATGACAGAAATTGTTATATATAGACGTGCCCATGTTCCAGATTCATCAATTTTTTTAATCTATCCGGAAGAAACGAAAATTATAATTGGAACTTTACTGCTTACCTTCGTGGTTTTCATCAATTTTGGTGGTAAGTAAGCCTGATATAATATGTGACTTAGAACGATGTAACCAGCCTTAAAACTTAAAAGGAGTTTACGAGACAAAGCTGATCAAAACGAAATTAAGGCTGATGTGGTGTTGTCGAAAGGGCAGGAGAACAGAGCGGGACTTCCCCCTCCATACACTACCTTCTTCACAATTGAACATAAGCCGTCGAGCGGTCCATGGGCTTTTTTGGGCTTTTTTCGGGCTGTATTGCCGATTTTTGTTCTCCACTACTTTTTATGAAAATTCAAAATTTGAGGTGGGGGTGCTGACTTGAATCAAGACAGCACCTCCACTATATAAAAATTAAAAGAAATAAAAATTAATCACGTCAGAATTTTTGTCTTTTCTGGGCTCTTGAACCCACTAACAAACAATTTCCAAAAACCACCCCTACTAATAATAAAACCACCCCCTATGTAAAAACTCAAATTTAGAAAAAACAAAGAGCAGCAGAATTTTAAGCTTATTTTGGGCACCCGAATACACGAAAAAAATCCAAAAGCTTCCTCCTTTCTAACAAAACCACCCTCTTGCAAAAAATACAATTTGCAAAACACAAAATGCCCCAGATTTTTGGCTTATTTTGGTCTCTCGAATGCGCCTTAAAATTCGAAAAATATCAGAGACTCTAATAACATTGCAATCTTTCGAAAAAGATTATTTTTGGACAATATAGTATCATGTTTGACTGTTAACACGGGACTGTTTTTTGACGTTAAGTGTCGGAGACCAAAAATCGGAGTGGCTATTTTCGAGGAGCCCAAAAATCAGAGACTCCAGTGACCCTAGAAAATTCTCAAAAATATTATTTTTTGAAAAAGTCTTATATACGTGGTAGAGAGAGTTTGATTTTAGACATCAATTGTTAGAGCCCGAAAATCGGAGCGTATATTTTCGAGAAGCACAAAAATCAAAGACTCCATTGAGGCGGGAAATTGTCTAAAAGTTTTTTTTTCGGACAAAATCATATTTACGTTGTAGAGGCAGGTTGATTTTAGTTTTTAAGTGTTGAAGCCCAAGAATCGCAGTGGGTGGTTTCGAAGAGCCCAAAAACAGAAACTCTACTGACACTGGAAAATTCTGAAAAAGAATATTTTTTTAACAATTTCATATCTACGCTGTTTAAGGAGTTGATTTTAGTCGTTAAGGGTTGGAGCCCAAAAATCGGAGTGGTTAGTTCCGAGGAGCCTGATAATCATAGACTCCACTGACGCTCGAAAATTCTCAAAAAGATTTTTTTTTGACAAATTCATATATATGCGGTAGAGAGAAGTTGATTTAAGACGTTAAGGTTTGGAGCCCAAAAATCGGTGTTGATATTTTTGAAGAGCCCAAAAAGCAGAGACTCTAGTAATACTGTAAAATTCCGAAAAAACATTATTTCTTATAGAGACATATTTGCCTGTTAACATGGGGCTGTTTGTTAACGTTAAGGGTTGGAGCCCAAAAATCGGTGATGGTCTTTGAAAAGCCCATAAACTTAAAGATTCTAGTAGCGCTGTAAAATTTCAAAAAACGTTAAAAAATAATCTTCTAGAGAATTTTCCAGTGTTAATAGAGTCTCCGATTTTTGAGCTCCGCAAAAATACCCACTCCGATTTTTGAGCACCAACCCTAAACGTTTAAAATCAACCCCTCTTTACCACATATATGTGACTTTGTCAAAAAAATATATTTTTGAGACATTTCCACTCTGTTACTAAAGTCTCTGATATTTTTCGAATTTTACGGTGCCAATACAATCTCTGATTTTCAGGCGCTTCAAAAATGCCAACACCAAGGTTTAAGTTTTTACTAATGGGTTGTTGTTTTTCTACATAGGAGTGGTTTTTCTGAATTTTTGTGTGGTGCATTCGAGAGCCTAAAATAAGCCCAAAATTTGGGACATTTTGTGTTTTGCACATTTTATTTTTCACAAGAGGGTGGTTTTTTGAAAATGGGCGTAGTTTTTGGAATTTTTTGTGCATTTTCGAGAGCCTAAAATAAGCCCAAAAAATAAGTCTTGATTCAAGTCAGCACCTCCACTCCAAAGTTGAATTTTCATAAAAAGTAGTGAACCTAAAAATCGGCAATACAGCCCAAAAAATCCCAAAATTCTGATACAAAGAAATTCGGGAATTTCGTTTGTTGAGGTGTTAGCTTCATAGACCTGCACTCTAACCTATTTTCTGTCGCACTAACTGTACACGTACGAAACGTGGATTACTTGTTAAAACAAATAGGATTCTGCAACCAGCTGAAACTTTTCGTAGCTGAAACGGTAGGTTCACTTAACGTTTAGTTTTCGGGGACTCCATGAGGGCGCGCTGATCCCGAATTTAGTGACCCCTCGGAAATACACTGGGTACCGTACCCATTGACCGGTCTACTCACGTTTCCTATAATTATCTCGTCACACTGTACCCAGGCTGAGTATTGGTAGTAGAATCTACGAAATAAATCTCTTCCATTTTGGCGTGTTTAAAAACATTATTTACTGTGAATGCCGTAACACTATTCGGAGCATACATTAATTCAGAGAGATTTCCAGGAGATGGTGTTACTTGTACTATATCGCATCGAGGCATGTCGTTACTATATGCATGCCGAAACCACATCCCATAGAGTACGAATTTGTAGACGCATTTACGACATCGTTACTATATCTTTACGACAACTTTACGACATCCTATGTCCATTTTGTTAACGTGTCTTTACGATATCGCAAATGAGTTGTATGATCTGACGATGTCTTTACGATATCGCAAAGACACCGAAACGACATGGACGTAGGATGTCGTAAAGTTGTCGTAAAGATGTCGAAACGATGTCGCAAAGACGTCGCCAAATTTTGTACCCAATGGGATCATTATGGCCTTAGTTTTCATCAGGTATCGTTTTACCGTAATGTAAACAGCACACTTAGAAGAAAAAATAGTAATCGCAACAAAACCTTTTTTTAGCAGATTTTGTTGTCAGTGCAAAATTTCGGTTGTTAGCAAAACATTATTTTAAGGGTGAAATCAAATATTTCGTTCTAACACAAAATTTTTTAAGCCTTATTTTGTTGTACTGAGAAAATTTTTGTTGACCTAACAAAACTATTTAGTTACACCAACGAAATATGCAACCACGCATGCGCACTCGTTCAGTGGGATCATATGCACGCGTGTGCAAGTTCATTTTCATTACGGCAGATAATACGGATGAAGTTGCATATTCCTGTATCTGGAAACGTGTTGAAAGTAATCAAAGTGATATAAATAAGTGATGAACAAGTGCTGTGAATAAACATGGATAGCGCGACGGATCGAATTCTGGATAAATGGGATCTGCACTGCCTGCTCAATACCTCTAAAAGTAAGTATCCAAATCCTTACCTAAAATGTACACTTAAACGCACGTTTTAAATTTTTGATACTTGAAAATAGCTCGTGAATTAAATAGTTTAATTGGCCATTCATCACAATGAGTACACAACTTTATATTTCTTTTCTTACAGCATGGTCTAAAAAACTGTTTTGTACCATTTTATTGATTTTATTCAATGACATTTATCGCAATAATAATTTTCTTTGAAATGAAACTTGGTAATGATTACCATTTAATGAATTAATAAATGACTTTTAGCTACAAAGTAGTGGCTTTTTACAACTGATTCAGGTTTTGAGAGTACAAAAAGTATATTTTTCTGTTTAAAATTATCTAGCTGCGTCGACAAAACTATTTTGTTAAAACAGCAAAACAATTTATTTAGGCCATATAAATAATTTAGTTGCACTTAAAAAAGTATTTTCTTAGATTAAGCAACCAATATTGTTAAACCAACAAAATATTGTATTGGGCCGACAAAAGAATTTCGTTAACTCAACAAAAAAAATTGGTTATGCTAACAAATCAGTTTTGTTTAGCCAACAAAAAAATGTTCTTATCTCAACAAAATCGTTTTGTTGCACTGAAAGTCATCGATTGCGTTTGACAACTGACGGGAATTTTACTCCATCAATTAAAACTCATGAGTACTGGTTTTGAAAATTTAAAAGTAGCGATTTTGACATGGTGGACAAAGAACGTCTAAGCCATCCGAAAAAGATCAGGGATGAGGATTTGGCGAGGGGCTACTCTCGCTGAGAATTCTGGAAATCTAAAAACTATGAATGTGGCAATCTCAATCGAATTCTCATGGAGAGTGCTAACATTTCTTTGAGATTGCTGAGATTGCCTAAATTTCAAAAAATTCTCGTGATCGGGTCTCTGGAGGAGATTTCAGAATAGGCTAAGCTCGGCAGCGTTCGTATGGAGTCGGCCGTTAGTTCGACTCACCGAGGCAGCTTGTGCATTACGAACGTGTGAATGTGCGAATCCTTCGTGGTGTGAACGCTATACGCTTAGCGAGCGCTTTCCAAGATTTCTAAGAGTGCCTCAAAGAGTTCTAAAATTTCAAGCCCGGCAATCTGAGATTTCTCAGTGACTAGCCTCTCTAGAATTGAAAACTTTACTTGGTGAATAGCCGTGTAAAATGCAAGATAAGCTTGCGGAATCACTAAGAGTGATGCTGCATCGTGTTTTCACTAGCTAATCTAGCGATGAGAAGTGGATTCACTATGATAATCATAAGCATAGTAAAACGTGGATTAATCCCGGCCAACCAGCCACATCAACAACAAAACCGAATATCCATGGATTGAAGATCATGCTCTGTATTTGGTGGGATCAGCAGGGCGTAGTGTACTATAAACTGCTCCAACCTAACGAAACCATCACGGACGACCCAGTGGGCACAAAGTCACATCATATGACCATGTCGTTAAGTGTCTTTACGATATCGTAAATATGTCGTATGGTCTGACGATGTCTTTACGATATCGTAAAAACACTGTAACGACATATACATAGAATGTCGTAAAGTTGTCGCCAAGATGTCGTAACGATGTCGTAAAGACGTCGCCAAATTTCATGCCCACTGGGTACATCGGGTTGTGGATTTCTTCTTCACCTAGACCACACCGACGAGAACTACTATGGGATTCAGTTTTTCATCTACGTAATAATAACGTTCCAAATAGCAGAGCACGCGAAAGAGGACATATTGTTATCCATTTTTCTAGCAAATATGGCCGTCGGTATACAAAGATACAGGATGAACGATACAAATATATGAAAATGACGCCATTTTTTTCTGATGTATGATCCCGAATAAAAAGAATAATAACTAAACGTAATGTAATGTTACTAAATGTAATGTTATCAGTCAGTTATCATCGTTCGGCAAGTTAAGGATCTGTTGAACATCGACCGAAAATGCTAAAATCTGCCTTATTATCAGTCGTTGATCTAGAAATATGGATTATAGTCGACCGAAAAGGCAGAAATTTGTATTACTATCAGGTGGTAATGCAGGTATCTATCATGGATCCGCGTTTTAGCCAATAATGCAGGTCCCTACCTTACCGACATAGAACCCCAATGTGTCAAGTACTTTCAGTATAAGTATTTTGATACGCACTTCCAGTATAACTGTCTAGAAAGGTGTAGAACCCAGTGGGCACAAAATTTGGCGACGTCTTTAGGACATCGTTACGACATCTTTACGACATTCTATGTCCATGTCGTTTCGCTGTCTTTACGATATCGTAAAGACATCGACAGATCATGCGATTTATTTACGATATCGTAAAGACACCTTAACGACATGGACATAGAATGTTGTAAAGTTATCATAAAGATGTCGTTACGTTGTCGTAAAGACGTCGCCAAACTTTGGGCCCACTGGGTAGACAGTTCAAACTTCCATTTTATAATTTTTAGAAGCGTGGATGTTAGATGAAATCTCTAACTGCTGCACAGGAAAGATCAATCGATTTAATCATCTTCCATCTAGAATGGTACATATTTAACATTAAGTGTGTCCAGCCTTCCAGAAATTTCTTTGGGGACATGATCTTTGACAATTTTCTGTACCGCGAAGTTTCTATAAGGTCTGAAATATCACGTGTTTTCTAGATACTTCTAGATCTGGGAAGATCGATGCATTAAATCATAAAGAGCGCTCAATCTAATGCCTAACTCTCGAAAAAATGAGTGCGCGCAAAATTTGAAAATCCAACCTGAAGGTGTTTGTAAAGTCTACGGCAGAAAAATGCGATAGAAGTAATATTTTTGAATTTGAAACCAACCCAGTGATGACTGAAAATATCATACACAGTAAGGAACGGAATTTTTTTCCTGAAGAAAGTTATTTACAAAACCTGCCTCGCGAAATTCCTCAGTAATAAACAGGATTTTTTTAGTAAAATGTTCATTGCCCGCAATCTGTAAGGTCAGAAGCAAACGAATATGATCAATAAGTTCGATAGGATCATCTTAGTAGGGATAGTTTGTTGGTAGGATATTTCTCAATACCTGGCATTTTGATAGGGAATCACCACCAATAGAATATCGTTTGCGTGAAAAGAATTTCGCAATAATATTATTACACTTGGTATAATTACTAATATGAATAGTTTTAGTGAGACTGTAGTGCGCCTTTTGAGCATTTGTGTCGAGAATTTCTTTATCCTTACAGCTTATGTAAGAATCCTACTAATTCTCATTAAAAAAAAGATGGTGGAATTTTCAGCAAAACAGTTAAATTTTTAACCTAAGAGATGAATTTTCAACTAAGGTGAATAAAAACCAAAAGAAAAAACTTCTACAAAGCAGTTGAATTTTCAACAAAAGAGCTAACTATTTTGCAGTCAGATAGCTGAGTATTCCACTAAAGAAGTTGAATATTCAACCAGAAACAACTATTTTTCTACAAGCCACTTGAGCTTTTAAAAAAAAGGATGACTTTGTAACAAAATAGCGCTAACGCACTCACCATCACTGTCCCGAGATCCATACCTTCCTTGTCAAAGAGGGCTATTCTGAGACACTTCTTTAATTACACAGCCACACAAAAAAAGTGTGCGGATCTGGTAACAAGACACACGTATTCCTATGGATTTTGGGGCGCTAAATCCAAATTCGGTATCAAAAATCACCTATCACGTAATGGTTGAGCCATAACCTCAAAAAATGACGAAAAATCATGTCGACAACTGTGAAGGATCAACCCTTGTCTGATATCAACTTATTTAACATAAATTTACCCAACAGAACCTGACCTCACCCAACCTGAATTAACAGAAATTTATTGAACTACACGTAAAGCTCTGGAAGCATATTTTCCCAGTAGCAAATGTGTGCTACATCGAATGGGTCAACTCGAGCCTAACCTAGAAATAAATCTAACCTAACATAACCTAACCTAATCTCATGAAACACAATTAAACTGATTGTGTTGTCCCGTTGTGGTTGCGGTACCGTTTGAATCAGCTTGGGCTTAACCTGCAAAGAGGTCAAACCTATCCTAACCTAAAAAAACCTGACCTAACCTAACCTAACTTAACTTCACGTAACACAATTAAACTCATTGTGTTGTCCCGTTGTGTTTGCGGTACCGTTTCATTCAGCTTCGGCTTAACCTACATAGAGGTTTAGCCCAGCCTAACCTAACAAAACTAGACCTAACCTAACCTAGCCGAATGAAATTCAACCACACGTGTAGCTATGTAAGCGTACGGTTCTCAGTCTTAAATGTGTGCTATATTTAATAGGTTATTATCTATAAATCAATTTAATTACGATAAAAAACAAGATAAAATGTAAATACGAAAAGTAGTATAAATATATCCCTTAAGTTTAAGAAAAGCAGAGAGAAAAAAATTTTGAATAAAACTCTTATTCATTTGCATGTTTAAGTTACAGTTCTACATTTTAATTGATACAAACATTGTCAGGTTAATTGAAATAGGGTCAATTCTACTTGTAGTTCTAAGTTTCTTCAAATGGGTAATGTGCGTCTAAATTTTTAACCCCCCGTAGTACAATGAAATGAATTTTATTGTGTTACAACGGGAACACTTAAGTTAAGTTATGTTGCGTTAAACAAAATTTCGTTAGGTTCTTTTAAGTTAGATTCATTTGTAGGTTAAGATCGAGTTAACTTATTAAATATAGCACACATTTGAGACTGAGAACCGTACGCTTACATAGCTACACATGTGGTTGGATTTCATTCGGCTAGGTTAGGTTAGGTCAGGGTTTGTTAGGTTAGGATTGGGTAAACCTCTATGCATTTTGAGCCGAAGCTGAATGAAATGGAACCGCAAACACAACGGGACAACACAATGAGTTTAATTGTGTTACGTTAAGTTAAGTTAGGTTTTTTTAGATTAGGATAGGTTTGACCTCTTTGCAGGTTAAGCCTAAGCTTATTCAAACGGTACCGCAAACACAACGGGACAACACAATCAGTTTAATTGTATTTCGTGAGGTTAGGTTAGGTTAGATTTATTTCTAGGTTAGGCTCTAGTGGACCCATTCGATGTAGCACACATTTGCTACTGGGAAAATATGCTTCCAGAGCTTTACGTGTAGTTCAGTAAATTTCTGTTAATTCAGGTTAGGTGAGGTCAGGTTCTGTTGGGTGAAGTTATGTTAAATAAGTTGATATCGGGAAATGGTTGATTCTTCACAGTTGTCGACATGTTTTTGAAGTGAAAATTTGCATCACTGGCATTATTTTGAAATTTATTTGCCTCAGTGCATGATTTTTCGTCATTTTTTGAGGTTATGGCTCAACCATGACGTGATGGGTGATTTTTGATAGCGAATTTGAATTCAGCACCCCAAAATCCATAGGAATACGTGTGTCTTGTTACCAGATCCGCACACTTTTTTTTGTGTGGCTGTGTTATCAAATGAGCAGCCAAGAGGACATAGCGCACAATTGTCTAGCCCCTGTCTAATATACATTCAGATTATCAAATCCCTCTTTCAGGTCAACCAATGTACAGGTTTTTTTGTTTACCCTCAAACTTTTTTCTGTGATCTGCATCAAACAAAATATCTGATCCGCACATGATACTCCTGGAATAAATCCACATTAGGCTTTCCACATATTTTTTTCTATAATTTTGAATACTCTATGGAATACTATTTTCGAATATATTTTGGTTAGGCTAATATAATCCTGACCATAGTTCGATTTCGTTTTTTAACTCCCTATTTCCTATAACTTGTCTGTCGCATTCATTTTTCTTTGTTTCAGGAACGCATGAAATATCTAGCTTCCTTACGCGCATTGTTTCTCTTAATTATCTTACCTTAAGATGGTTTGTCGCCTAGCATTCCAAACACCCAGTTTCCAGTCATCGCTTGAAACTTTTTCGATAAATGCCTTTCTCAACCAAAGTTTCAATCCTTCTCAAGGCTACTTTTTGATTAAATTATTAATTAATTAAAGTATACGCCCAACTACCGACTTGATGCGAAAGTCTATTTTGCAAGTAAAAATGATGTTTAAAATAATTAGTCAAGTCGTCGTAAGGTCGAGAGTTCAGTAATAAATTATCCAAGTCTTTGTAAAGTAGTAAGCCCATTTATAACGTCAGTTCCACACACGGTCGTATATACAGGTCCCGACTCTCCTGGGAGTAGGGGCCACGGTGTGCTCACCGCCATGTATTTAGAGGGGGTACTTATAGATTGTGGCAAAATGCAAGATCAGCGCCACCTATGGGACGTAGCAAGAACTATTGTCTACAGCAACTATCCCCCCTCCCCTTCTCACCTTAATTTGTAGGTTAAATTGACTTCTCTTTTTTAAATAAATACATGAATAATAATAACCAATAAAACAATTCAAAAATTAAACAAAATAAAATCTATCATCGATCAAGTGCAGTCAAATCTTTAAGTCTGTTGCAATCGACCTATCATAGAATGATTCCAAAAGACTTCAGCATTTTATTGTTCGTTCTATCATAGAACGACTCCAACAGACTTTAACATTTAATTTCATTCGATCGATGATCGATTTGATTCTGTTCCATTTTTAGTTTGTGTTATCAGTGATAATCCATTGTGAATCCAAGTTCATCACGCAAAAAAAAAATATAAGTCTTGCAGCTACAGTAAACTTTAGCAGACGTGAGCAGACGATAGCACTTCTATCGTCTACTCAAATTCATTTTGAATTCTGAACTCACACGAGCGCCATCTAGGGGATGTAGCAATTACTACAATTTTTTCGCCACTTTTCCTATAGGAGTGGGCACACCGTGCGGGGGGCGATGTAATTGAGTAGTGGAATTCGCGGATAATTTAAACGAGGATATTTTAACGGAATATGAAACAATCAACACAGAAAGATTTTTAAAAATATCACGTTTGCATATTACGCTCGGAGTTTTTGTTTTTAAACTAAAATTATGAAGGATTATTTTCCAAAATTAAGTGTCAATTATCAGGGTTATCTCAAATATGTATATGAAATTATCCTACATACTTTGAATGTAGATCGATTCTCTTTTGAGTCATTCTTATTTGTTCAACATTTTGATACAGCACAATTCCAGGACATTTTCTACAACAACAATATTTTAACTATCGCGGGTACATCGCAAGTTAGGTTAAGAACGTGGTTGAAAATAATAAAACAGCTGTACATACTACTAAATCGCAGCGCCTCCCGGTATTCGAATACATTTGGTTGCGTTTGATTAAAAGACTGATTAAAATAGCGGTAGAAAAATTCATAAGTATTTGATGTTTTTTTTTTAATTCTGCACTTGCTTCTGCCCACATGCTTGGTGTAAAATGTGGAATCATGTTTGAGTTTATCTCTAAAGAAATGGGCGTAGTCCGTGCATCATGTATGACTCATTTGGAATGGAACGAATTGAAGAATTTTTTGGATTTAATGGCATTGATTCGAGTACGTTCGGATACAAATAGAATAGTTCGAAATGATTCAGAATGAATACTTATTTGAAATTATAACCTTTGTTCTAACTAATTAAAATAATACAGATGTCGGTACAGTTTCTGTACAAAAGGCTAAAAAACATTCTTTTCTAGATTCTTTTTTGTTAATTTTTTTGATGAGTCATTTAAAAGAACCATAACAAGTAAGGCCAAGGTTCATTACCTTTTAATTTTTTTCTACTTTAAATACAAACTATCTGAGTTGCTGAAGGTAAAATAACAATGCACGTATGGAGGATTGGCAAGAACTGAATATATTATCTGAGGCGGATAAAAAGTTAATATCTGACGATCTGTGCTTGGGAACAAAGAAAAAAAACTGTATATACTTCAAACATCAGAATATTCATTAGTCACGCTATTGCCGATATCCGGCTTCATCTGTTTTTTCGATCGTTCAAACAAAAATGAGGTGTCTTCATGCGCTGCTCTTCACCTTTTTCGTTAATTTTAATTCAATTGGTAAGTATATAATAAATTACTATCATCTTTAAGAGGTTCTAAGTATACAGTAAATCATAAAATTACTCAATCTCTAACTTGATTTAAAATACCGACAAAAAAGAAAATATATTAATATAGTGTAAATTAAATCTTCTATACAATTTCTAATTTTAGTTAACCAAAATCTTCCACGTCTGATTACTTTCTCAGTAAAATAAAGAATTCACTTGTCCTGTACTTGATATAAAACTAAGCATTCTGAATTATCACTGACGAACTAGGGGTTTTCCGACTTCGACTGGGTAAACCTATCAGTAAATCAACTAAAACAGCGTTACTGAATATACGAGGGTAGTTCAATAAGTCCTTAAAATGACCAACAGATGGCGCGCGAATCACTCCAAATCATCTGTTTTCAGTCAGCACCACACCCGACAAGATATATGGTGCAGTCACAGTCCACATCTTCTGAGTTTACGTGTTTTTATAACCAATTGAAAAAAAAAATTGTTCGTTAAGAAAAATGGAAAAA
>NC_046657.1:1270705-1288695 GCF_010883055.1 Belonocnema kinseyi
GCGCATAAGTCGGAATCGTGAGGAATTTTTTCGTCGATTTGTGACTCTGGATGAAACATGGATACACCATTACACTCCTGAGACAAAGGAACAATCCAAACAATGGATTTCCATAAGCGAACCAGCTCCAAAGAAGGCAAAGACCGTAAAGTCAGCTGGTAAGGTTATGGCTACAGTTTTTTGGGAAGCACGTGGAATTATACTTATTGACTACTTGGAAAAGGGTAAAACAATCACTGGTGAATATTATGCATCATTATTAGAGCAGCTGAAAGAAGAAATTTAAAAAAAACGACCACATTTGGCGAGAAAAAAATTCTCTTTCATCACGACAACGCCCGAGTTCCACGTATCTTAATAGGATCTGGCGTCGGAACTGTAGCCGGAAGCGACCTCGGAAACAATGTCGGAACCGTTGTCGGAATAACTGTTCCGACGTGAATTTCGGCGTCGAAACCGCAGTCAGAACACGGGCCGGATCCGACGTCGAGAACGATGCCGGAACCGCTGTCGGAATTTGGGACCGGATCCGACGTCAGATTTTTATACGATCCTGCTAAGGAAATTTAAAAAAATGTTAATATCGTACGTTCTTTGCAAATTGTCATTATGAAAAAAACGGCGTGGTATTCGACGTAGTATCCCATTAGGATCCGGCGTCGTATGATAATAGGATCTTGGGTCAAACCCGTAGTCGGAACCGAAGCCGGATACCACAAAAGGCACAGTAGTAGAAATCATCAACAGCACATGTACGAAACTTGGCTCACTTGAGAAGACAAATAGGGTTCTGAAACTTTTGGTAGCAGGAATTGGTAGGTTCACTTAACGTTTAATTTCCGAGGACTCCACGAGGGCGCGCTGGTCTGGGAATTAGTGACTCCTCTAAAATACATTGAGTGCCGTACCCATGGTGAGGAGACTCCTGGCCACTTGATTCACGCGACACGTTGACGTAAGACAGGAATAAATCTAACAACCCTGCAGTCCCGCTTTACTGACCGTTTCAGGTTTAACCTGAATGGCCTTCACAGTATCTCGGGACTCTTCAAACCATAAATAATCAAGGCTGTGTGAACCATATCTGTTGGAGTTTGGTCTTAAAACAAATTTTTGTTGTTGTGTTTTTGCCCTTTTGGTTTAATAATAGCATCATAATGAACTGTAAATAAAAATTAGAAATTGCTACTTACGTCAATTTAAGACAAAATTCCGGTTTTCTGCTCAAAAACCAAACTTCATTAAAGTACATACATCTGTACAAGCAAAAAGTAAGTTAGCAACCAAAACCGCATTGTCACTTGTCTCTGAAGGTTTTTTCTTCCAGTATTAATCAATTTTCACTTTCTTACTCAACTTAGATTCGGAAGACGTCACATCAATGTACCTATTCTAAACGATTATTTATGTCGGTAAAATAGACTTTTTGTGACACCTGCTTTCTATTCTTTTTTATAGAGGGACCCCAGTGTAATAACTATACACATATAATAACTAAAATAACTAAGTAATAAATTTGTTTTTTTCACACATATAAAGAATATGTGGATTTGAAAAAGGCTTAATTTAAAGATTTCAATTTACATATTTGAATTTAAATATTTATATTAAATATTTGAATTTTTGATTCTAATATCTAAATGTTTAATTAAATTAGCAAATTAATTTGTTACTTCTATGTATAAATGGTGAATCCAGAGCTTCATCTAGTCTGAAAAGGCGTTAAGAATTTCTGTTAATTCCAAAATTAACTTATATTGATAGTGCGGTTTTCTATTTTCACGGTTGCTGAAAATATATTTCCACTAATGGGTGGTTATCATCTCTGATGATATTACAGATTCCTTGAAAAATAGAATTATTATAATTAAAAATTTTTTCATTTTAATCAGATTTTGTGGCACGAATAATCTCATGATGCTAATTCTGGAGATAGAAAATCTTTTGTTGTTGTTGTTGTTTAAAATTTCAGTGATAACACGTGCCAGCGGGCATTTTGAAATCCCATATATTTACCATGGGAAATTTTGGACTTTCGAAAAATTGGTCTGATACTTCAGTATTTGATTGAAAATTGCCAAATTTTTTATTAATTGAAGAGAAGTTTCTGAGAAATAAAACTATACCAATAACTTTCATTTCTACCCCGTTTATCCCCCACCCCCAAAGCGCCCAAATATGACTCAAAAGTAAAAAAAATTACATTTTTGCGTATTATTATTAATTTTCATCTTTTTCTGCCGTCTTTTTCAATGTAAATAAATAATGATCGACCATTGGAATATTCTTTATGACTCGGTACACAATTTTTAATTTTTTAAATTAATGTAACTTATTCAAAATTACTTTTTCAAAGCGGTGTAAAGAAGAGTCTTATTTTCTTTATGAAATGTAATAATTGATCATTTTTGGAGTCGTAGATTGTTTTAAGCATTATGTAATTATTTAAACCATTGCTAATTTTTTATTTTTTAAATTTCCAAATTTGTACTAGATCTGTCCACTTTCTTCTCAAATTTAAATCGTATGCTACTTATCTTTATATACTTATATAACTTTGATTTTTTTGTTTTACTGTTTAACAAATTTCGATTTGATTAAACAATTTTTATTTGAAATCGCCATGCTTTGTGCCTATAACGCCCACAGAAAAGTGAGCTTTAGGTAGCCCTTTACCGACTAATGTCATCTAGTGAAAGATTATTAGTTCAAATTCCGCCACTGACAGATTATTGGTTCCAAAAATGGCCACTGAATAACACACAATATAATCTCTAACACATTTGTCTGCAACTTGGTGTGAGGGGGTTGTTTGATGTCGCTGATTTCTAATTTAACGACAAAAATAAAAAATTGCAGACCTAATATGGCAGCCGAAATCAAAAGTGGAATATCAAAATAGTAAAACTGACAATAGTGGATCCAATATGGCGGCGGCAATAAAGAAAATTTTTCGGAATTTCCTCTTAAATTTAAGGTTAAGAGGATTTACGTTTGTCATAATAGGGATCCTTTTGCAACCAAAATTTTCCTTGTGTGATTAACTTCACCTAATCTTTCAACGAAACAATTTTTTTGTATAAAAAATATATTGATGTGCTTCAAAACAAAACAGAAAAAAGGGTGATGCTTTTGTTTCAATACAATATGTTTTTTCCTGACAAATTCCTAACAAACTATTAATGATGCTGAAACTCAAGAAACAACAGATTATCGAGAATAGTTCTTCAACATTTTGTATTCAGCGTACTTTCAAAACTCCTTCTATAAAGTTTCATGTAATTTCAAAGAAGTTTCTTTTTAATAGCTGTTATATTAGATTCGGTATTAGAAAAATTTGATACTTTGATATTGTACTCGAAATTTAAAACCCTTAAACCCCCTTCTGCCTAGTTTCATACAAATTTGAAAACAAATTTTGGTAAGTGCAATATTGAATCAGCTATTTTGAATTTTGAATTTTTGCCATCAAATTAGAAATCAGTGACATCAGAAACTCACTTGTACCCAGTTTCAGACAAATATATGAGCAGTTTGCAATTCTATCCGCCATATTATATCTGCCTTTTGTAATTTGTCACTTTTGACTGGAATCCCAAATTGCTGCTGATTGTTTTCTAAAAAAATTGAACAGCCGCATCGTATGAGGGGGTGTAAAATTATTGTGCAGCTTTTAGTTGGCCCCTGATCGATATATTTAAACAAAATTAATTTTTTGTTTTGAAACATATATCCTTATACGAAATTCTATTGCGCATCTTTTTTCCACTTGTAAAAAGTTGTGACTTTTGTAGTTTCCAAAATAAATACAAAAACTTCGTTTTTGAGAAACATCGATTTTTCGTGTTTTTATCGCTTAAACTCGTTCTAAATCCGAGAATTTTCAGCATTTTGACTTCAAACTTGACAGAATGATTAGTTAGACTATTGTGAACTGATTAGTGAAATCAAAATTCATATTTATTTGTATAAAAAATATTAATAATTTTCTTCTCAACAGTTTTATAAATATCATTTGAATATTTTCAATCGTAAAGTCTATCGACGTAATTTTAAGCTACAATAAACTTCCAGCGTATGAAATGCTTATTATGATTTGAAGAAGTTTTTTCTACATTTTTACTTTAATTGGACCAGCTGCTGGAAAACTATGATGCTTTAATCCTTTTACTCGACGCGCCGCGGGACCGTGAATGTGGGACTTAGCGGCCACTTTCAAAAAGACAAAGCCGCAAGTAGTTCTTTCCTGAAGGTCTACACGTAAAAATTTATATTTTGCAGAAAGATTTTACAAAAATGTATTATAAAACTACTAATAATTTGTATGTATACACATATTAACTCATATAAAAAAGCAAAATTATTATGAAGTCTCTTTCAGTAAAAACGTATTATTTTATTTTCCTCTTTCTTTGCCCACAATATTGAAGAATTTCGCCGAAAATTCCGTAAGCGTACATTTTAAAGAAAAGATATGTGCATTAGGTAGAATGCTCGAAGAATATACCCTATAATAGTTTTATACAAGTAAAATGTTACTCTCAAAAGAAGAGAATCATTTTTAAAATCTGAAATTATGTTATTGATAAACTGTATTCCATTTAAAAAAATGGCATCAGTTTTGTCCAAACCTCGAGGCAGAAAAATAAGTAAAGGCGAGGAAGGATGGAATGGAAATATCCGAACTCAATATTTTGTTACAATAAATAAATATATTTATTATGAACATTTTCTTGGTACTTACGTGCATAAAAATAATTTTTTTATTATTTTAATTAAAAATTACTTTATTTTTAAAATTATGATGAAAAATATAAGTTTTTACGAGAAGACCTTCAGGAAAGAGCTACTATGGCTTGCCTTTCTCAGAGTCGCCGCTAAGTGCTACCTTAACAGCCCCGCGGCGCGTCGAGTAAAAGCATTAAAACATCATAGTTTATCAGCAGCTAGTCCAATTAAAGTGAAATTTTAGAAAAAACTTCTCTGAATCCTAATAAACATTTTATCCGCTGGAAGTTCATTCTAGTTTGAAGTTACTTTAATAGGCTTTGCGATTCAAAATATTCAAATGATATTTGTAAAACTGATGGGAAAACAATTATTAACTTTTTTTAATACAAATAAATATTAATTTTGATTTCACTAATAGTTTTATAACAGTCCAATACATTTTTTTCTAGTCTAAAGTCAAAGTACTGAAATTTTCGAATTTAAAACGAGTTTAAGCGAGAAAAACATGAAAAATCGTCGTTCCTCAAAAACCATGTTTTTTGCGTTTATTTTGGAGACTACAAAAGTCACGAATTTTTACAAGAGGAAAGAACATGCTCAATAGAATTTCCTAAAAGCTGAAGAATAATTCTATACCCTCGTATACGATTCGGCGGTTCAATTGTACTAATTATTTTTTTCACAGACTTATAACCCGCTAAGGCCTTTACATCCTCCAGAAATAAAATTTCAAAAGGAATCTAGTATCCTTGTATAACCGATTCAATATGATTTTTCTTTGAGTAAAATGTTAAAACCCGTGTGAAAATAATTCATGGCTCTATACTCTTCCAGCCTAGACCGCCACGAATCTACCCAATAGGCACCAAATTTGGCGACATCTTTACGACATCTTTACGACAACTTTACCACATCCTATGTCCATGTCGTTTCGGTGTCTTTACGATATCGTAAATAAGTCGTATGATCTTACGACGTCTTTACGATATCGTAAAGACACCGAAACGACATGGACATAGGATGTGGTAAAGTTGTCGTAAAGATGTCGTAAAGATGTCGCCAAACTTTTCGCCCACTGGGTATACTGGCCCTATCATGAGAAACTATGCTGGGGCGGTGCGCAAATGTAGCGCTCCAATCGATTAGCCGCTATCTATACCAGTGGTACTGATGCGTTCTAGCGAATCTAGTCAAGTCTAGTAGATCTAGATGCGATCTAGATTGCAAATTTAATACTTATTTTTATAATTTAATCATTCCTGACATAAAAGCATTATGAGCTACATTGAGAATATTAGCAAATTCCAGATTTCTGTAAGAAAAATGGAATATAGCTAGTATGTGCTTTTTTGGCAGAATGTTTCCAAATATTATTGATAAAAAAGAAAATGTGAATTGTAAATGTTTTGGAACCAGGAGCCAACCTCAAAACTGAATTCCCATTTTACTCCATAAATATTAGAAACACATATTTTTTGAATCATTAGAGCCTATTCTTGCATTGTATCAAATTTTTATTCGGAGTGAAAAATTGGTTTATTTCAATAGCTTTTATGTGAGACGTTTTTTTTTCAAATGCTGGGCTTAAAATAAAAAAAATACCTCATACAAAAACAATTAAAAGTAGCCAATGTTCTACTTCTAATAAAGATTTAATTTACAAGAGGACTAAGCCCTGATTATCTAGAAAAGATGTAATTCTAGTATTTATGGAGTACAATGAGAAAATCCACTTTTAAGGTTGGGTCTTCATTCCAACGCCCTTACGTCGCTTACGTCGAAAAAGAATCTGGAAAACTTCAAACCTCGTGGTCGCGAAACGAAACGTTTCTGAAACACCCTGGTGGGCACAAAGTTTGGCGATGGCTTTACGACATCGTTACGACATTTTTACGATAACTTTACGACATCCTATGTTCATGTCGTAAAGGTGTCTTTACGATATCGCAAATAAGTCGCATAATCTGACGATGTCTTTACGACATCGTAAAGACAGCGATACGACATGGACATAGGATGTCGTAACGATGTCGTGAAGACGTCGCCAAATTTTGTGCCCACTGGGACTGAATGGCGGCATGGCGAACATGTGATTCTTGAAATCCGGCTCCGATTATTGTTGCCAACTTTTTTGGTAGCAGTTTTGAAATTGCATTTCATAATGAAAGTTGAGTGCTGTTGGTAGCACTGCATAATATTTGTGGTTAGGAAATGTGTCATTTTAATGTACATGAGTTCTGGATACATGTCATATGAAAAGGAATATTACTTTCCTTGAAAACCTAACGATAAAATGTCTTTATTCAGCAATAATTTTTTATATTAGCTTTGTCTTTCATTCAATATTTTACCAATAAACAGTGTATAGTTCGTCAGATCAATGGATACTTAGTGATCAATTAAATTAACATATCTGCACTATGAGACAACACTGACAACAAAGGCAACTTTATTTCTTCTCTTTCCTTTGATTTGAGCACTGCGGCAACGTTGCGGAAAACTGGCGAAACTTATAAAGTGGGATTGTATGCAATCAATGTAACTTTTAATCTTTTATTAGTTAATTTTTTAATGGCGCTTTCTTTTTAAAGTCCAAATAGAAGTACTTTCTAGAGACAAGCTAGATTTTAGACGGAATTTTTATATTAATGTGATGTAAAATTCTGGCTAGCGACATTAGTGGGTCTACATAGAACTGCGTGATGGATTTTTCTCTCCAGTAGGTATAGATACCCAGTGGACAAAAAATTTCGCGACGTCTTTACGACATCGTTACATCTTTACGACATCCTATGTCCATGTCGTTTCGGTGTCTTTGCGATATCGTAAAGACATCGTCAAATCATAAGACTTATTTCCGATATCGTCAAGACACCTTAACGACATGGACACAGGATCTCGTAAAGTTGTCGTAATGATGTCGGAACGATGTAAAGACGTCGCCAAACTTTGTGCCCACTAGGTAGCGCCAATCTAATTCGGCGTGAACAGACGGCCACGAATAATCCAGTACTGGCGCTAGAATAATTCCAGTCTGCTAGGATTCCCAGTGGGCACAAAATTTAGCGACGTCTTTACAACTTCGTTACGATATCTTTACGACAACTTTACGACATCCCATGTCCATCTCGTTTCGGTGTCTTTACGATATCGTAAAGACATCGTCAGATCATAAGACTTATTTCCGATATCGTAAAGACACCTAAACGACATGGAAACAGGATCTCGTAAAGTTGTCGTAAAGATGTCGTAAAGACGTCGCCAAATTTTGTGCCCACTGGGTTTATTTCGACACGGGAAATTTCTGTTGGAATCTTCCACTCAATGTACTAGAAGTTTTTTCCAAAACTTAAGGGAACGCTACAATACACAATGTTGTAGTTTCTAAATGCTGGCATTGTTATAGTACCTCACATCTATTGGAATTTTATCATACATGTCCAATAGCCATCTACTCGACACATGTGGAAGCAAAACATTTTTTTTTTTAAATGTAAATCAGTTCTCAGAAGACTTATTCCTGGCAAAAAAAAGTTATTTTTTGATGGAGCCAAAACGTTTGTTAGTGTATATAGTATAGTATATGACGCGCGTCTTTTTAGAATCCAAGGAATTCATGGAATTTAAGGAATTCGTGAATTTCATAGAATTTATGGAATATAAGGAATTCACAAAATTCATATAAATCCCGGAATTCACAGATTTCATGGTATTAGCGAAATTCATGGAATTCGCGGAATTCATGCAATGCTCGGTGTAAAAGGAATTCACGAGATTCAAATAATTCATAGAATTTACGGAATTTATGGAATTCGCAGAATTAAAGAGAATCAGGGAATTCGTGATATTTACGGAATTCACGGAGTTTATAGAATTCGAGAAAGCATGGAATTTACGGATATGCTGGAATTAACGGTATTCATGGAATACACGGAGTTCATGGACATAACAGAATCCATGGATTACACGTAATTCATGGTAATCATGTACTTCATGGAATTCGTGCCGTTCTCGAAATTTAACTAAATCGTAAATTTCAAGAAATTACGGAATTTATGGAATTCGCAGAATTAAAGAAAATCAGGGAATTCGTGGTATTTAGGGAAATAACGGAGTTCATAGAATTCGAGAATGCATGAAATTTACGGAAATGATGGAATTAATTGTATTCATGGAATACACGGAATTCATGGAGATCATAGAATCCACGGATTTCACGTAATTCGTGGAGTACATGGAATTCTTGGAAATGATGGTTTTCATGGATTTCACGGAATTCATGGTAATCATGGATTTCATGGAATTCGTGCAATTCACGAAATTTAACTAATTCGTAAGAAAATCACGGTTTTCATGGATTTCACGGAATTCATGGTAATCATGGACTTTATGGAATTCGTGCAATTCACGAAATTTAACTAAATCGCAAAGCTCAAGAAATTATGGAATTTATGAAATTCGCAGAATTAAATAAAATTAGGGAATTCGTGGTATTTACGGAATTCATGGTAATGAAATCCGCGAATTGCATGAATTCTGTGAATTCTGGGCGTTACATGAATTCCGTGAGTTCCTTGAATTCTGTAGATTTTGTGATTACAGCCAAATCCGCAAGTTTCGTGATTACAGCTAATTCCGCAAATTCATTGAATTACATTAATTCTACGAATTTCATGAAGTAAGCGTATTTCGTGAATCCTGTAAATTCCTTGAATTCCGTGAATTCCTTCGATTCCATGAATTTCGCAAATTCTGCGAGTCCTATGAATTTCATGAATCAAGTGAATTCCGTGAATTCCGTAAATTCCACGAATTTCCAGAATTTCGCGAGTTCCATATATTCCATATATTTCGCAAATTCCTGGAATTTTATAAATTTCGTGAACTCCTTCAAGTCCGTGAATTCCTCGAATTCCATTACATAATTCCGTGAATTTCATGAATGCCACAAAATTTACAAATTCTTCAAAACAATGAATTTAGCGAATTCCGTGATTTTTGTGAATTCCCTAAAGTCCTTGAATTCTATCAATTCCGTGAATTCCATACATTTTGCGAGTTTCTTGAGTTCCATGAATTCTGAGAATTCCGGGACTTATGTAAAATATTATGAATTCCGCGAATTCTATAGATTTCGTGAATTCTCTAATGTCCATGAATTTCGTGAATTTCGTGAATTTTATTAATTTTTTTTAATTCCGGGAATTCCTTGGACTCTGTGAATTTCTTAAATTTCATTCATTCTGTGATTTCCTGTTGCAAAATTTTCGCATTATAAACACTCTAATACATGTATTGGAATGCTGGACAGTGACTTCACGATTTAAAACACTTAAATTACATATTGTATTGCAATTTCGTAATTCCAATACTATGTTTGCAATTTTACCTTACGCTTGTAGTTTAGAAGTCTTGAAGAACTGTTGTAGAATTCCAAACATTTTTAACAGTGTAGACATTGTAGTACATTGCGTATTCGAAGACATTCGATAAACTGACCGATTAATACAATCGCAACCCAATTCAGTTTTCAAAATCTGAAACTGCAAATGACAGATACTACAAAATCTGTATAATGATGAACGTTCCACATCAAAATTGTTTCTAATTTTATAATAACCCAATGGGAACAAAGCTTGGTGACGTCTTTACGACATCGTTACGACATCTTTACGACAATTTTGGGGCATCCTATGTCTGTGTTGTTACGGTGTCTCAATGATATCGTTAAGACATCGTCAGATCATACGACGTTTTTGCGATATCGTACAGACAATAACGACACGGACATAGGATGTCTTAAAATTGTCTTAAAGATTTCGTAACTATGTCGTAACTATGTCGAAAATATGTCACTGAACTTTGTGCCCACTGGGAAGATAAGTCAGAATTGCGCTTTAAAAAAGTCTCGGATCCTAGGTGAAACCTGTTGGCGATTGTTTTCAAATAAAACATCGAAAACCCGAAATAGGCCCACCCCAGTATGCACAAAATTTGGCGACGTCTTTACGACATCGTTACGACATATTTACCACAACTTTACAACATCCTATGTCCATGACGTTTCGGTGTCTTTGCGATATCGTAAAGACATCGTCAGATCAAACGACTTATTCACGATATCATAAAGATATCTTAATGACATGGACATAGGATGTCGTAAAGTTGTCGGAAAGTTGTCGGAAAGACATCGTAACGATGTCGTAAAGACGTCCCCAAATTTTGTGCCCAATGGGGTACACTATTTCAATATTTCGAATTACCAGCAAAGACAGAAAGATCATAAAGCTTATATTTGGCGGATTTATAATTAGAAAAATGAATCTATTTTTCGTTTGCAGAATTCAGTGTACAGTCCAGTGGTTCAAGGTCTGGATCCAGCTCCAAATCCAAATCCTCGTTAAAGCAGCCCGTTCCTGCCAAGTCTTCTACGCGCAGATCATTACTGGGTAAAGTTCATTCAGAAACAAATAGAATTAAGATAAAATAGGACAAGATAGCTTTGAGAAAGTCAAGAAACGTTTCAGCTAATTAATTTTGTTATATTCTCCAAACCCTAAAAAAAGTACTATCTGGAAACTGATGCGAGCCCTTATGCGTTCGGCGCGATTGTACCCGGTAAGAAGAGAAGAATTTAGAAAAATTCAGAATCTGAATTCCCATTAATACATGAATTTTCCTCCGTCGAAAGTTCCACCAAGGAGTAGAAAAAAAAATCTATTGTTTTTAATCGACTTAGAAAAATTTAATGGAAGCGTGTTGAGAGGAATTAAAAAATGAAGGAATTCAAAAGAAAGTATAGAAAGACGTAGAATAACGTCATTTCGAAGACGAAAAATCTAGTTCTTTAATCGATCAGTTAGAAATATAAAATAATTAATTCTGTTAATTGAAATAATTTGCAGTATTGTCAGAAAATAATTTTATAACTCTATTTAAAGATAAATTAATTTTGTTTACCTTACACAACATTATCAAATAAATTGATTATTATTTATTATATTATTAAATCTATAATTTGTTTAAACAATATAAAATATTCTAACTAAACTTACTCCACTGTTATCGCAGAGAAAAAACTGAAATTTCCAAACTTATATTCCATAAAACCGAATAGAAACTATGCATTTGCAGATATTTTGTGGACAGATTAGACGGAATTAAAATAATCTTAAATAAAGCATGTAAGTATGGAATTAAAAATAACCATGAGAGGAGTGTCTGCTGTTCGAATTAAGAGGAATGAAAGAAGTGAAAAATATATTCGCCTGCATGGAATACAACACAAGTGTTATTCGTTAAGGAAATAAAGAAGAATTGGTTTCGGAGATAAACCTATTCTTTCGTTAGGCACTTCTCTTTGATGGGAAATTATCACACACAAAAAATTTTTAAATGCTGACTCTTTCGTTTAAATCTGAAAATATAAATTTTTCTCTATTCTTCTCTTCTTACCAGGTATACCACACTGTTAGAAATATCCGAAAAATTCCCACACATTTAAGATAGTAAAGTAACTGAAGTTTACGAAGTTAGGTTGCTGAAAACGAAATTCAGGAACTTTTATAGTAAATTTACTACATTTTTATTTAACTTCATTAGCGGTTTCTGAAAATTACCAATAGTTTCCTAAAATTTCTAAATAGCAACAGAAAAATAAGTTATCGTTATGAAAAGAACTAAAGAAGTGTGCAGTTGCAGGTGCACTCCTCGCTTCCCAGTGGGCACAAAATTTGGCGACGTCTTTACGACATCGTTACGACATCTTTACAACAACTTGACGACATCCTATGTCCATGTCGCTAAGTCATCTTTACGAGATCGTAAAGATATTGTATGATCTAACGACGTTTTTACGATATTGCAAAGACACTGTAACGACATGGACATAGGATGTCGTAAAGTTGTCGTAAAGTTGTCGTAAAGATGTCGTAACGATGCCGTAAAGACGTTGCCAAATTTTGTGCGCCAAATCTCGAGCGCGTTCGTCTAGTAGACAAAGCATGGTGGTTCAGGAGTAATCGGTTGGTTCAAAAGATTTTATGATTTGTCACGAAAGGAGGGTACTTTATTCATGCACATCATTTCTTGAAACACCACGCGCCAAAAAAACCTAGAGAGTAAAAAACGAACCTACAGGAAGAGAAATTTCAAGAGATTAATTCACGGAAGCGCGTGATTTTAGAGCTACAATTTTTACGTGATTTAAAGTCTCGGACTCCCTGATCTAAATGCATAGAATTCGAGACCTGAGAGCAAAGGGGCGTGGCCTAATGTCTAAAACTTCGAGACGCGTGCTTTAAAAGCAAGGGTTTCGAGATCTAGAAGTAGTCCCGTGAATTAATCTCCCGAAATTTCTCTCCTTTTAGCTAACAACATTTTTTTTAATGCAGGGAATTTTATGCGTCAGGGATTTAAAGAACAAAAATCATTTAAAAGTCCAAGAATTTCTATAACTTTAAACTGTCAAATTCAATAAATTTTTTCAATTTTAATTTGATATTATTTTATTTCTTTTATAAATGAGCCTAGGTTAAAAATGTTACAAGTTTAATATTGTGGTCTTGGAATGGTCAGCGACAATGAAAAATTGATTAGTGGGAAATTAGTAAAAATTAAAAATTAAGTTTTGCGTTAAGCCTGATATAATATTCTTGTCAGTAATTTATTTACTTGTATTTTTTTGCAGTTTACTTCCTCCGAAATTTTACCGTTTTTGTTATAAATTTTATTATGTGTTTACAAATTTTGGTTAAAAGTTCATCTTTCTTTGCGAAAATTTGTCTTTTTTTATTTAAAAAATTAATCTATTTTACTGCAAATTGCATCTTTCTTTGATAAAAATGCAACCGTTTGCTTTTAAAATTCAAGAATTTCGTTGAAAATACATTTTTTGTAGTTATAAATTTAATTTTTTGTTGAAAATTTATAATTTTGGGTATGAAATTGAACTATTCTCATAGAAAATTTCTTACTCATTTGAACTCATAATTTTATGACAAAAATCAAACTGCAATCTTTTTGTATGAAGATTCAACTTTTTTTTTAGATTTTGTCTTTTTATTTTAAAAATTCATGTATTTTACTGGAAATTGCAACTTTTTTCGACAAAAATGCAACGGTTTGGTTAAAAATTCATATTTTCGGGTAGAAAATTGAACTATTCTCATATAAGATTTCTTTCTCATTTAAAACTCATATTTTTATGCTGAATACTCAAGCTAAAATCTTTTTGAATGAAAATTCAAATATTTTTATGATAATTTTTCTTCTTCTTTTACAAATTCATCTATTTTAGTATAAATTGCATCTTTCTTGGATAAAAACGTAACTGTTGGTATAAAATTTAACATTTTTTTTAAACGTCATCCTTTTTTCTTATGAATAAAACTGTTTCGTTGAAGCACTATCTTTTTGGGTTGAAAATTCAAGTATAATCTTTACAGAAAATCTGATTCTTGTTTAAAACTTATATTTCAATAATGAAAAGTAAAAACAAAATCTTTTTCGAATAAAGATTCTTTTTTTATATTTTTTTTATTTAAAAATTCGTCTGCTTGAGTAGAAACTTCATCTTTTTCGTATAAAAATGCCATTGTTTTGTTTGAAAGTTAATCTTCCTTGTTTCAGGATTCAACTTTTTTTGAAAATTTTGGTTGAAACACTTCGTAAAGAAATCATTTTTTTGCACAACATTCATATTTTAGTTGAAAATTCATTTCTCTTCTTGAAGAGTTAACTATTTTTCTTAAAATTAATTTCTTTGCTGAAAATTCATATGAAATATAAATCTGAAGTATATATTTGTCTTAAAAATATAAATTATAGTAAGACTATACGAGTATTGTAACATAAGTTACATAATCATGTAACATTATCCTATTGTAACATAAGTAAATAAGAAGTCGTTTGCATTAAGTTCACTTATATTTTCTTGCTATTGATATTCTCAGGACAAATATATACATTTTTTATATTAAAATTAAGGAACCGAAAAAATTTGTTAACCTCTTGAGATTTTTATTTACTATAACTTAAAATTCCTAAACTATAACAGAATTTTCTCAAATTTGTGACTAGTTTTAAACAGTTAACGTTGCTGAGATTTCTGTTACAGTTTAGGAAAATTTAGAAACGGTTCCTGCGTAAAGCTTTAGCTACGCGCCTCTAAATATGTCTACAGAAATTTATTAGAGTGCAGTTTGATGAAAACAACGAAAAAGAAATCATCACTCTTGCAATTCTGACGCCAAAGAGACCTAAGTTAACCTATTTCAAGACCTGAAAAGAATAACTCGTAATCGTCTGGGCCTTGCACAAATTTCGCGCGCATTTACATTGGTCGAAAATTGTAAATAGAACGGATCATTTAGCCCTTAAATTCATCAAAAAAGTTTAAATTTGTAAAAACCCGATTAACCCGATCAAAACTCGCGATCCAGGACAACGGGATAAAAATTGAGAATTCCCTCGGCATAGAGAATGTAATGGCAGACGTATCCCAGTGAGCACAAAATTTAACGGCCTCTTTACGACATCGTTACGACATCTTTACGACAACTTTACGATATCCTATGTACATGTCATTAAGGTGTCGTTACAATATCGTAAAAGCGTCTTATGATCTGACGATGTCTTTACAATATCGTAAAGACATTGTAACGACACGGACATAGGATGTCGTAAAATTGTCGTCACGACGTCGTAACAACGTCGTAAAGACGTAAAGACGTTTGCAGTTTGAGATTTTGAAAACTGAATTGGGTTGCGATTGTATTAATCGATCAGTTTATCGGTATTAAAAATGCGAATAAATTTTACATATGTGCTCTATGATATATTTCTTACGAAAAAAATGTAATCTATTTTTAAGATTGTAACTGCGTTATGTTATAACCTCCAAAAAAAAATTATGACTAAAAAATCTTTATAATGAATAGCGTTCCACATCAAAATTGTTTTTAATTTTATTACAATATAAGTATTAATTGCGCCTTAAAATGGACTAGGGTCCTAGTCGAAACATGTAAGCAATTTTTTTCGAATAAAACATCGAAAACCCGGAAAAGGCCTTCCCTTTTATCGATATTGCAAGTTACCAGCAAAAACAAAAATATCAAAAAAGATTGCATTTAGCGGCTTCATAATTAGAAAATGAACCCATTTCTTGTTTGCAGAATTAAGTACACAGTTCGCCGGGCTCAGAGTTGGGTCCAGCTCGAAGTACGAGTCCTCGTTCAAGAGGTCTGGTCCTGAAAAGTCTTCTATGCGTAAATCATTACTGGGTAAACTTAATTCAGAAATAGATACAAAAATTAGTTTAAGTAGATGACATGCGCTAAATAAAAAGTGTCTTGTGGTCTATTAGGTCGTTCAAATCTCCCGCCACTAATCCTTTTTCCCTCACCGTTTCCACCCTTATATACCAAGAAATCTGTATTATCATCAGAGAATAACAGAAAGTCTTAAAGTGTTTTCAGATTAGATAGAGATATGAATAAATTACAGTAGCCCCTCGATTATCCGAGGTAATATGTAGAGGAGATAGCTCGGATAAGCGAAATTTGGATAATACGGAAGAAGTACAAAATTCGGAAGAGTTATCTATTTTAATATCTTTTAAATAGAAAAATAAATATTAACATTTTGCAAATAAAAGTAAACAACTTAAAAATGTGGATTCCCAGTGGGCACAAAATTTGGCGACGTCTTTACGACATCGTTACGACATCTTCAGGACAACTTTACGACATCCTATGTCCATGTCGTTTCGGTGTCTTTGCGGTATCGTAAAGACATCGTCAGATCATACGACTTACTTACGATATCATAAAGACACCTTAACGACATGGGCATAGGATGTCGTAAAGTTGTCGTAAAGTTGTCTTCACGATGTCGTAAAGCCGTCGCCAAACTTTGTGCCCACTGGGTTTATCTTTATTAATTTATTAATAATTGTAAACTACTGCGCGCATTCAGAATTAGGTGTAGCAGTTTCATTTGTTTTATTAATGATTCTCCGTACTATCCGAGCATACCCCTCAGTTAATGCGGAGTGCTTGGATGAGTCCCGTTGCCTCGGATAACGCGGAACTTCGGATAATCGAAGGCCGGATAATCGAGGTTCTACTGTAAAACTTTTTTTAATTAAATTTTTGTTTGAAAAAGATCTCCATCTAGCCTGTAGAGACGTTAAAGAACTTTGTTATGGTCCGTTCCCAGCGGAGCGAAGGAGAAGATCTTGTCTTTAGAAAAAATTAGGTAAAAAAAAATTTTTTAATTGTAACTCCATCTGATCTGAAAAGACGTTAAAAATTTCTGTTATTCTCTTATGATAATACAGATCCCTTTAAAAATTTTAAAACGTAACACGTATTTCTGAAAAAGGATTCTTCTTTCGATCTCTCGAGTAGCTTACAGAAAAATCAACTAACCGGCATTCGGAAGTTCTGTGCTTTCTTTTCTAGCGGAACGAAGGAGATCTTTTTTCATAAAAAATGTCATTTAAAATACCCTTATTTACCTCTCAATTTTTGAATCATTTCGAAAAAAAAAATCTTTTAAACATTGTCGATTTTTTTTTTTGTAACGATGCAAAATTTAGAAATTTGTCTTGCAAATTTTTTGCGATCTTTTGAAATTTTTTTTATTATTTCTCCTACGGTGGGCCTTATTTTTCGTATCTGGAATTAAACATTTATCTATTTCCACTTGCTTTTTCAATTAGGTACACCAAGTCGCCAATATGCTAGCGAACATCCTGGAGTACATTCTGGAGAACATTCTGGTGAACATTCTAGTGAACATCCTAGTGAACATTCTAGTACTTCTTCTTCTGAGCATGGGGGATCTCCTCCCCACCAACACGAAATTTATATAAGTGGATTTCAGAAGTTTCCTAAAGGATCAAACATAGTAAAAAATTACGATTTACCTCCACTCTATTCCACGAAAGACGAAGATACGTTTATACGTTGGTACGAGATACCGACGGACATATGTGATGTAGTAGCAAATGAGAATTTCGAAGTCGTTGGATTTTTCATGAATGATTATGAAAAAGAGCTTTACGGAATATATGAAAAAATTCAAGGAATAGGTTACCGTCGGGTTAAATTAGAGAAGACAAGCCAAAAAGCCATCGTAATGGATGACAAAGAAATGTACGAGTTATATCCTGATAATAAAAAATACTACAAGCCTGACGATATATACAGAGAAACTATCCGAAAATGGTATGACTCTGATTAAACACTATT
>NC_046657.1:1288795-1296283 GCF_010883055.1 Belonocnema kinseyi
TTTGAATATTTTAATTGATATCTTGATGTCAAAAATCATCAAATTTGTATTTCGTGTAACAGTTGTGACTTGGCGTTAATAAATTTGTATTCGACATTCTCACAAATATTTCCAGTTCTTGTCAGTTTCAAAACCATCAACTTCTTTTTAAGAAAGTGTCCTAGAGGAAATCTTTTCTCACAAAAAAATCAAAAGATAAAGTTAAAGATAAACAAATGCATTATTCATGCATTTGCTGTAAGAAAAAATCGTTTTCTTTTCCATGTCAATTTTTTTAAATTGTGAACCTCATGATAACTTCAGCAAATTCATAATTTGTTGATGAATTTTGTGATTTTTGATGAACTTCATGATAATTTTAGCAACATCCATCACTATTCGATAAATTTTATTATTATTTTTTAAATAAACAAATGCATTATTTGGGCATCTCTTGACGAAAAATTCATTTTTTTCTATGCCAGTCCTTTTAATTGAGAACTTCATGTTAATTTTAGCAACATTCATAATAAGTTCATAAATTTTATGGGTTTTTTTAACAGACTCGTAAGTGTCCTGGCTTTTCATATTTTATAAAATTTATTTGTAACAATTATTAAATATATTGTTCAATTATTACTTGTATTCAAACCCTCTCGCCGTTGCCAAATGTAAGTACTGAAAAAAAGAGCTTTTTTCTAAAATTAAAAGGACTGACTTTGAAAAAAACGATTTTTTACGTCGAGAAATGCCCGAATAATGCAACTTTTAATTAAATTTGTTTAACAAAAACATAAAATTAATCAACTAATTATAAATTTTACTGAAATTATCGTAAAGTTCTCAAAGAAAAGGACTAGAATTGAAAAAAACGAGTTTTTCCGTTGAAAAATGCCAAAATAATGCATTTGTTTATTAAATTTGTTTTAAAAAATCATAAAATTTATCAACGAGTTATGCATTTTCTGAAATTAGCATGAGGTTCCTCATTTTAAAAAATTGCAATTGAAAAAAAAACGAATTTTTCTGACAACAAATGACTGAATAATGCATTTGTTTATAACATTAACAAGAATAGTCTTAAGAGAATTTTTTTTCATTAAAATATTGTTTCCATTTAAATTTCGTGCGATATAACTTTTAAAAAACGTTAAATTATTGAAAATTATAGAAAACACATTTTCAAGAAATAATTTTTTTACAAAATTATTTTTTGCTGATTGTATCATGATGAAATATCTTTATATAATGTAAATCTATGAAACGTCGGCGATTACAACAATTTTTCAATTATTGACGAGCACCGGGTACGTCAAATAGAAAAAATGGTCATTTTTTTCGTCATATTTATTTATTTATAAAAAAGTTGAAAAAAATTAAAATAAAAATTAGGCTAAACAACCTTCTTTGAAATTTTATCAGCTTTTTAAACAACAAAAAAACATCTAAATCTGTCCACATGTTCAGTCGGAATCGTAATTTGAATAAAAAAATGTACTTTTTCCCTACTGTGCGTGAGCGCGACACACAGTGGGCAAAGAAGCACATTTTTTGGACAAAAATCGACTGACAGTGCAATTCTTAACGGATGATGATTTTTCTTTTTTAGTTTGACCGTAAGGCTTCCAGGCATAATATAAATCAATGAAAAAAAACTAAAAATAATTTATAAGTATATTGGAGTAAAAAAATTTTTTTTAATAATGTTATAAAGAAATTAATTAATAAAACCCATTTTTTCGTGATTTGCAATGATTAGCTAATTTTGATCCATAGCTTTTGTATAAAGCATCTTACATAATGGTGTGCGCTTTTAATAAGTTAAGAATAGCTTATGATTGCCAATTATTTAAACAATTTTTATAAACAAATGCACATTTTGACGACTTTTTTTTATGAAAAGGCTTAATTTTTTGCGGAATCAATTTAAAATAGTTTCCTTAAGACTCCTCTCTATCATATTTTCCATCGTAACTGCAAAACTTTTAATTATTTAAACAATTTTTATAAACAAATGCACATTTTCATCATTTTATGATGAAAAGGCTTCACTTTTTTGCGGGATCAACTTAAAATGTTTTGACGAAGACTCCTTGCTATCATGCTTTTTATAGTGACCAAAAAATGTTTATTATTCAAATAATTTTTATAAACAAATGCACATTTTGATCATTTTATGATGAAAAGGCTTGAGTTTTTTGCGGAATCAACTTAAAATTTTTTGCCTAAGACTCCTGGCTATCACATTTTTCATAGTGACCAAAAAATGTTAATTATTTAAACAATTTTTATGAATGAACATTTCTTTTTTTATGGATAACGCGTTGAAGCTTGAACCAAACATTTGGGTGTATATAAAACAAAGTTTGCACCGTGTGAACAAATACCAGAAGTTTTTCCAACAAAAATTTCACGATTCATAAAGAATTGGGCGGTCACTCGATTTTTGTCTATTTTCGGCAAAAAAATCCTTGGTGGGTCATATATCAGGTCATTATAAAAAATATGACCGGAGGGATTCTTTTTTTCAAGATATTTCGCATTGATTCTAAAAAAATTAAATCTATTTATAAAAAAATGGTCAAAATGTGTATTTGTTTATAGAAATTGTGTAAACAATTAAAATTTTTTGGTCAGCATGAAAAATATCTTAGCAAGGAGTCTTAGGCAAAAAATTTCAAGTTGATTACGCGAAAAATCAAGCCTTTTCATCATAGAATGGTCAAAATGTGCATTTTTTAATAAAAATTGTTTAAACATTTGGCAATCATTAGCTATTCTTAACTTATTGTAAGCGCACAGAATTATCTGAGATACTTTATAAAAAAGATGTATGTCAAAATTAGTTAATCTTTGCAAATCATCAAAAAAATGACTTTCGTAAATTAATTTCTTTATAACATTATCAAGAAATTTTTTGTTACTTTAACCCGCTAATGAATTATTTGTAGTTAGTTTTTACATTGATTTATGACCTTTTTTTAATGAATTTTTAAGTCTTAGAAGAAATCGTATCATGGAAAAGTTTAGCAACAAAAAGTTGTAGGTTTGTTGTTAAATAAAAAATTTCCGTTAAGTCAAAATAAGTATTGCAAAGTTAAATGTTATACCTGGAAGCCTTACGGTAATCCTAAAAACGAAAAATCAAAATCCGTTAAGAATTGCACTGTCAATGGTTTTTTGTCAAGTATTCGCGAAATTTTTAAAAATCTTCGCAAAATATTTGGCAAAATTTGTGAATTATTTAAATCTTTTTAAAAATCTTCGGCAATTTAAAAAAAACTTTTAAATCTGTCAGAAATCTTCTAAATCTTTATGCAATCCTTGGGAAATTATTGAAATCGTTCTGAAATATTTTTTAAATATATTAAATATACTTGAAATATTTGGAAATATTTGTGAAATTATAAATAGATTTGGGAAATAATTGGCGCTTTTGTGAGGACTTTGAAATCTACCCGAAATCTTCTAAATTTTTGTAAAATCTTTGAAAAATCATTGAAATTTTTCTGAAATAATTTTAGATATTTTAAATATTTTAAAAAAATATTCGGTATTGTAATATTTGTGAAATTATTGAAATATTTGGAAAATCATCGAAATCTTTGTGCAATCTTTGAAATCTACCAGAATTTTTCTCAAAATCTTTGTAAAAACTTTGAAAACATTTGACAAATTTTAAAAATATTTGGTAATATTTGTAAAATTACTGGCAACTTTGAGAAATTGTTAAAATCATTGGGCACTCTAAAATCGATCTGAATTTTTTGTGAAATAATTGAAGTCTTTATTAATTCTTTTAGGTCGATCTGAAATCTTGGCGAAATATGTTCAATCTTTGAGAAATATTTAAAAAATCATTAAATTTTATTGAAATCTTTAAAAATATTTCTGGAATATTTTGGAATGTTTGCGAACATATATAAAATCTTTGTGAAATCAGCTAAGGCTTTGTGAAGACTTTTAAATCTATCCCAAATCTTTGAAATCTGCATGTGTAATATTTGAAAAATATCTAAAATATTTCGAAATATTTTAAATACTTTTAAATGAATTTGGTTGTATTTATAAAATTATTGAAATCTTTGCAAAACCTTTGAAATCTTTGTAAAATCATTTTGCTTCCTTCAAAAATCTTTGCGAGATATTTGAAATATTTTTGAAATATTCGTTAATATTTGTGAAATTATTAAAATGTTTTAAATCTTTCGAAATTTCTGCGAAATATTTGAAATGTTTGTGAAGTCTTTGGCAATACATGAATTTTACACCTATATATATATTATTTATTATTTACTCTTCATTGTTTATTTATTATTTATGTTGAATTTGTACATAGTATAATATAATTATACCATGTAAAAATCACAGATCCCAAATCTAATTGAATTTAAAAAATTGGAAAATATCAGCAAATATCTTTGTGTTAAAATATTTACGTGATGATAATAAATTATTACATGGACTGAAAGTGTTATTAAAAGATAGTAATGGTAGTAATGGTAAATTATAATAATAAGAAATTAATTTAATGATTGTATTAATTCAATTTAATCTAAGCAGGACCACATTTATTAGTTGTTAATTTAATTTAAATACTTCCATGTTTGAGGCATTTTATTTCTAAACTAATAAATTGAATCAGAGAGATGCAAAAAGAAATCAAGGATAAAAACGATTACTAATTAGACGAAGTTCTTTGGTGCATTAATGCGTTCCCGATATTACAAATATTTTGGCTATTCTTTAGAAATCCTGTTCAACTTAGTTTTAACAATTTTTTAAACAATTTCATTCTTTATTATAAAATTTTGTTTATGAAATTCTTGACGTGATCTAGTCTGCTTTCATTTTCAAAATATTACCTTCTAATTGTTTCAACCCGGTTAGGTCCTTACGCGCTACTTTTCAACAGAATTTTATTTTTAAATTTAATTTTTAAATTTATTCAAATTCACAATTGTGTCAGAGATTAATAAAAAAATTTAAAATATAAACAAATATGCTAATTAGTGAAAAAAATTGTTATAAAAGTGCAAATTATGACACTGGGCAATGAACAATGAATTTTCTATGCAATATATAAATTTCCTGAAAAATAGACGATTTTCCAAGATATAAATGAAAAATGTTTAACCAAAAATGTAATAGTTAAATTCGCAGAACAACATTTTTATTTAAATTTAAAAAATAATTTTCCACAAAGTAGTTAAATTCCTAAACAACGAAATAAATCTTATAAATAAAATTTTTTTTTTTTCAAACTAGTTCAACTCACATTGAATAATTGGAGCTTTGATCAAAAAGACACATTTTTAATTAAATAATTTCTCAATCGAATTTTGAACCAAATGCATGAATTTTCTACCAAATTATTTAATTTTCAAGCCAAAGAGATAAATTTTTTCAAAGCAGTAGAATTTTATATTTGAACATTTGATTTTTAAGAAAAATTTTAGTTTACAGCAAAATAATTAAATTGTCATCTAAGTTTATGAACCTGCAAAAAAATTAATTTTTACAAACTAGTTCAACTTTCAGCCAAGTAGTTGAATTTTATTCAACCAGAAAAGATCTTTGCTCTACGAAAAATATAATAGTTACTATTTCAACCAAAAGAATAATTTTAACTTAAATTGAACTTGTGATAGTACAAAATAGACTTTAAAGAAAAATGAAAAAGAGGAATACCAACAAAATATTCATATTTTTAAACAAAAGAGATAAATTTGTAACTAAAATGATCATGTTTCAATAATAAAATGGATTTATAACTAAGTAGTGGAATTTTTAACCCGAAAGATGAATTTTTATCTTAAAATAATCATTTTCTACCCAAAACGATCATTTTTCAATCACAGAGATAAATTTTTTACTAAGATGATGAAACTTTAATTTGAAAAATTTACAAAAACGGGGAAAGAGGAAAATAATAGTTTCCTACAAAAAAAGAAAAAGATGAAATTCTAACGAAATAATTAAATTTTCAAAAAATAAGCAAATTTTTAACCAAGCCAAAAAATTTAATTTTTGAATTTCTTATGTCGGTTTTCACGATTAAAGCAAAAAATAAACCTCCTGTAAAAAAAGTGTTCTTAAACAAATTGAGATGACGGATGCAACAATTCGACAAGCGCTCGAAACCGCGTAGAATTATTGTCCAGCCGGGAAAATCTATCTAAGTTTTTCTGAAAATTTAAAGATAATTGGTCGAAAATTGTAGAAATGGCAGCAAGTTGAATTCAAAACACGATGCCGCTGGAGCATTTTGTTGCTCTTTTACTATGCTGACTAGTTGCTTAGAAACAAAGGCTGATATTTCCACAATTTTCGACCGACTTTCTTCAAATTTTCAGAAAAACTTTTTCAAAGTCTAGTGAACAACTTTTTCGCGATAAGTTACTTCAACCAACATTTTTTTTATGACCGTCCCACTAGTCGAAGTTGGCAAAACGTGATTTTCGTTCAGAGTCAATTTGTTATTAAATAAACAAAAAAATATTAGCTTTTTAAACAAATTGCGCTATTTAAAGGCATAGTTTATATATTGAGAATACACCATAGAATTTTCAAGCATTTTTATTGACAAACGGCCGAATAATTACAAGTTGTCTTTTACAAAACATCTATTTTTGATCGGAAAATTTTCTGAGGTTTTATTGTTTATCATAAGTAATAATTATCAAATCAAAAAGTTTCATGAGAAAAAATTGTCGGCCGCGTCAATCTGAATACGAACGTAAATTTTGTTTTACGTTTCGACCACTTATTTTATCGATAGATTTTTCCGGCTGGACAATACTTCTACGCGATTTCGAGCGCTTGTTGAGTTGTTTCATCCGTCGTCTCAATTATAAATCTTTTTTTGTTCATGATTTTTACGCATTGATATTTTCCCGTATTTTGCATAGTATGACCGCTGAATGAAATTTCTTATTTTTTCTTAGTTTTTTTTTTATTGTTAAACCAGAACCATTGGCCCCTTTAGGTGCGTAGGACACATGAAAGCATTAGTTTCGCATTTGGTCCGCTATTGTTTCAAAGTTCCAATTTTTCAAAAACAAAATTTAAAAAGTACCAGCGAAATGCTTTCTACAACTTTTTTATGCAAATTTCATATTTAAAACCGAATGAAATATTGTACTTACTGTACTTTAAAGCAATGAAAGACTACTTTTAAATAAGAAATATCAGCATTTTTAATCCATTTTGAATCACGTGATCAGCCTCTTTTTTGTGTGCCTGTGTTATTGATGTTGAATAAGAACAAAATCTTATTAGTCCATTCTTCAGCTTCATCAATCCAAACTTTATCTTTTGATTTTTTTGTGAAAAAAGATTTCCTCTAGGACACTATCTTAAAAAGAAGTTGATGGTTTTGAAACTGACAAGAACTGGAAATATTTTTGAGAATGTCGAATACAAATTTATTAACGCCAAGTCACAACTGTTACACGAAATACAAATTTGATGATTTTTGACATCAAGATATCAATTAAAATATTCAAA
>NC_046657.1:1296383-1297416 GCF_010883055.1 Belonocnema kinseyi
GAGAATGTCGAATACAAATTTATTAACGCCAAGTCACAACTGTTACACGAAATACAAATTTGATGATTTTTGACATCAAGATATCAATTAAAATATTCAAATTTAAATATATCCCGTGCAGAAATTCCAATATGGATCTGATCGGGGTTAGATCGGGCAGAATTTGGCCCAAATCGGGCTATCTAGATGGGGCCAGACTCGAAATGAAACACGATGCCCAATCGGGACCCAACTGTTGCGCCCAGAGATAACCAGGCCTGGCCCCGATCGGGCTCATATTAATTTACTTTTCTTATTCTTAATTAAAAGGGATTCTTAAATAAAATAATATTAAAATCGAATATAACACCTCCTTAACTGAAACTTGAGGATATAAATATCAGGTTATTAAACAGGTCACAATATGAAAACATTGGAGTATGTCAGACACTTTTTTTCGAGCAAACGGAAAAAGTCAAACGACGCAATAGAACAGCCAGCATTTTTGTATGATAAACCATTTAAGTATTTTGCAATATAGTTTTGGTTTTAATTTCTAAATTGAAGCTGCTTTCAATTTCTATATTGAACTTAATTGTAGAAAGTTATTTTGAAATAATTAGATTATAATATTGCACTGTCTCTTTAAGTTAATTTTACAAAAGCGACTATAAATAAGAAGGTTGTATTTACATTCCGATTATACCAAATCACCTAAACATATGTGAAAATAAATATGTTTTTGTGACGGCATTGTTGATCCAATTCGTTTTCACATTCAACCAATCAAATTAATGGAACTCCATCTACTGTCAAGCTTGGCTGTTGAGCCGGGGTCTAGAGGGGGCCAAATTTAACAACCACAACATTGCGTGCCCGATCTGGCCCAAATCGGAAATAAGGTAAACATTTGGCAATTTCTGCACGAGATACGTACATAAAGAAAGGGCTTAAATAGTGTTTAATCAGAGTCATACCATTTTCGGATAGTTTCTCTGTATATATCGTCAGGCTTGTAGTATTTTTTATTATCAGGATATAACTCGTACATTTC
>NC_046657.1:1297516-1329025 GCF_010883055.1 Belonocnema kinseyi
AATAGTGTTTAATCAGAGTCATACCATTTTCGGATAGTTTCTCTGTATATATCGTCAGGCTTGTAGTATTTTTTATTATCAGGATATAACTCGTACATTTCTCTGTCATCCATTAAGATGGCTTTTTGGCTTGTCTCCTCTAATTTAACCCGACGGTAACCTATTCCTTGAATTTTTTCATATATTCCGTAAAGCTCTTTTTCATAATCATTCATGAAAAATCCAACGACTTCTTTCGTGGAGTAGAGTGGAGGTAAATCGTAATTTTTTACTATGTTTGATCCTTTAGGAAACTTCTGAAATTCACTTGTATAAATTTCGTGTTGATGGGGAGGATATCTCCCATGCTCAGAAGAAGAAGTACTAGAATGTTCTCTAGGATGTTCACTAGAATGTTCACCATAATGTTCATCAGAATGTTCTCCAGAATGTACTCCAGGATATTCGCTAGCATATTGGCGGCTCGGTGTACCTAATTGAAAAAGCAAGTAGAAATAGATAAATGTTTAATTATAGATACGAAAAATAAGGCCCACCGAAGGAGAAATAACAAAAAAAATTTCAAAAGATCGAAAAAAATTTGCAGGACAAATTTCTAAATTTTGCATCGTTACAAAAAAAATCGAGAATGTTTAAAAGATTTTTTGAAGTTATCATGAGGTTCACAATTTAAAAAAATTGACATGGAAAAGAAAACGATTTTTTCTTACGACAAATGTCTGAATAATGCATTTGTTTATTAAATTTGTTTATAATATTAACAACAATAGTCTTAAGAGAAATATTTTCATTAAAATATTGTTTCCATTCGAATTTCTTGCAATATAACTTTTAAAAAATGTTAAATTATTGAAAATTATAGATAACACATTTTCAATAAATAATTTGTGTATACAAAATTTTTTTGTTTACCGTATCACGATTGAATATTTTTATATAATGTAAATCTATGTAACGTTGGCGATTTTATTTATTTATAAAAAAATGGAATAACTAAATTAAAAATCAGACTCGTCAAATTTCTTTGAAATCTTATGAGCTTTAAAAATACATCAAAATCTTTGTGAAATTATTGATGTTTTCGTGATAACTTCTTTAATCTATCCGGATTCTTCACCAAATATTTTAAATCTTTAAAAAATCATTCATTTATTTCTAAATTCTTTGAAATCTAGCCGAAATTTTATTGCAATATTTGAAATCTTTGAAATCATTCAAATATTTCTAAAATATTGAAATTTTTTTTTAATTTGTTGAAATTTTTTTAGAAATGATTGAAGTCCGTGAAATATTTTAAATCTTTGTGAAATATTTTAACTATTTAAATTATATTTGATAATATTGTTGAAATTATTGAACAGTTTAGTAAATCATTAAAACTATTGTGAAATATTTTATATCTATCCGAAATCTTAAGATATATTTGAAATCTTTGGGAAATCATTAAAATCTTTACAAAGTATTTGTAAAAAAATTTTAATTTTTGACATTTTTGGGAAACCATTGAAGTGTGTGAAATCTTTTGAATCAATCCGAAATATTCGCGAAACCTTTAAAATCTTTGTGATGTATTTGGGAAATAATTGCAATTTTTGTGAAATCTTTGGAAAATCATTAAAATATTTGTGAAATATTTGAAATCTTTGTGAAAACTTTAGAATATTATTGAAATCTTTATAAAATATTTAAAATTTTTTTAAAATATTTAAAATGTTTTCTAAGTATTGTATGATATGGTTGTGAAATTGTTTTAATCTTTGCGAAATATTTGAAATATTTGGGATATCATTTAAATCTTTGTGAAATCTTTTTTAAATCTTTGAAAACCATTGAATAGATTCAAGGCTTGGTAAAATCTTTTTAATCTATCCGAAATCTTTGCGAAATTTTTTTAACCTTAGGAAAATAATTTTAATCTTTGTAAAGTCTTTGTAAAATCTTTGTAAAATCTTTCAGAAATCTTTTTAATATTTTTGAAATATTTGATAATACTTGTGATTTGAAATCTTTGGAAAATTATTGATGTTTTGGTCAAATCTTTTAAATCTATGCCAAATTTTTGCGAAGTAATTCAAACCTTTTGTAACTTTGTAAAATCATTGAAATATTTCTGAAATCTTAGGTAAACTTTGCGAAAAATCTTTGATATTTTGGAAATATTTTTTAATTATTTCGTTATAGTTGTAAAATTATTAAAATCTTTGGGAAATCATTGAAATCTTTGTGGAATATTTGAAATATTTGTGACATTTTTTAATCTGAGAAATCGCTGAAGCCTGTGAAATCTATGAAATCTATCATAAATTTTGACAATCTTTGTGATATCTTTGGGAAATCATTGCAATCTTTGTGAAATCTTTGGAAATCTTCACGAAATATTAAAAATATTTTATAAATGTTCAAACATATTTTTGAAATGATTGAAATCTTTCGAAAACCATTTAAATCTTTGCGAAATCTTCTAGCTCTATTTGAAATCTTTACGAAATATTTGAAATCTTTGTGAAATCTTTGAAATCTGTAGAAAATCTTTGAAATTTGGGAAATTATTGAAATCTTTGGAACTCTTCGAAATATTTTTGAAACATTTGTTAAATTATTTAAATTTTTGGAAACCTATTTAAGGCTTTGTGAGACTTTTGAATATATCCGAAATCTTTGTGAATTCTTTCTGAGATATTTGAAATCTTTGAAATATCTAGAAAATCATTAAAACCCTTTAAAAATATAGCTCAAGTATTTGGCATATTTTTGAAATTCTTGAAGTCTGTGAAATCTCGTATCTTTTAAAACTATCCGCAATTTTCGCGAAATATTTGAAATCTTTGTAAAATCTTTGGAAATCATTTATTCCTTTGTGATTTCTTTAAAATGTATCCTAAATCTTTTTGAAGTATTTACGAAATATTTGAAATTTTTTTGAAATATTTGGTAATATTTGTAAAAATGATTGAAGTTTTTGTGAAATCTTTTGAAAATCGTTAAAGTCTGGGTAAAATATTTTTAATCTATCCGAGATCTATGCAACATTTTTTTAATATTTGGGAAATCATTTCGATTTCTGTGATATCTTTGAAACATTTTTAAAATATTTTGTGATATTTGTGAAATTATTGAAATCTTTGGGAAATCATTAATGCCTTTAAAAAATATTTTAAACCTATCCTTAATTTTTGCGAAATATTTGAATCGTTTGTGAAATCTTAAACACCTTTGGGAAATCATTAAAATCTTTCTGATATCTTCGGAAATCTTTTAGCAGTATTTGAAGTATTCCTGAAATATTTGCTAATATTTGTGAAATTATTGAAATCGTTGCGAAATTATTTAAATCTTTGTGTAACCTTTGAAATCGATCAAAAATTTTAATGAAATAATTTAATTCTGGGACATCTTTGAAATATATCCAAAATCTTTGCGGAATATTTGAAATCTTTGAAATTTTTGAGAAATCATTGAAGTGTTCGTGAAATTTTTTATGAAATCTGCGAAATGTTAAAAATATTTTTAAATATTTGGTAATATTTGTTAAATTTGTTTAATCTTTGTGAAATCTTGGGCAATATGAATTTTATATCTGTATTTATTATTATTTACTATTTATTATTTATTGCTCATTTATTATTATTTTTGGACAATTTTTATTTAGTATGATATTATTATACTATATACAAAATATGTCATTTAATACTATACGTTTATTTTCCTACCTACACCTAAAGAAAAAAGGCTCCGCCGCTTCTCATTGTCTTGATTCTCTGAATCCACTGAGTTTTATGAGTTCTCTGAATTATCTCCATTTCATACATTCTCTGAATTTCCTTAATTCTCTGAACTCTCTGAATTTCTAAAATTACCCTAATTTCTTGAATTCTGTTAATTCCCTTAAGGGCATGTGATACTTATAGTTTCCCCGGCTTTTTTTCCACAAAAATGAAAATTTTTAAAAACTGAATTCGGAGATGCTATAAAATATCATAACGGACGTCCCCGGACTCTTTTTTGAGGGATAATTACAAAAAAAATTATTGTGCTAAATAAAACTTTTATGCACATGCATTATTTTGAGTTTACGTCGTTTTTCATCTCTGCCTTTCCGATAATCTGGAAATTATTTATGAAATAAACTTTTTTGATTGCCTGCAACCAAGGTTAGTTCCCGGAGATTAGTTACTATGTTTATTTGTAAGTCCAAAGTTTTCGACCAAAAATATTGTGTAGTTTGGAAATAACGCTCGGGTGAATTGTAACACACATAATCTCGAAATATACACGCACGTTGTTAGCAATATCAAAATTTTTTGATAAAAAAACACAAAAAAAGTGTGTGGGGACGTCCGTTAGCATGTTCGCTATCATTTTCCTAATTTTAAAGGCAAAATATTTCTTATCCTAGAAAAAAAAACCGGGGGAATCTAACACTGAAAAATCGATACTATTTCCTAAGCGCTATGCAAATTAATGACATTTTGCTAAATTAAAACTTTTTTTAATTAACCTACCAAAAAAGCGTGTAGGGACGTCCGTTAGCATGTTCGCTATAATTTCCCAAATTTTGAAGACAAAATATTTATTATTCTAGAAAAAAAACCGAGAGAACCTAAAACTGGTAAAATGGACAATTTTCTAAGTATCACATGCCCTTAAACTTTTATTTTTCAATATGCGTGAAAATATATTGATCTTTGGGCTAACTTGATTAGCTGTTATACTCATCACATGGCCTTAAGCCTGTAAATTCCCTGAGGTCATTGAATTGCCTGAATTCCCTGTATTCTTTTAACTAGTCTAATTCCCTGAATTACTTGAACTTTCCTTATTCCTAAAATCAACCTATCAACCTACCTCAATTATCTGAATATCGAAAATTCATAGGATTCCAAGAATTCAGATAATCCAAATAATGTAGCGAGATCTCCACCATCATTAAGCAAAAGCCACCACCACTTGTTGCTCTCCGCCATCACGAGCATTCGAAGAAAAGTATCGCGCTCGTGGGTAAGTAAGTACACATGTAGCGATCGATGTAAGTGTGGTCCCACGGCACGTGCTCGGAATTATTCGCCTTTTCAGCGACCCGTAGGAAATTCCCCGCTACCGAAAGTGGGGGGAATATGCCAAGGCTGCTTCTGTAAGAAAGCACTGACCAAGCTACGAACCAGGGTCCCGAGACAGGAAAACTGGAGGGCAAGGTAAAACGAGTGAGGAATCGCATTACCGAGAGAGCTGCCAACCCTGACTTTATGTATACTTATACAGTGTATCACGGAAGTCCCGGCACAACTAAATATTTCCTTAAGTAAGATATTTTCAAGTAGGTCAGGTTAATTCTTGAAGTAACTTCCAACGAGGAATTCAATAGTGGCTTTTATATTTACCTTCACGATGACCTTTAAAGTTTTTTCAAGGTCAACTTTTTTAAAATGGACACCCCCTCTTTTAGATCGATAGTTTCAAAATCGTTCTTTTATATTAAAAAATAATTAATTTTTATCTGGAAAATTGGATTTGTTATTGAGCTGCAAAGTGAGAAGTGAATCGCCTATTCAAAGCATGGGATAGGCCCGAGAAATCCATCCCCACCACTCTCTACATATCTTTTTTCCCTGTGTCAGTGTGACTCTAGAGCTCGTCTGATTCGCTGAACGCGGAGCGAGAAGAGCTTGTCGTAAATGGAAGGGATGATCTCCGGAGTTTGTCCCCACTTACTGAGTGTCTGACTACGACCGTTTCTTCAATCGCTTCTACTGAAAAATTTTCCCGTTACCCTAAGGTCCCTTTCCTCGCGTAACGTCACGTCTGTAATCAGGTCATAGTACCTTGTAACCATGATGGTGATTTAGGACATTTAAACTTAAATGAGGTCTATATACATCTGGGAATAGAAGCTTTTCAAATTTTTTTCGTAACGAGCAAAGTTACTAACTTTTACATGATGTATTCAATAGTGACGTGAAGCATGACCTTGGCCTTTAAAGTCATTTCAGGGTCAATGTTTTCCTTTGGATACCCCTTTTTTTAATTTGGCAATCGATAGAGCTGTAAATTCTACGTCCAATGTGACCCTGCGCCAGAGGTATGCAGATCTTGTTTAAGTTTTAATGATCTTAGCGTGACCTTCAAGGTTACAATGTACCTATGACCTAGATACATCTTTAAACGTAAAATTTCTCGCTCTATCGATTGCCTATGCAAAAGAGAGGGTTTCCGTTTTTTTTGAGTGGACATTGAAAAAAAACTTGAAGGTCATCGTCAAGATAAAAATATAGGTCACTATTGAATTCCTCGTTGAAAGTTGCTTCAATAATGACTTTAAACACTCTGAAAAATATTTTATTTGAGAAAATATTCAGCCGTATCGGAACTTTTGTGCACCCTGTATGTAGGGCTGGACCCTAGCCTTTCTCGAGTTAGAGAGATCGCTAAAACTTGGGACTGAAAAAAAGACCCTCCAAATCATACCGCATACATTTTTCGAGTATTATTTCGCGATTTGGATTTTTTTAAATATATTATTTCTGTCCTACAGTAGCAAAATGGATTTGTAACAGTTATAAAATAATAGAAAGATATACAATTATATTTGTTTGAGTAACATAAGCAATCATTAAAAAATGAGATAGAAATGGATATAATAGCTGAAAATAGTGACCGATGATTATACGCCTGTCTCCAGAATCAATATGATAATTCTATATTGTAGGAACAGAATGGATAGAAAAGAATGGAAAAAGACAGAAAGGATTTAAAAAGGAAGACAAATGATATAAAGGATAAAAAAGTTTGGACCAGAGTGAATTGTATAAATAGTATAAAGCTTATTTTGCGATTGGGATCTTAAATATGTTAATTCTGTTCTAAAGCAGCAGAGTGGATACAAAGGGATAGAAAATGGTAGAAAGTGATAGAAAAAAGGCGAAAATCGATGAAATTGATAGAAAAAGATTGAAAAGGCTTAGACTAATATAAAAAGCTTAAAAATCATCTCACATTCATTTTGCGAACATTTTTTTATTTTAATTATAAATTTATTAAGCCTGTCGTGGGGGACAGAAAAGAATACAGTGATACGTAAGAAGAAAAGTACAAGCAGTGATAAAAAGTTAAAAATCGATGAAGGCTTTTTAAAAAAAGATCCTCAAATTCAAATTGTAAGCATTTTACAAGCTTATTTTATGGTTGGATTATAAGTATATATACTTATTCTATCCTGTAGCAACAAAATGGATTCAAAAATATAGAAAATGGTATAGAATAATACATAAACGTATAGAAAAGGATAGGAGAGTATAAAATAGTATATAAATGGATTTAAAATGTTAGAAAATCATCAAAATAAAGATCTAAATGATGGAAAAGGATAGAAAATGATACACAAGACTAGAAGAGGTTTGCAAATAAGAAAAAAATCCTCGAAATCATATCGCTTGCATTTTTCGATTTTGTTGTTAAATATAAAATGAACGGGTAAAAATGAGTTTAAAAAGACAGAATAATATAAAGAAGTATAAAAAAAAGGATTGACAAAAGTTTGGAACTAAGTAAAAATTTCCTTGAATTTTAATCGCATGCAATTTTCAAGCTTATTTTGTGATTTTTATTTTAAAAATGTATATTTATTCTGTCCTTTAGGAACAGAATTAATTGAAAAATATGTAAACTGGTATAGAAAAATACAGAGACATATGGAAAGGGACAGAAGAGTATTAATAAGTATATAATTAGATAGAAAATGTTGGAAAATCATAGTAAGGTTTAAAATGGTGGGGAAGGATAGAAAATGATAGACAAAATTAAAAAACGGTTGTGTTTATTCTATCATGTACGAAAAGAATGGGTGAAACTGAATTTGAAAAGATAGACAACGATAGAAATGGATTCAAAAAGATAAAATAATATTAAAGGTTATAAAAAAATATGGGAAAAGTTTTAAACTAAGTAAAAAGAGCCGCGAAATTTTATCGCAGACATTTTTTAAGCGTCTTTTGCAATTTTAATCCTAAATATATCAGTTCTGTCCTGTAAGAAGAGAATAAATTGCAAATTATAAAGAGGGACAGAAAGGGATAAAAGATATAACAAAGTGATAAAACAATAGAAAAGGATAGGAATAGGTACAATTTTAGAGAACAAAATAGTATACTCAGGGAAAAAAAGGAAAAGACAGGGATAGAATCGTATGAGAACGTATATAAAGGAATAAAGAGTCTTTTTTTTTAATCAATGCATTAATTCTGTCTGGAGAAACAGAATTCATTGACAAAGATAAAAAATGATAGAAAAAAATAGAACGGCATAGAAAGAAATTGTATCAGCAGTTGCCAAAAGAATATAATTTAGTAGAATAAACATAAATCTTGAAGAGTAGAAAAAAAGCCACGAATTCATACCGCATCTATTTTTAGAAACTTATTTTGCTATTTGGATTTTAAATATGTTAATTCTGACATGTAGTAAGAGAATAGATAGAAAAGTATAGGAAAGGATAAAATTACAGAAAAGGGAAATAGTATAAGCAGTGATAAAAAATAATAGAAATGGTTAGAATGAATATAAATTGAGGTTGGTAATTTTGAGCTTGGAGTGGTTTGAAAAATCCGATTTTTTTAAACTCGAAACGTAATAGTGCGGAAAACTTGTCTGTTAGAAAGAAAAATCGGGGTCAAACAAAGCATTTTTCAAATCTGACAATCCTTTGGAAAGTGATCATCTTTCAATATTTGACGAAAAGAATTGTTTCGAATTGAAGGTAGATGGCCCCTTTTATTAAATTACATTATTTCTGAAAAAACTTCTCCTTTTGCTTCTATGAAAATCGAACCATTAAGCTACTAAGGAGATTGAGAGAAGAATCCTTTTTCAGAAATACACGCATTATTATGCCAGAAGTTACAAATCAAATTTTGCATGAAATCTATATTATCATCCGAGAATAACAAAATTTTTTAACATCTTTACAGACTAGATGGAGCTATGAATTAAAAAAAAATTAATTAAATTTTTTCTAAAAGAAGATGTTCTTTTTTCGTTTAATTCGTAGCTCTATCTAGTCTATAAAGGCGCTAAGGAATTGTTTCAAACTCTGATAATAATACAGATTGATCGCAAATTTTGACTCGTAACACCTGGCATAATAACGCGTGTATTTCTGAAAAAGGATTCTTTTCTCGATATCTCCAGTGGCTTAATGGAAAAGCACCGAAAGGCACTTCGAAGTTCTGTGGTTCGATTCCCAGCGGAGCGAAAGGAAATATTTTTTTAGACAAAATTTAAATTTAAAAAAATTTTTAATTAATAGCTCTATCCAGTCTGTAAAGACGTTAAGAAATTCTGTTATTTTCTTATGATAATACAGATACCCTCTCATTACATTAATGGATCTGAAGAATATCATCACCCTCAGAGCTTTTTTCCAAGATAACATCAGCCAAGAAAAATTATTTTTTAAATTATTAATTTGACAGCTCATTCGAAAATCTATGCATAATTATTATCTAAAAATGCAATTCTCATAAAAAGCATATTTTATATTCTATATTTCACCCCTTTATTCAGATTTCCAATTGGTGGGAAAATCAATTGCCATTTGCGATTGATAACCACTTGTGGTAACCCACATCTAGCCAATTGAACCCCTCAACGAGGGAAAGCATTTCACGAGGGTTGCCAGTCAATCGTAAAATCTGAGATTGGGGTGACTATTCGATAACGACCTTTTCCACACGATTTCTGATTCGTGTTTCAATTGGGATTTCTTGCTGGCATCACACTCTTCCAACACGCCTGTAATATATTCATATAGAGCGACTTCACTTTGATTAAAATGCTTCTTTTCTTCAAATAACTGATTTCTATTTCAACGTCAATTATTTTTATTTATAAGGAATTGAAAAATATTGAGCAGGGTTGAATAGAATATAAAAGGATAGAAAGGGATAGAAAATTATAGAAAATGATAGGAATAGATAGAAAAGGATATAAAAGAATAGAAAAGTATAGGTAAAAGGAGGGGTAAAGTATGCACGTAATTTTTGCAAATTCGCAAAAACTTTCTCCTTAAGGTCATCCTTTTCATTATAAATGTTATTATTTGGTTGAATATTTAATAATTTTCTTAAAAAGACATCCTTTTTGGTTTCAAATTCAAATGTTTTGTTAACATTTATTTTTTTTAGTGAAAAATTAAACAGCTTTCGTTGAACATTCACCTTTTGTTTAAAGTTCATATTTTGTTCCTGATAATTTTGTTGCTGAAATATTTTTTTTGATGAGAAAACTTTTTTTGAAAATTTGTCTTTTGTTTTAAAGATTTACCTGTTTTAGCTGGATTTTCATTTTTCTTGGACAATAATACAAATGTTTGGTTGAAAATGTAACCATTTTTAAAAAAAGTAACCCTTTTGTATTAAAAATTTGACGATTTAGCAGAAAATTAAATCATTACTTACAATTCTTATTTTTATGTGACAAAGTTAACTGGAATCTTCTTTGCATGAAAATTGAACAATTTTTTTATGGTTTTTGTTTCATATGTTTCAAAACAAATTTCATCTTTCTTGAATAAAAAATAAAAATGTAACTGTTCGGTTGGAAATTCAACTCTTTTTTTAAAGTTTGTCTTTTTGATTTTAAAATTCACCTACTTTAGCAAAAATGTAATCTTTCTTGGATAAAAACGCAACGGTTGTTTAAAAAGTAAACTATTTTGTTAAAAAGGCTACCTTTTGTTTGAAAATTCTACTGTTTTGTTGAAAATGAACTATTTCGTAGAAAATTTACTTTGTATCTGAAATTTAAATTTTGGTTTCGCAAAATAAAGTGAAATCGCTTCTGGACGAAAGTTCAACTTTTAAGAAAAAATTGGCGTTTTTTTATTGAAAATTCATCTGTTTCAATACAAATTTGATCTTTTTTGGATAAAAATGCAACTATTTGATAGAGCATTCAACTATTTTGTTAAAAATAATTACTTTTCGGTTGAAAAAATTCTTCTTTTTAGATTTAAAATTCATTTTTTCTGGAGAAATTTATTTTTTGTTAAAAAATTCATATTTTCATCGTGAAAAGTCAACTGAAATCTTTTTAATCGTAAAGCCAAATATTTTTTTGAAAATTTATCTTTTTGATTTAAAATTTCACCTGCTTTAGAAAATTTTTATTTTTTTATAAAAGCGCAAATTTTGTTTACAAATTATTCTTCTTTGCTTGAATATTCAACTATTTGTTTCAATGATTCAATTGAATCAATTTGTTGAGAAATCATTTTTTTTAGTTTATATTTTATGTGTAAAAATCATCTTTTTGGTTTGAAATTGAACTATTTTGGGGAAAATTAATCTTTTTTAATTGAAAATGGAACTTATACCATTTTTTTATATTTAACTTTTTTATTTGAAAATTTTCCTTTTATGGTCAAAATTAATTTTCTTGGTTTTAAATTTCATTACGGTTGGGTAAAAATGCATCAGTTTCGTTAAAAATTAATTTATTGCCTAAAAGTCACTTTTTTGTTAAATTCGTTTTTTTCGTATAAATTGAGTCTTTTTTCATGAAAATATAAACTATGACACTTTTTGTTAGAAATTTATCTTTCTTGCTTGAAAATACAACTATTGTGTTAAAAATTTAATTATTTTGTTGAAAATTCAAGTATTTTGTTAAAAACCCATCTTTTATAGTTGAAAAGACATTTTTCTGTTAAAAATAAATTCATAAAGTTGAAAATTTTTAATATGTATCTGAAATACTGTTTTATATCATTTATAAAAGATTCTATGTTAAAACTATTACAAGATTACAATTCTGGTATTTTGCTATTAATGATCAAGGATTTTAAAAATAAAGTTCTCGGTCACCCTGCCTAATTTTACTAGCAATAACTAGCAAAACATTTCTGAAAATTAAAAATTGCGTACAGTAATAGGTGGGGGGGGGGTCAAATATCGCGTTACGGTTAGTTACAAGGGGGGAGGGTCCTAGAGAGGGCCTATAATCCGTTACTTAATTTAAGCCCGCCCCTAATAAGAACCTCCAATTCACATAAAATGCTTTTTTCGAAGCTTCCCAGTGGGCACAAAATTTTGCGACGTTTTTACGACATCGTTACAACATCTTTACGACATCCTATGTCCATGTCGTTTCGGTGTCTTTGCGATTTCGTAAAGAGGTCGTCAGAGTATACGAATTATTTCCGATATCGTCAAGAAACCTTAACGACATGGACATAGGATGTCATAAAGTTGTCGTAAATATGTCGCAACGATCTCGTAAAGACGTCGCCAAACTTAGTGCCCACTGGGTTATTTTCTGAATTTAATTTTCAACTTAATAATTCTGTCTTGTAAAAACAAAATGAATAGAAAATTATAAAAAATATAAAAGGCAACATAAAAGAATTATAGAGTATGGAAAAGGATAAAAAAGGATACGAAAGGACGGACAATAATATAAAAGTATAGAAAGGGATACAAAAATTTTGTGCGGAGAAAGAGAGTCTCCAATTCATATCGCATGCATTTTAGGAGGCTTATTACCAAATGAATATAAAATTATATAATCATGTATTAGAAGAGCAGATAAAAAGATAAAAAATAATATAAATAGATAGAAATTAATAGAAATCGATAGAAAAGGATAGAACAAGATTGGAACTATAAGAAAGTACCTAAGTATAATTGATATCACCTGCACTTTTCGAAGCTTATTTTCTGATATGGTTTTTGAACATCTTAATCCTGTCTTGTACAAATTGAATGAATAGGAAAGGATAGAGAAAGATATAAAGGGGTAGAAGAGTCTAAAAAAATATACAAAAAGAAGGAAAAGAATAAGGAAGGATAAAAAAATATGGACAATACCAATTTTCCAATAACTGTTTAAGCAAGTAGTTAAATTTTTAATTCAAATAGCAAATCTTTGAACCATAAATAGAATAGCCTTACTTTATTTTTTTTTTTAAATTTCCAATTTAAAAAAGACAAGAATTTTTAATAATTTATGTTAATATTTTACCGAGCAATTGAATTTTTAACTGAAAAAAATGAATTTTTAATTAAAAATAGAACTTTTAGACCAAAAATGTAAATACACATTTTTTAACAAAATATTTAAATTTTTAAATAAGAAGATTAATTCTCTAACAAACAACGGAAATTTTCAATAAAATACCAACAAATAAATAAATGTTTAACGAAATAATTCAATCTCCGGTGTAGAAATTGCCCTAATAATCCCTAATAATATTGGGGTTTTGTTAGGGGCCCCAATAGCTTACCTTTATTAGGGTTACCCCCATCAGGACCTATTATGGTCCAAATGTGGCAACGCTTTTAATTGAGGTGACTTCCATAATAAGCCCCCTATTGTGGCCCTGGATAGGATCGCTTTAGTCCCTAAATAATTTGCAAGATCAAATAAAATTTTTTTAATACGAACAAAAAATTGAAAAATCTGACATGCCAACTCGTTCGTTTTAACTGTGCACCATGCAATCGAAACTTTCGGACCATTTTTTTTTTTTTAATTTTGGACCAATTTTGGAAATCGATGAAAATTTTAGTGAATTACTGTTCTCATGTTAAATTAATAGCGGTCAGTACTCATATTAAAATAAACATTTTAGCAGATTAGCAAAAAAAGAATGTTGTGAATAACGTTTATAGGTTAGGTCATTGTGTTACACGCGTGCCACATGTGAAAGAATGATGATGTTTATATTTTTCAACTTCAGGCATATGAATTGTATATTATTTGTGCGAATTATCTGAAAGAATTATATTCAAATATTTTCATAAAGAGAAAAGAGAAACCATTTCTAAATTATGTGAAGACGCTTGAAAATTTGTTAACAAAAATCCTTTTTTTTATAAATTTTTATTATATTAAAACAGTATTTGTAGTTTCTTTTGGTAGATATATTGTATTTTTTCATTACTATCAACTTTGCAGATACCTGGAACTATCAATTTCATGCAATAGTGCATATAAATTCAAAAATCTGGACCTAACCTATAAATAAATACGTCACTTTACATTAATATCGGACATATTTTGTCAATAAAAAGAACAAGAACGGCATTTACTTGCACAAAAGGCCCTATTGGGGCCCTAAAGAGGGCCCCTAACATCCCAGTGGGCACGAAATTTGGCGACGTCTTTACGACATCGTTGCGACATCTTTACGACACCTTACGACATCCTATGTCCATGTCGTTTCGTTGTCTTTACGATATCGTAAATAAGTCGCATGATCTGACGATGTCTTTACGACATCGTAAAGATAGCCGAACGACATGGGCATAGGGTGTCGTAAAGTTGTCGCAAAGCTGTTTTAACGATGTCGTAAAGACGTCGCCAAATTGTGTGTCCACTGGAATTAATTTGAAAATAATAATTATAATTATAAGAAGATGAATTTTTCACCATGAAGATTCGTTTTCTATAAAAAAAAAGAATTTTCAACAAAGTACATGAATTTCTAGCAATAATGTTGAAAAGAGAAACTGAATTGGTTTATTATTTCAAAACAGTTTAATTTTCAAAAAAAAAAATTATTTTTCAACAAAAAAGTTAATTTTTCACCAAATAGTGAAATTTTTAAACAAATAGTTTAATTTTTAACGAAATAGTTTATTTTTATACAAAAATATTTCAACTCTTAACAAAAAATATACATTTTCAACAACAACAAAAAACAGTTAATTTTTAACCAAACAGTAGAATTTTTTACCAAAATTATAAAGGACTTATAACAATTTCGATAGACTTATAAGGGACTTATAATAATATGGGTGGACTTATAAATGCATAATGGAATATGACGCGATTTTATTTGAAATTACCAGAACTTCGTTGAACATCAGCATGCCTTTGAATGGACTTTGCTACATTTTACTGGACTTTAATTCAAGCTTGACTATATCGATTAGCGATTAATTAGTATCGGCCCACTTCAGAATGTTTAATGGGCACAGATGAATGCCGCGATGTCATCAAAGGACGCTCACCGCCATTTCTCGGTTAAGGCCTGTCAGCGGTGTTATCAAGCGCGACAGGAGCAGTGTTGTAGTGTCCGTTTGAAAGTGAAAGCAGACATCGGCCCGCGGCGCGACGGATCGATCCCTCTTCCCATTCCCGGATTTCCTCTTTTTTACCATCCAGCCACCCCTCAATCCTCCGGGCAACCCAAACCCATAGCACATCAAACCCATAGCACATCAAACCCCTGGCGCCTCAAATCCCATCCGCCGAAAAGCCACTAACACTCCAACTATCTCGCGCGCAATCCTCCCACCTCCATACCCAAGCATTTATTATTACGACCAGTAGCGTAGAACGGCTAAACCATGATATAGGTTCTAGTTGTTTGCGTGTAACGTACACTCTCTTACGTTAGAGTTAGTGGAAATGAATGCAGGCGACGTACCGACTGCTGTCGGTTTAATGAAGATGTAATTAGGGGCGAATTGACTTATCAAATCAACGATGTACCGCATCAGGATGCATTATTAGCCGTATTATTGACCATGAGGGGTCGATCTATTGTCACCAGGGAGGTGTATGATATACACTGAATTCTCGCTTTCAGTCACTCCATTCTCAGCCTTCCTAGAACTGTTCTGAAAAGCGCGATTTTTCAAGGGCGAGCGGTCGAAGTCAACCCGATAGATGCGGCTTTTAGGAGAGAGGGAACACTCACGAAATCTTCCCGCTCCACTCACCACCGCATATTCCAGTGTCTCCAGAACGTGGGATTTTTCGGCCCCCACCACTCTCCCATCTGGGAGCGAAACATTCAAACGCAGCGTGTCGGTGAGTCGACTCTGTTAAATGCTGCGAAGCCCAGCCTCGTGTAAAGCCGAAAATGCACGAGCAGAAACCCGAGCTCTCCCGACTTTACGAATGACGATCTAGCTGCTTTAGTCATAATTTTTGTGAACACTTGATTTTTCACAAATAAAAAACAAATTTTCGACAAAATAGTTAAATTTTCAACGTAAGAAATTAATTTAAAAAATACATTTCTTAACTTGAACAGTGTAGTTTATACTGAAGCTTGCAGTTGAAAAAATTTAATTTTACACCTAAATAAATGCGAATTTTCAACAAAAAAAATCAATTTTTTATCTAAAACAAATGAATTTTCAAAGAAATTTTCTTCCAAAGAAATGAAGTTTTGATTAAAATAGATGAATTTTTACACAAGGAGAATAATTTTCTACCAAAAAAGAAGAATTTTTGACTGAGAAAGGTCAATTTCCTACTAAAAAAAAATCAACTAAAAATGATACAGTTACATTTTTAGTATAAGAAAATGTTTTTTCAACAATACAAAAATCGATTTTTCAACAATCGAATTTACAACAGAATAGTTCAATTTTTAAACATATAATTGGATTTTCAATTAAAACATTATTTTCCAACTAAAAATGGAATGGAATGAATTCTGAGAGAAAATTAAAAGAAAGATCACAATTTTTTAACATTATTTCGTAATTTTGCTATATTATATAATTTAAAAAAAAAAGGAATTTAATTCTTATGAAGCCTTCTTGAGCAATTTTGTTGTACCATTTTTTGTTATGTTTATGTTGGTTTGTAAAATTTTCTTTCAAATTTGAGTAAGTTTACGAGATTTTCAGAAATTTTGAAACAATTAAAAAATAATTAAAACTTGCAGAAAAATCAGGAAAAAATAATATTCTTAAAGATTAGAAGATTAGAAGGTCTGAAAATAAAAAAATAAAATTATTTTTCTAATGATCGTTTGAAATTTTTTTATAATTTTTATTTTAAAAAATGTACTTGAAAAAAAATTCAAAAACATGTTGAAACACATCAAACGATTTCCTAAAATTTAAAAGAAGAGTGTAGAAGATTTCAAAGCAAAATGTTTCAATTTGATAAGATTAAAGATTTTAAAAAACGTAAATAATCCAGTAAATTCAAGGAATATTTAGAAGAATGGAAGAGATTCAAATCTAATTTTAAACTTAAATTTTTTAGAAATTTAGATTTTCAAAGATTTCAAAAAAATAAACTTAAGAAGCTTTAAGGGAATTCCAAAAGATTTCAAGGAGATAAAATTATTTTTCTTAAAATTCTGTAAAAAATTTACAAGATTATATAAGTCAAGTTTTTTGCATCCCGAATGCTATTTTTAAATTTTAAGAAAAATGTAGTAAGTTAAAAATATTTTTTGGAATTTATTTTGTTTTAAACATATTAGAAATATTTAAAAAACTGAAAAATTTCCCAAAATGTATAAGATATTTATTGATATCTTCCAAACTTCTAAATGTTCTAAACATCTTTTAAAAAGACTCGAATTTTTCTAATATTTTTTTAAATCCAATAAAATAAAATCATTTAAAGTCCTCTAGGTTGTTTTTTGATACATCTCTTTTCATGCTATTTAAGGCTATAATCACTTCATGAATTTCTATACTTTCTTATTTTTATTTTTCAAGTGTATTTCAATCTGCTTTACGTTTAGTGAAAAATCATATGCTTAAAAACGATGAGAGAAATATCTATTTCTTCAACTTCAACTATAATTTGAAAGGAGATTCTTCATAAGTCTTTTACTAACTAATGCATATATTTTTATAATTTTATTCCTGAAATATATTCCCTAATGTTAAACATGGTACACAAATATCCTAAAATTTGTAAAACACCAGCTATTTACAGGAATTTTTAAAATAAAAATCAATGTGTCTGATATTGAAATAAATTTTGGCAATATTTATAAAAGTATTATTATTTTTAATTTAAAAAATTAATGTATAGAGAGTACAGTTTTTATTTGAAATTTCACGACGGCTTTTTGTACCATGTATGGCACTCGGCCAGAATCAAGGAAAAATAATTTTAAAATATGTTAATTAGTTATTAAAATGTTACAAAGGCTTACCTTTACAATTTTTTTGTCTTTTTATAATCATGAGATATTTCTTCATAAAATAAATTTTATTGGATTTATTTTACAATTATTTACAATCAATTTCCAATCACAATTATTTTACAATAAAAATAAAATTTTAAAAGCTAAATTTTGTAATTTTGAGATAAGTATTTTAAGGCATTAAATATTTTGTAAAGATTTCATATACAAGACAATAAGTATTATCAGTTTGTTTAAAAATTTATATGTAAATAATTATTATAAGATTCTTAAGGAAATTAAAAACAAAGATTTTCGAATATATCAGATGTGTCAGAAAAGATGCTAGGAGATTTTAAAGACTTTTTATTTTTAATTTATAGGATTTTAAAAAATATTAGGAAAATTTATTATCTATTTAAAACGTTTTAAATTCTACAAGATATTGGTAACTCTCTTGAGTTTTTATCGCAAAAATGAAAAAAAATCATTCAAAATGTAGAAAAAAATTTCCTTATAATCTTCTAAATTTTCCCAAAAATTTGAAGAAACTTTGTTTATTGTCCTGAAACCTTCGAGATTCTTTTAAAGTTCCTAAAGTTTATCTTGCGTTTCTAAAACACTTCTTAGTTTTAAATTTTGTTTGAATCTCATCAAGTCTACAAAATTCTTCCTGAATTCACTTGATTATTATGTTTTTCTAATCTTGTCAGAACTTCCAATCTCTAATCTTTAAAAATTATCCAAATTTTTCCTAATTTTTTTTTAATTCTGCAAAGTTAAAAAAATGCCTTTAAAGTTTTTCATATGCTCTAAGAATATTTGAAATCTTTTGCAATGTTTTTAAATGTTTAAAAATAATATTTTAAAATTAATTGTTTAAAATAAAAAATTATGCTAATTATACCTTTAAAAATCTTTACAAGTTTAAATTATTTTTTAATCGTTTCAAAATTTTTGAATATCTCTTAAAGTTACTCAAATTTGAAAGAATTATGTTCCTTAATTTTTCTAAAGTTAAGTGATATGGAAAAATTACCACATTCTGTTTCAAAATATTTCACGTACTTTTTAGACATTTTATGAATTAATAAAAAATGTTTTATAATCTTTTTTCAATTTTCTATTAGAATTCATTCCAAAACAATTATTTACATTTATCCCAAGCAGTTTCTTTCATTATCTGAAAGTCCTTCGTTTATCGACTTCTTAATATTATTTTTTCATTTTACGTACATATCTATTATATCTTATCAAAATTTAATATAAAAATCTTAAATGTTATGGGTATTTGAATACTACAATTTGTAATGTTTCCAAATTTTTAGAAATAATTCAACAAATTTTACGTGTAATTAAAATAAACTTTTGTTAAATCTCATTCAACTTATTCCAAGATATCTTTTTTTAATTTTCAAAATTTATGTAATTACTTAATCTAATTGAAAATAATTGAACCTCTTGCGATTAAAAGCGGGGATTCCGCTTGAGAAGAAATGTGCTGAAAGTAATTTAAAAAAAAATCATTTTAATTTTAAAGACTGATAATTGTACACAATTTCCAGGCGCATCTTTCTTATTCTTCTACAAGAATTTTTAAATTTTTTAAATCAGTTTATCCGACGTTTCTGAAACTCTTCTAAAGCTTAAATTCTTTTTTAATCTCATCAATTTTACTCAGTATTTATTGAATTTATTCGATTGTTTACATTTGTTTTAAATTTATAATTTTATCGAATTAAAAAATGTTGATTTTAAAACTTTCTACACTATTTTTCGAAATTTTAGGAAATTGTTTGATGTGTTTAAAAATCTTCTTCAATTTTCTTTTAAAGCACATTTTTCAAAATAAAAAATCATTCAAAATTTTCACACGATAATTAGGAAAATAATTTTTTTTCTAATCTTCTCAGGTTTTATAATCTTCAAAAATTATTCAAATTTTTCCTGATTTTTTTTATTTTTCAAAATTAAAAAAAAATGGCCTATAAACTTTTTCAGATACTTTAACAATTTTTGGCCGCTTTTTAAATGTTTTGAAATGCTTTAAAATAATCTCCTATAAAATTAATTTTTCGAAATAAAAAATTATTTTAATTATTTCTAGGAACCTAAAATATTTTTTTTCATATTCATGAAAACTTACCAAATTCTTGAAAAATCTTTACAAGTTTTTATTATTTTTGTATCCTTTCAAAATTTCTGAATATCTCTTAAACTTACTCAAATTTGAAAGTAGATGTTTAAAGCAACATGTAATTTAAAAAATTGTGTAACAACATTTCACGAGAAGGCCTAATAAGAATTATATTCCTTAATTCAAGATGTGAAAAAATTGATTCATAATCTTCTTAATTTTTCCCAGGAATTTTAAGAAAAACAGTTTTACCTCGTTGAAATCTTTCGAAATTCCTTTAAAGTTTCTAAAGTTTATGTTTGAATTCTTAAAAAATCTAAGTTTCTGATGTTGCTTTAAAATCTTCTACAGTCTTCTTTTTAATTTTAGGAAATCCTTTTACGTGTTTAAAAACCTTTTTTAATATTCTCATTAAGTTCGTTTTTTAAAAATAAAAAGTCATTACAAATTTTCCTACCAATCGTGAAAAAGTTTTGTTTCTAATTTTGTCGGAACTTCTAAGCTTTCTAATCATTAAAAACTATTTAAATATGTTCTGATTTTCTTTGAAATTCGGCAAAATGAAAAAGATTGCCTTAAAATCTTCAGGTTCTTTATTGAGAATTTTAAACATAGTTTAAAATGTATTGGAATTTTTTAAAATTATTTTTTCAAAATAAAAAATTATAGTAATTATTCGTAGAAACCTCAAAGAATTTTCTTCATTTTCATGAAACCTTACAAAATTCTTTAACAACATCTTTACAAATTTTAACTATTTTCTAATCGTTTCAAAATTCCGGAATATCTCTTAAACTTAGGCAAATTTGAAAGGTCATTTTTTTAACCAAAATAATTTTTTTTTTTAAATGTGCAACAAAATTGCGCAATAAATTGCCTAAACTTTCATTCTCTTGACACCCTGCGAAATTCAGTTTACTTAAAAACTCCTCCAAATAGCCAGTCAGCCACCGAAAACGAATCGTAAGGTCGGGGGGACTCGGGCTCGTGCTCGTGCATTTTCGGCTCTACAGAAGGCTGGCCTACGCGACATGTAGCAGAGCCGACTCACCGACACGCTACGTTTAATTGTGTCGCTCCCAGATGGGAGAGTGGTGGGGGCCGAAAAATCCCCCGTTCTGGAGACACTGGCATATTCGCGGCAAAACATAGGTCGTACACGCGGCTCACGGACGGGGTATAGATGAGACGCGTAGATACAGTGGCGAGTGGGGGGAGATGTTTGACGGAATCTCAAGCTCTCGAGCGAAAGCCCGATTTCTCGAGTACCTAACAACTCAACTATTAGCAAAATGACGCTCGAAATTTTTTTATAGTTTCATTAATAGGAGCAGTTAAAAAACTGTCGAAAAGTTTAAAAACCTCGATTTCGATTTTTTAGAGTAAGCCCCCTTTCTTCGGAGCACGTTACATATAGATATATATTCTAATTGGAAGCGGGTCAGACTGCCCTTACTGTTTACGTTTCGATCCCCCCGAAATCAGTCGAAGAATATTTGAAGGCAACCCCCAAAACTAGACTCAAAGCGTGAGTTTGGTGTATACACACAGAAAATACTAGGGTTTCTATTAGAACCAAATTTTTGGATTCCAAAAGAGTTGAAAAAAAGAAAATCTCTTGTTGGAAAGGAACACCAAATGATAAATGTTTTCTAAAGGAATCCAAAGTATTGATTTAAACCATTCTAATAATTAGGAATAAATAATATTGCACAGAAACAATTTTAATATTTAAGGGGCCTTTAAAACTCCCAAATTTTTCAATCGATTTCAATAATTTGAAGATATTTTTGAGGATTTCAAAAATTTAATGGTATTTTTAAAGATTCCAAGGAATTTCAAAACGATTCAAAAGATTTTGAGGGTTATCAAAAGATTTCAATGGATTTGAAATATTTGAGGGTATTTCAAAACTCCAACATTTTTCAACTAATTTCAAATTAACGATATTTTGAAGGATTTCAAAGATTGTATGGTACTTTTGAAGACTTTGAGGAATTTTAAAGAGATTTCAGGGGAAATGGAAAGATTTCCAAGAATTATTAAATATTTGGGGGTATTTTTAAACTCCAAATTTTCTAATGGACTTCAATAAAGTAAAAGGATTTTAAAGGATTCCAAAGATGTCGTGGTACTTTTAAACATTCCGCGCAGTTTTAAAGAAATTTCTAGGGATATCACAAAATTTCAAAGAACTTGAAATATTAAGGGTATTTTAAGACTCCATGGATTTTTCAATCCGACAATTTAAAACCTCATAGTTAAATTTTGATCCATAAAGATAAATTTATGCCTTAAAGGATGAATCTGAAACTAAATACATGAAATTGTTAAAGAAATAGTTGCATTTTTAACCAAAGGATTAATTTCTTACCAATAAAGACGCTATTTCAGAAAATTGCTTAAATTGCAAATCAAATAGTTGAGTTTTTAAACAGAAAAGAAATCAATTTTTTACAACAAAAAAATGAAACAGTTAAATTCGAGTTGAAAAAAAATTAATTTAATAAAAAAACAAGAATTTTTTATCAAACAGGTGAATTTTTACAAAAAAAAAACATTTTCGGTTGAAATTCTAAACAAAAAAAAAGACGATTCGTCAAAATAGTTCAATGTACAAACATAGAAATTAATTTTAAACTACAATTATCAATCCTTAAGAAAAAATGAGATTTTTAGATATATTAGTTTAACTTTTCACCAAAGTATTGAATTATTAACCTGAAAATATGACTTTTCAACAAAAAATTTATAATAGGTAAAATGCTTGAATCCTCAAATAAACAGATTTATTTGTTAATTAAATAGTTTTCTTTTCAGCCAGGAGGATTAGCTTTCTACCAAGAAAAGGCGAATTTTTAACAAAATATATCAACTTTCAACTAAAAAAGATAAATTTTCAACTAAAAATAAAATTGTCAATTTTCAAAAAGACTAGCAACAATATTAAGCAAAAAAGTGTATTTTTTACCAAAACTATTCAATTTCTGGCTTCTAATTTATGTTTTTAAATTGAGAATTCAACTAATCGGTTCGAAATTCATGCATTTTATGGAAAGTTAGTTGCTTTTTTTGCAGAAAATTATTCTTTCAGGTTAAGAATCATTTTTTTGGTCCAAAATTCAACTACAGTGAAACTCTTCAATAGCTCTCCCTTCTATAGCCCTTCCGAGAATTGGTGACGCGCCGCATGAAGGTGTAACAGCAGCTGCACGGGGTGCGCGGGATCTGCGACTGTCACTCAGGCGGGCTGTCAGGCGTGAACGAACAAAAGCGGAACCAGCCCCAAAATTGGCGCTATAAAAGAGTTTTAGTGTTTTTGGTTGAAAAATGCACAATTTATCTGAAAGTTTGAGTATTTCATAGGAAAATGAATTTTTAGCATTGTAAATTTTGAAAGAAGTGTCCATTATGATATACCTAGAAGCGCAGACAATAGGTGCATCTATTAATTTTCAACCTTAATAATTAAATGCATTGGCGTGATTAATAGGCGTGTATAGTAATGTCGAATTATAATTATTATATTCATAGTGCGTGGTTAACAAGTTAGTCGGCCCGACATTCGAGCGTATGTAGGAGTTGTCATTCAAATGATTGGATATTGTTAATTCATCTTAGATATTCTTATTAAATTGTCCTAGAATAAGAGGGGCGATTAGGAATAAGTTGCTATCTTAGAGGGATTACATGGGCGTGGTTATTAGGCGCGTCTAGTAGTTTTCAGTCTTAATGATGATTGTGGGTGCAGTCCGCTGTTAACAATTTTTTTTTTATCAAAGCGGGTGTGCCTATTGGATAAGAGGCGTGGTTTGAAGGAGATCCTATCACAGAGGGTACACATGGGCGTGGTCAGTATGCGTGTCTAATAAAGTTCAATCATAATGATGATAGAGGGTGATGTTCGTAGTGAGCAACTTGACCTCAACAACACTCGGGCTTCGTTAGAAGTTATCATTCAAAAAAGTCGATATTGTTTATTATCGCAGAAGGAATTAATGGGTATTTATTTTGCGTTATTACCGAGTAAGAAAAGAATTCCCATAAATTTTATACCATTTAATAGTAGATGTGCTTAGTTAATTGTCCTATAATACGCATAGTAAGAAGACGCTTCTATTAGTCTCTAGTTCTCTCTTAATCACTTCAATGGGTTGTGACGATTATCCTGAAGCATGTGATTAGTAGGCGTGGTCTGTGGGCGTGACTGTTTCTTCTTTGTCATTTCCTATTAGCCTCTAGTTCTCTCTTAATAACTTCAATTGATTGCGACGATTATCCTGAAGCATGTGATTAGTAGGCGTGGTCTGTGGGCGTGACTGTTTCTTCTTTGCCATTTCCTATTAGCCTCTAGTTCTCTCTTAATAACTTCAATTGATTGCGACGATTATCCTGAAGCACGGGATTAGTAGGCGTGGTCTGTGGGCGTGACTGATTCTTTTTTACCGTTTCCTGGGTTGAATCATTTAGCATTACCCGTTCCTGCCTTCCACAAAAAGGGAATTACGGTGCGGAGATTATTTTGTCAGAAATTCATAGAGCATGATGGAAACAGTCTACATTTTCCAACTCGTTATATTCGATGTGTCCAGAAATCGCACGCGTGAGGATTCTGCGTGACGATTCTGCACACAACGGGACCGTTAGGATCATTCCTGATCTCACTAACGATACTTTCTCCCATCTCTCTCCAGATCCCATCTCTTTCTCCCTCTCTCACCAATCCCAACTGCTGCAACTCTCTATTTTGTCGCCCTTTATATCTCTATTCGGACTCCACACTCCTGTCCTCGACGAGAGGACTCTCAAGTGGTTTTTTTATGATCCCAACTTGTAACCCGACCCTACTAGCTATTCTCGCTCGTTTAGGACGAATCAAAAAACGAAAAAAGTCTTTTGAAATAAAGTAAAAAGAATCAAGTAGAGGGTAATAAAAAATACAAGAAGGAAATGAGAACACTCGCCTTCTTCGTCACTGATCATCACACAAAGCTTGAACCACCTTGGTGACGTCGAAAATTCACCCCCCCCCCCCCCCCCCCCCCCCCCCCCCCCCCCCCCCTATGAAGTTAAAATGTTCTCAAAGCTGAGAAAGTCGGTTAACTTTTAACAAAAATAGTCCAAATATATTACATTTTCAGGAAAATAGTTGAATTTTCAACCTAAAAAGATTAATTTTTTACCTACTTCTTGAATTTTCAATAAATAAACATTATAGTTTCAGAAAATGATTTTATACACAACCGAATAATTGAACTTTCAAGTAAAAGAGACAATTCTTTAATAAAATTGTTAAATTTGTAACAAAATTCTTCAACTTTTAACCCAGAAAGATGAATTTTCAAGTAAATGCTCGAATTTTAAAAGTATTTCAAACTTTAACCACAAACAGTTGCATTTTCGAAGAAATAATTAAATCTTTAAACAAATAGACGAACTTAGCACAGGACAGTTGAAATTTTAATCGAGAAATTTTGTTGCACAAACAGGAGAAATTTTCAATCCAGAGGGATAAATTTTCCATCGGAAATAACAACTTTTGAACGAAACAGTTGACTTTTAAAAAAAGGATGACTTTTTAGGGAAATAGGTTAATTTTCTTTAAAAAAGTTAAATTTTCAAGAAAATAGTTGATCTTTTAAATATATGATTGTATTTTCAAGCATATGGTTTAATTTAAAAATTATATTATAAATTAAGAATTTGAGTTTTCAACATGAAAATATTAATTTACAACAAAAATTTAATTATCGACGAAATAGTTAAATTGTAGACTAAAAACGATTAAGTTTCAACCAAAAATGAAATAGTTTATTTCAAACAAAAACGATTTTTATTGTAAATAAAATCAGTTGAATTCAGTAAGAAAATGTATTTTCAACAAAATAGTTAAATTTTTAATAAAATACTTCACTTTTTAACCAAATAATTGAACTTTAAAACACATGGTTGAATTTTCCAAGGAATTTTCAACATATAAAAATAAATTTTTACCAAAATAGTTAAATTTAAAAGAAAATATAAATTTAGAACAGAAAAGTTCATTGTTAACCAAATAGTGAAATTTTGAACTAAAAACGATCAATTATGCTACCAAAAATTAAATAATTCATATTGCAAAAAAAGAGATTTTAATTTTAAATAAAAATCAGTCGACTTAACCAATTGATTTTTAAACCAAGAATACAAATTTTCAAATAAAGTTTATTTTTAACCAAAATAGTTCAATTTTAAACAAGAAACGATCAATTTTCATCTGAAAATATAATATTTAATTTCGTAGTTTAAACAATTTATTTTCAACCAAAATTAAATGAATTTTGAACAAAATAGTTTAAGAGAATTTACCAAGGAATTGGATGCTTAACTAATAAAATGAATTTTTAACAAAGCAGTCCAACTTTCAACAGAGTGGTTGATTTTCGGATGAGTAAAATCAGTTTTCTACTGAAGAATACAAAACATACAAAATACAGAAATATCCCACCAAATAGTAGAATTTTCTACTAGAAACAATTAATTGAAAAAAAAGGAATAGCTAAATTTTTAAATGTAAAAATAATTTTAAAAAAAAATAAGCTTTCAACAAAGTAGTTCAAAAATAATTCAAATATTGAAAAGATTTTAAATTTTTTAATCAAAGCGCAGATTTAGTTTAAAAGGCATTTAGAAGGTTCATACGTTCTTAAATTATTTCAAAAATTTCAAAAGAAATCTTTTTTTTTTAAATATATTTAAAATTAAAATCTTTTTAAGTTGAAATATCCTTAAATTTTTCTTTGAAAACTCATCTTTTTGCTCAAAAATCAACCATTTGGTTACAAATGAACTTTTTTGTTGACATTTTGATTTGACGTAAAAATCTTATCAAAATTATATTTAAGTAACTTTAAAAGCAAATAAACTTAAAAAAATATAAATATAAACATCCATTTCCAAGGAAGATTGATTTGTGTACTTGAAGACCAGTAAATAGAAAAAAATGAAGGAAAGACACATGTTTTTTTACACAGTAGAAAAAGACAGAAAAGGGGAAAGGGGTAATGATGAAAAGAGGGTAGAAGGGAAATAGGGAAAGAATGAAAGGATGAAAGAGAGAAAGAGAAAAAGGGGAAATTGGGGAAAGAAAGAGGAAAATGGGGAAAGTGAGGAAAGAGGGAAAGGGAGAAAGAGGGAAAGTGGAAGTGAGGGATTGGCAAAGGATGAAGAATAAGATATTACAAGGGAGGAAATAGAAAGTGCGATAGATTCTACGAATAACGGAAAGGTATAGATGAAATCCCGAATGAAGTGTGGAAATATGACAGAAAGGATGGAGAGAAAAGGTTTGACCAGAAATATGGAAAGAAGGAACAGTGGTATGGATAGTGGTACCAATAATGAGAAAAGCGAAAGATGCCAAAGAGGTTAAAGAAAGAAGGAGAGGGAAAAGAATATCCCCGCCGAATCAGACAAGGTTTAGGGAAGGTTAATAAATAGAATTAATAGAAGAATCAAAAGAGAGTGATGACAGCAATATTTTTGAATTTGAAGGCGGCATTCGACTAATTGGTCAAGAAGAGATAGTTAAGCTATGAAGAAAAGGTGATAAGAGTTTAAAGAAAAGTGTTGCAGATATTTTGAAAGGAACGAAAAGTTAGGGTAGAGTTTTTATTTAAGATTGAGAAGAAGGAATTAACAAAAAAGAATAGAGGGGCGTAATGATAAATAGAGGAAGAAAAAAATGGAAAGGTGTAAAGATAAAGAAAGTAGCAGAGACCTTAGGATGGAAGGAGAGTAAAGAAATAAGGAAAGGGGAAAGAGATCCTTTGAATAATCGTGATGGGAAGAAGAAAGAAGACAGGTTTTGAGTGAACGATAGATAGAAAAAGAAGGAAACATAGACTATGAACAAGTGGAAAGAAAAGATAGATAAAAGCAGTTAATTTATAGTTGGAAGAAGAAAGGGGAATCAAGATGGAACAAATTGTATAAGATCATAAAAAGGGGATTCCAAAAATATCTGGAAAGAGAACGAGAAAAAGAGATGGGTAAGAACAGCTAGACGGATACTAATAGAAGAGTGAGAAAAGAAAATTCAGAGTATGCTAATGGGTAAAGGGGCTACTCGAACATGTATGGGCTAATTGTAAGAGAGTAAAGGAGTAGAGGGGATGACGGCAAGAGAATGCAAACAAAAATTTAGAGGAGAAGGAACTGAGAGAAGACGGGATAAAGGAGTTAAAAAGAGTTAGAGAACTTGAAGAAGAATAAGGATAGAAAGTAGAAGGATAGAGATTCTCGTTTATTCTCGAGTTAATTAAGGAAGGTACCCTAATTCTCGGTTCAAAGGATCGGAGTCATCCTAGAAGTACTTAATCCTTTCATCCGATTTTCATTCTCGCGTGGATAGCTGCTCATTTAACAGGATTCGAACTAAAAGCTGACGTCGAACAGGTCCGTCCATTTGAAACTGGCCAAGCCAGAAAGCATATACATAGATATACAGAATACAAAAGAAATCCCTCGGGGAGAGATTCCAGAACAGTTCGTGTGCACTGTCAACCACCGAGTATTTAAGCGGCTCGATATGTACCCTGAAGGATGACAGCGGTGGGAGAATGATATAGTGTCAACAGAGCGATAACAAAAGGAGTTGGGGAAGCAGAAAAAAAAGATAGGAATATTTTCAGGGGAAAATTCAATGTAGTCTTTAATTCAGAATTATTGACAGAGGAGAAAATAAAAGTTGTTATATCTGAAATTGTTTTTCCCATTTATACGTCAGGCATTTTCGGGGTAAACGGGAGTTTCACGTTTATTTAATGAACAATAAACTTTGGTCTCAATCAAAAAGTTGGATTATCTTCATGAGAAAACAATTATTTTTAAAGAAAAATTAATTTTTAACTAATCATTTGCATTAACAAAGAAATACTTGAACCTTAAAGCAAAAGAGATAAATTTTCAACAAAATATTTGAAGTTTTAAATAAGTAGTTACTTTTTAAAACCAAAAAGACGAGTTTTTTCGAAGACAGTTGAATTTAAAATAAATAAGTAATTTTTCAAAACATAAAGATTTCTCCTGTCAGTCAGGAAAGAAAAAAAGCTCATTAAAATTGTTGAACCTTTAAGCCAAAAGACGAATTTTCTGTAAAAAAATTGCATTTTCAACCAGGAAAAAATAATTTTAAACAAAAAAAAAATGTTAACCAAACAGTTAAATTTTCACCTGAAGAGATAAACCTTCATTCAAAAAATTAAATTTTCAACAAAGTAGTGCAAGTTTAGTCACGTAGTATAATTTTTAATTTAAAAGGGCTAGATTTTTAACAAAATAGAGCAACTTTCAACCAGATAGATGAATTTTCAACTAAAAATATGAATCTTCAACAATAAATTAATTTCTTGACAAAGTGGTTTAACCAAAATTTTAAAACAAAATAGTGTGCTCCTCAGCGAAAGAAGATTGATTTTCAACCAAGCAGTTGCAGTGTAATCTAGGAAAAATCGAATTTCCACTAAAATAGATGAATTTTTTAATAGAAAAGACAACAATTTTAAAAAAGTTAAATTTTTATCCAAAAAATCTTTCAGTTGACCTTTTCACTCCAAAATATAAATTTTAATCAAAATGTAAGTTTTATAAGAAAGTAGTTGAATTGTCATCCAAAAAGATACCATTTATACAAAAATAGATCAATTTATTTAATTAAAAATACAAATTTAAAAAAAAATAGTTGAATTTTAATCCAAAAACTGTTTTAGTTAACTTTTCAAAACATTTGTTGAATTTTCAATCAAACAGTTGCATTTTTATCCAGAATGGATGCAATATTTATTGAAATAGATACATTTTTGAATTAAAAAGTCATCAAGTGACTTCAAGTGACATCATGTGAATTCATGTGACTTCCTATGAATTCAAATTACTTCATATATTTTAGGAGATTTCAACCCAGTGGGCACAAAATTTGGTGACGTCTTTACGACATCGTTACGACATCTTTATGACAACTTTATGACGTCCTATGTCCATGTCGTTTTGCTGTCTTTACGACGTCGTAAAGACATCGTCAGATCATGCGACTTACTTACGATATCGTAAAGACACATTAACGACATGGACACAGGATGTCGTAAAGTTGTCGTAAATATGTCGTAACGATGTCGCAAAGACGTCACCAAACTTTGTACCCACTGGGAAGCGTCTTTATGTGAATTCACGTAACCTCAAGTGGTTTTATGTGAATTGAAATGACTTCCGATATTTCAGGAGATTTCAAGTGACTTCATGTGAATTCACATGGCTTTAAGTGACTTCGAGTGAATTCACGTGACTTCATAAAAATTCAAATGGCTTCATATATTTAAGGATATTTCGAGTGATATTCAGTGACTTCAAGTGACTTTTTGTGAATTCACGTGACTTCATGTAAATTCAAATGGCTTCAAGTATTTCAGGAGATTTTAAGTGACTCCAGAAAAATTCAAGAGACTTTAGGAGAATTCAAGTGTCTTCTTGTGAATTCACGTGACTTCAAGTACTTTCGTGTGAATTCACGTGACTTCATATATTTCAGAATACTTCAAGTGATTTCAGAAAAATTCAAATAACTTCCAAAGAATTCAAGTGACTTCAAGTAACTTACAGTGACTTCCTGTGAATTCACGTGACTTCATGTGAATTAAAATTATTTCAGACATTTCAGGAGATTTTAAGTGATTGCAGGAAAATTCAAGTGTGTTCAATAGAATTCAAGTGACTTTAAGTGCCTTTATGCGAATTCACGTGATTGCAAGTCAATTCACGTGAATTCACGTGACTTCATATAAATTCAAGTGGCTCCATATATTTCAGGATATTTCAAGTGACTTTAGAAGAATATAAATAACTTTCGGGGAATTCAAGTTACTTCAAGTGACTTCATGTGAATTCGCGTGACTTCAAGTGACTTTCTGTGAATTCAAATTACTTCAATTATTTCAAGAGATTTCAAGTGGCTTCAGGAAATGACTTCAGGATATTTCAAATGAATTCAAGTTACTTCAAGTGACTTGATGTGAATTCACGTGACTGCATGTGCATGCAAATTTCATGTCAATTTAAGTGACTTCATAGAAATTCAAGTGGCTGAATATATTTCACAGTATTTCAAGTGACGTCAGAAGACTTCAAATAACTTCCAGAGAATTTAAGTGACTTCAAGTTACTTGAAAGGACTTCAAATGACTTCATGTCAATTTGCGTGACTTGATATGAATTCAAATAGCTTCATATATTTCAGGAAATTTTAAATGACTTCAAATGAATTCAAGTGAATTCAAGTGAATTTAAGCTATTTTAAGTGACTTCAAGTGACTTTGAAGCTCTCAGAAGACTTCATCACAAACGTACACGTGAATTCACAAGTTATCAACCCCTCCATATTAAATATATGTACAATTACTGCGAGTTATTAATTTCACTTGGAAATTTCCAAAAATCACATAATACAATCATACCC
>NC_046657.1:1329035-1329539 GCF_010883055.1 Belonocnema kinseyi
AATCCATGAGCTCTTACGAAATTTAAATGCCGTCCCTTAATCGCTAGACACTTCTTGTCAGTTGCGCTAATAATTAATTTCTCTTTAATTCACATCATTTCTCCATTCTTGATGGGGGCTTCTAAATGAAGATAGTTCATAAGAGATCAAATAAAATTCCTCAAGTACGGACCTTTCTCTTTTAACCTTGAGTATATTGGGATCGTCGATTTGGGAGAAAAAAAAATCAATTGATAGTAAAACGTCCCATTCGTCGAGCAATTGGCACGGGAATGCGTTCATCGGAGCGTAAATCTTTTTAGGAGTTGGAAATAGGGATTTGAACGACGACTACAAAAAAAATCGATAGAATTTCCCATCTGCTAATAACAGAGACCCAAACCCACCTATTCCTCCATAGCGCAAAATCATAAAAGGCGCGTAAAAATTCTTAAAGGCACGGGATTTCTTAAAGTCACGCGGAATTCTTAAAGACGCAGAAACGTCTAACTTCAAAGGACATAA
>NC_046657.1:1329639-1343459 GCF_010883055.1 Belonocnema kinseyi
TTAACGTGACTTTAATTATTTGACTTTAAATTGATGAATCTTTAAATGGAATAGATGAATTTCAAATAAAAAGGATGGATTTTCAACTAAAAGCGATAAATTGTCAACCAAAAATTATTGCTCACAAACATAATGAAATATTCAATTGGGATAGAATTTTTAACTAAAATAGTGAACCTTTATCTAGAATAATTGACTTTTGCACTAAAGAGATGAATTCTTTACTAAAATGTTGAAATATTCAACTGGAATATTTTTATTTGCAAGCAGATGAATTTTTAAACAAAAGGATCAATTTTCTACCAAAATTACGATTAAAAAAGAATAGGTGAATTTTCAACTAAAAAGATCATGTTTTTTCAACCAAATAGTTGCATTTTGAAGTAAAAAAGACTAATTTTCAACTGCAAATGGAATAGTTGAATTTTTAATAAATAAAATATAATTTTCAAACAAACTAATGAATTTTCAACATAAAAAGATAAATTTTCGATCAAAAATAAATAAAGGATTAATCAATAATTAACTTTTTAGTTTAAAAAAATTAGTTTTAACAACAAAAAAATGACTTTTGAAAAAATAGTTACATTTTCAAATAAAATTATGAATTTTTAAACTGAAATAGTTAAATTTAAAATCAAGAAGTTGAATTTTCTAGTGAAATGAAAATTTTTTTCCTACAATAATTAAATTTTAAACTAAAAAGATGAATTTCTAACGAAGAAAATTAATTTCTACCAAAAAGACTATTTTTTATTAAGATTATAAATAAGTAAATTCAATACTTCAATTTTCCTCCAAGAAGCTGATTTTTCAAAGAAAAGGATTATTTTCTACCAAAAAGACGATTTAAAAAAAACACTTAAATTTTCAATTAAAAATTGACATTTTTAAACCAAACTGTTGCATTTTAAAATAAAAAAAAAACAATTTTTACACACAAGTGGATTAGTTAAATTTGCAGCTAGAAAAAAATTTCAACCTGACTGATGAATTTTCTGCTGGAATAACTAAATTTTGAGCCAGAAAGATGAATTTTCAATTAAAACTCGTAAATTGTTTATAAAAAAATGAATAGTTTATAATTTAGTCAAAAAATTAATACTCAGCCAAAGCTAGGAATTTTTAACGCAATTTGAAAAAAAATTAGGCACGCCCTCGAAAAAATTCCCTGGCTTAAAAAAAGGGATGACGTTTGCAGTTTTTTCCAGATATATGCAAAAATGCACTACGTAAGTTTTAATTTACATCAAGTAATAATTTACAATAGAAGAGAAAGAATAATTTTCTAGAATACAGTGGAATTTTAAACGCAAAAATATACATTTTAAACGAGAATTTTTATTTGCTACCAAAAATTGTAATTCTCAGCCAAACACCTCATTTTTAGGTTGAAACAATTAATTCTAAGACAAAAAACGAACTTTTATTAAATTAGTACAATTCTAAACCATAAAGATAAATTTTGAACTAAAATTATAAATCTTCAACAGCAAAAAATGAATTTTTATAAAGCAGTTTAAATTACAACCAAAGAATTGAATTTTTATTAAAATCAATACTCAACGAAAACTATAATAGTTTATTTTGCGACTGAGTAAATAATTTTATGTTAAATCCAAAACAGTTTAATTTACTTAAAAAAAGGCATTTTCAACATAAAGTGTAAAATTTTATATTTGAAGAAAATATGTTTTAACTTTATGTTAAAAACATTTGAATTCATAAGAAAAAGAAAATTTTTAGCAAAATGTTTCAATTCTGAACCTAAACAGATTGATTCTTCACTAAACGGTTGCCCTTTCAACAATAAAAATCCCATTTTTACTATAGGCGATGAATTTCAAAACAAAAAGGCTATTTTTCAACCAGGAAAGATTTTTAAGTCAAAAAAGAAAAATTTCAAACAAGTTGTTGAATTTTTAGCCCAAAAAGTGAACTTTCTAGAAGAGAATTTAAATTATTTTTCACGAAAAAATAGAATTTTAAACCCAAAAAGTACATTTTTAACACAGCAGTTAAATTTTTAGCCCGAGAATAAAAAAAAAACGACCAATTCTGAACTAAAAGTGGAAAAGTTAAATTTGCAATTGAAAAAATTTAATTTGAATTGGTACAACTTTGAATTATTTATTAAAAATAGTAATCAAGCATTTTAATTTTCTAACAAATAGTATAATTTTTTACAAAAACAATATAATTTTGAACCAAAAATGTAATTCTTCGACAAAACAACTGAACTTAAATTTCAAAACACTTATTTTCTACAAAGCAGTTACATTTTTAACCCGAAAATATAAATTCAAACAGTTGAATTTTAAACTAAAAACGATCAATTTTCGACCAAAAGTAGAATAGTTTACATTTTCAATTGAAAAAATTGATTTTCAACCCCTAAAAAACAACGAATTTTCGACAAAATATTTCAATTTACTAGTTCAATTTAAAGTTTAAAAATTTGATTTTTAACTAATAAAATGAATTTTTTACATATTAGTACAACTTTCAACCAATTATTTAAATTTACATTCAAGAAGATTAATTTTCTACTATAAAAATAGAAATTTTGACTAGAAAAAATGAAATTGCAACAACAAAATTTACTTCAAATTCAAAAAGACTTATTTTTTCAAAGCAGTGAATTTTCAACCCAAAAATAGAACTTTGTTTACAAAAAGTTTATTTTCAATCAAATAGTTGAATTTTAAATTAAAAACGATCAATTATGAACAAAATGTGGAATATGAAAATTTTTCATTAAAAAATGGATTTCAATTAGTACATCTTTCAACCAATTATTAAAATTTTTAATCAAGAATTGTAATTTTCTACCGAAAAAGACACACTTGTAGCTAAATACGTTAATGTTGACCCAAATTGTTGAATTTTCAGATTTAAAAAAAAATCAAATTTAAACCAATAATGGAACATTTAAATTTTCAGTTAAGAAAATTGATTTTATATCTTCGAAAAACCAATTTTCGACCAAATAGTTACATTTGCAACCATCAGACCGGCAAGACCACCGGTAAGAGCATCAGACCGGCAATCTGAAAGACCTGGGTTCGGATCCCAGCGGAGCTTGAGAACAATTTTTTCACAATTTAGAAATAAAAATTATTATTCAAAAAATATTATTTTTTAGAAAAGCAGAAAAAAACAATTAGAATCAAATTATTTAAAGAACCCAGTAGTTTAACTTTAAACTAAAATTAATGCATTTTCGACTAAAAAAATTAGATTTGGACCAAAAAAGTTAATTTTTTAACAAAAGACAAACTCTGCATTTGTTTATAAAAATTGTTTATTTTATTAATAATTCTGGTAAATTTTTTTTATTATCTTAGCAAATTGTTATCGAAAATTCATACTGAATCGATTTCGTAACCTTGCATTTGTTCAAGAAAATTGTTTGACTTATTAACAATTCTCGTAAATTTGTTCATTATCTTAGAAAAGTGTTATTGAAAAGACATTTTTAGTTGATTTTGTAAAAAAAGTCTATTTGTTTATACAAATTAGTTAAATTATTACCAAATAGCATTTTTTCAAATAATTGTAATGAAATATTAATTTCTTCGACAATTTTATACCAAAACTCTAAATTAGCTTAATATTGATAATACCGAAAAATAACTTTTGTTTAATCATTTGTTTATAACTTATTAATATTTTACGTCCAAATTAATCTCACCCAGGGAGAAATTATTCCTAGACTGCTTTAGCACAGATGGAATATCTGTCTTGATAAATCTGAAAATCTGTTTAAAAAACGTTACTTCTGCTAAGTGAAAAAGGTCAATTTTGTCGTTAGATAAAAAAAATAATCTATTTTTTTATCAAAAATCTAAACACACAAATCTTTCCAAAATTTAAAAGTTTTTTATTTAAAAAAATCAATAATGACTGAATATTATAGGCCATGGTCTGAACTTCGTGACTGACACTGTCAGTCATGTCAATCAATGACTGATTTCCGGTGAACCCTACTTTAGACTAAAAATTTATTTGTGCACAGAAACCATTTATGATCCACTGTGCGACAGTATGGTGTAATTTTCGAGCGGTCCCGAAACGAACGGAAAATAACGAGTCACGTGAAAATCTTGCAGTCACGGGAATTTTTTTAATACGCGGGAAATCTGTAAATTGAAGTCACGTGAAAATATCAAAGTCACGGGATATATTTAAACTCACGTGAATTATGCCGTTTGTTATCGGCTGTTTAAAATATCTAATCAGGCTATTTGGCTTAATCTCTGTTACTGACACTGTCAGTTATATCAGTCCATGACTTACTTCTGGTGAGACCTGATGTAGGCTACAAATTGATTTCTCCACAGAAAAGTTCTTTGCCCCACTGTGTCGCAGTGTGAAGTACTTTTTAACAGCCTCTAAAGGCACGGCAAATCATTAAATACACGCATCATTCTTAAAGCCACGGGAAATCTTGAAAATCAGTCGTATTATATAGTTTTGTCTCGGGTTTTCAAAACGACTAGTTAGAGTCAGTCAGTGTCCAGCAAACGTGGTTACAGAACAGATCTGTAACTGTTCTAGAACACAAAAGAACTTGTTCTAGAACAGGTTAGTAACAGGTTACTAACATGCAAGTTAATATATCATCCCACATACACTACAATAATTCTGTAACAGTTCTAGAACACTGTGAAATACGATCTGTAACATTTCTAGAATAATTCTAGAACCAAATTACAAATGTTGTATAACAAATCTGTAACTGATCTAGAACGCTGTGACAACTGCTCTATTCTAGAACAAACTTGGAACAAAAGCTGTAGAATGTCTGTGATTGGTCAGTTCCACACCAATAACATAACAATTGTTCCAAAACAGTTATTAATCTTTGTCCCTAATTTGTTCTCGAAAACATTTGTAAGAGGGTTCTAGAACTTCGATATAACAATATTACGGCACAGTTATAGAACAAACTTGGAACAGATGTTTCAGAAAGTCTGTGATTGGTCAATTCTAGAACAATAACGTAACAACTGTTCTAAAACAATTATTAATCTTTGTCTCTAATTCGTTATAGAACATACTTGTAACAGGGTTCTAAAACTTCGTTTTAACGCCATTACAGTACAGTTCTAGAACAAACTTGAAACAAATATTATAGAACGTCTGTGATCAGTTTGTTCTAGAAGAATTATATAGCAACTGTTACAGAACTGTGCTGTCACATAGTTCGAGAACAGTTCTCCCACAATTTTGTCACAGTGTTCTTGAACACTGTTACCTTTTTTGTTCTAGAACAGTTCGGTCACAATTTTGTTACAGTGTTCTAGAACAATGTTACCTTTTTGTTCTAGAACGGTTATGTCACCATCTTGTAACAAATATTATAGAACACAGTTCCTTTTTTGATCTAGAACAGTAACAGAAATTGTTTGCTGGGTAGTTAGAGAAAATTAAAGGCCTATTTTTTTAGATTAAGTGCGAATAAGATTTGTCAGAGGCTATTTGGCCTAACCTTCGTGACTGACACTATCATTCATGTGAATCAATGACTTACTTCTGTTGAGACCTGCTGTAGGCTAAAAATTGAGTTCTGAATAGAAACTTTCTTTCCCACACTGTGTCACAATGTGATGTACTTTTTGAACAGCCTCTAAAGGCACGGGAAATTATTAAATACATCTGAAATTCCTCAAGTCACGGAAAATCTTTAAACTCAGGCGAATTATATAGCTTTGCCTTGGGATTTGAGTTCGAAGAATATTTGTAAGGGGCTATTTGACTTAGTCTTCGTGACTGACACAGTCAGCCATGTCAATCAATGACTGACATCTGGTGAGTCCTGGTGTAACCTGAACATTGATTTGTGACAGAAACGTCTTTGTCTCACTGGATGACAGTGTTGCGTATTTTTGGAGCGGCTCCTAAAAGCACAAGACTAATTCGCTGGAAATCTTTAAATACACAGGAAATCAGTAAAGTCACGTGAAAATAATAAAGACACGGAAAATCTCCAAAGTCACCTGAATTATGTATTTTGTTCTTGGGTTATCAAAATAAGCGTCTGCCAGTCTGACTGATTAATTTCGCTTAACCGGGAGTAATATTTTGATATAATTTAAAACAGTTGGAGCAATTGTACGAGCTCTGGTAACTGGTAGGTAACGCGTTTCGCGTGATTAAACTCCCTAACAAGATTACGGAACGCCGGGTTTGGCGCTTTCACACAATCCGACTGGTACTTCCAAACAGATTCACAGGCACATATACGCATACACATACGGTTAGCATGCGATTGGCTTTTAGTTGCCAGAGTATACACAAAGGCAAGCACAGATGCCTGGCGACCTGAGGATTTAATCTCGATACATAATTACATTTGACAACAAAAAAAATATTGGAAGGTATCACGAAAGATTTGCATTAGTGTTTTACTGTAAAAAGAAACTGAATCTCTCACTGAGAGCCACGCGGAATCAGTGAAGCCACGCGAAATAATAAAATTCACACATAATTATTAAAGTCACGCTAAATCATTAAAGTCACGTTAAATACTGAAAGTCACGCGAAATCGCTAAAGTCATGTGAATGCATTAAAGTTGTGAAAAACATTAAAGTCCAGTAAAATCGATAAAGTCCCGAAAAATCATTAAAGTCACGTAAAATAATCAAATCTACGCGAAATTCTTAAAGGCACGTGAAATTATACTACGAAATTATCAAGAAGCTATGAAATATGACTATGAATTGAAAATTTTAATATTGATTTACAAATTGAACTATTTTGCTAAAAATTTCTTTATTTTTAGTAGAAAATTAATTTACGGAACTGAAAATTTAACTGTAAATTTTTTTAGTTGAAAATGCAAGTAGAAGAGGCCATCCTACAGTAGATAATCAATAATTAAAAGCATAAATATATCTATAATAATTATTTCTAGATACAGTGTCCTAACTATTAATTAAATTAAATTAGTTATTTTACATCCATAAGTAATTTGAAATGTTAATCATCTACTTTAGGTTCTTTATTTATTGTATGGTGGTCTCCCCTACTAGAATGGAAATTTTTGCATTTTATCAAAAATATATTGTCGTTTTTTGTTGAAATTTATTTTTTTACTGAAAATTTAACTATTTCTCTTTCATTGAATATTTAATTTCTTTATTTTTAAATTCAACTATTTAGGTGAAAATTCTTAATTTTTAATTTAAAATAAAATAAGATGAAAAACTTCTTTAAAAATTAAACTCTTTGCATAAATTTTCTACTCTTTTCTGTAATTTTTGTTGTCAATTTTGTCATTTTAGTAAAAAAAAAATTATCTTTGGTAGAAAATTCAACTATTTTGCTAAAAACATTTTTTTTAAGAATTAATTTTCTTCACTGAAATGTAACAATCTTTTTTGGCTGAAAATGCATATCTGAAATTGAAAATTAATCTTCTCTTCATCATTTTAGTTGAAGATTAAACTATTTTTTTGAAATTGGTATTTTGTAGTTGAATCCAACTAGTTGAAAATTATTATTTTTTAAATTACTCTTATTAACTGAACATTTCATGATTCCTCGTTTTTACGCCTTAAAAGTCAACTGCTTTTTTAAAGATTCTTTTTTTTTAACTTAAAAACTAAACTATTTTTTTTCAAAATTGGGTATAAAATTAATTTTTTTTTTGACAATTCAACATTTTTGTTATGTATTCAACTATTTTTTTAATAATTTGTATTTTCCAGTTGAATTCAACTGCTTGAAAATTCACTTTCTTTCTATTTAGTTAAATTCAACAATTTTATTTTTGGGTGCAAATTTATCTTCTTTTAGTTGAATATTTAACAATTTCGTTAAAAATGTACCTTCTTGTTGAAAATTGTTTTTTTTCGGTTTAAAAGTCAACTGTTTCTTAAAACATTCGACCTTTTAGCTTCAAAATTTAATTATTTTATTAAATATTTGGGCATTAAATTAATTTCATGTGTTGAAAATTCATCATTTTAATGGAGGATTCAACTTTTTTCCTAATTCGTCTTTTTTAGTCAAATGTAACTGATTAAAAACTCGTTTTTTTCTTAAATTCAAAATCTAACTAATCCTTTCTTAGTTAAAAATGTATCTTTTCTGGTGAAAAATTTAGCTACTTCATTGCAAAATTATCTTGCTTGATTGATAATAAATTACTGTATATAATAAATTGCTTATTTAATTTTTTTGTAAAGATTATAAAATTTATCAACTGGTTATGAATGTTGCTGAACTTGTCATGAAGTTCCCAACTGAAAATTGAAAACAACGAATTTTTCTGCCGACAAATGCCCGAATGATACATTTGTTTATTAAATTTATTTTTAAAAATCATATGATTAATCAACAAATTATGAAGTTTTCTAAAATTAGCATAAAGTCCCTAATTAAAGAAAAAATTGTTGTGGAAAAATGCCTGAATATGCAGTTTATTAAATTTGTTTATAATATTAACAATAGTAATCACAAGAAAAAATTTCTTTATCATCATATTGTTTTTATCCAAATAATGTAACTTTAAAAACGTAAAGTTATGCAAAATCGTAAAAAACATTCTTTGAACGAATAATTTATGTATAAAATTTTGGTTCGTTTATTATATATTATTAAAATATATTTAACTAATATTACTTTATGAAACTTAGGTGATTTCCAAAATTTTCATATTATTGACATTATTTAAATTTAATATAGTTATTTGTGATACAAGGACCCTAGGTAGCACTTTTTTGGCCGCGTGTGAAAGCTGCAGTACGAGGGAAAGAGTCACTCAGGTGCCGAGTCTCACACCCTATTTTTTATCACACCAGTCGATTATAAGTTCGAATAGGTTGCATAGAATTCTATTTTAAAAACCCGCGTGGGAATCCAATCTAATCTAATCAAATCCAATTCAATTTATTCCAATACAATTTAATCCAATTCAATCTACTCCATTCCATTCCAATACATTTCACTTTAATTTACTCTAATCCACTCCAATCCAAGTCATTTCAATCCAATTCAATCCACTTCATTCCATTCGAATATATTCCACTTTAATTCACTCTAATCCACTCAAATCCAATCGACTCCAATCCAATTTAATTCCATTGAATCCGCTCCATTCGACTACACTCCAATCCACAAAAATGCCTTATAATCCAATCCACTTCAAGCCACTAAAATCCAATCCCATTTATTCCAAACCACTCCAATGAAATTCAGTTCATTACAATACAATCTACTCCAATCCAATCTAATCCAATTCATTCCGATTCAAGTCAATACAATCCACTTTAATCCAATTAATTCTCATCCAAGTCAATACAATCCACTCCATTCCAATCCAATTTAATTCATTCCGATCCAAGTAATTCTAACCCAATACAATCCAATTCATTTCAATCCACTTAAAATCAATCCAGTCGAATCCATTCAAATCCAATCCAAATAAATCCGCTCCATTCCACTCCACTTCAATCCAATTTATTCTGATCCAATTCAATACACTCCATTCCATTCCATTTCACCCCAATCCATTACAATTTAATTCAATTCACTACAATCCACACAAATTCAATAATTCCATTCCACAATCTTATAATCCACTTCAATCCACTCCAGTCCAATTATTTCCAATCCAATTAAATCCAATACAATACATTCCAAACTACTTCAAACGAATCCACTCTTTTCCAATCCAATTCCAATCCAAGCCAAACCAATCCATTCCAATCCAAATTAATCTACTCTAATCCAATTCATTACAATACGCTCCAATTTATTACAATTCCATTCATTAAGAATTCACTCCACTCCACTATAACCCAATCTAATCCGGTCCACTCCAAACCACTCCAAACTAATTCATTGCTATCAAATTCAATCCATTCCAATTCAATATATTCTACGTTAATTGAATCCACTTCAATCCAAGACATTCTAATCCATTCCACTCTAATCCAATTAATTCCAATCAAACCCAATTCATTCCAGTCCAATTAATACCAATTCAATACAATAAAATTCATCCCAACCCACTCCAAACGAATCTTATTAACTCCATTTAAACACTATCCAATTAAATCCGTTCCTTTCGACTACACTCTAATCCACTCCAATTAATTATAATCGAATACAATCCACTTCAATCGACTTTAATCCAATCTCATTCATTTCATACCAATCCATTTCAATCCACTTTAATTCAATCCACCCTACTAAAATCCAATCTATTCAAATCCATTTCAAACCAACTTATTCAAATCCAATCCATTCCAATCCAATTTAATCTACTCTCATTTGATTCATTGCAAATTAAGCCCTTTATATCCAGTCCACTTTAATCCAATTAATTTCAATCCAATCCAGTTTATTCCAAAATACTCTAAGCCAATTCACGACATTCCAATCTAGTCAAATTCAAGCCAAATCAATGCGCTTTATTCCGCTCTACTCCAATCCTGTTAAATGCATTCTAACTGATTCCAATTCACTCTAATCCACTCAAATACAATTTATTCCAAAAAAATCCACTCAAATCCAATTCAATTAATTTCAATCCACTCCATTCTAACCCATCCCAATTCATTCCAATCCAATACAATCATATTCATCCCAACCCACTGCAAACCGATCTAGTCCACTCCATTTCAATCCAACTCAATTCAATCCGCTCCTTTAGACTTTATTCCAATCCACTTCAATGAGTTCTAACCCAATAAATCCACTCTAATCCAATCTTATTCATTCCATGTCAATCCATTTCAATCCACTTTAATTCAATCAACTCCAAAAAAACCAATCTATTCAAATCCAATTCATTCCAATCCACTCCAAACCAACTCATTCAAATCCAATCTATTCCAATCCAATTTAATTCATTTAATTTCAACGTAATCCACTCCAATCGCATTTATTAGGAATTCACTCCGCTTAATCCAGTCCAATCCACTCCAATTCAATTCAATTATCAAGGCGCAGGACGAGTCACACACTATTTTTAATCACACTCATCGTACCACCAAAGTATATATATATAAATGTTCATCAGCCAATCAGATGACAGTATCAGTTACTTTAAAGTACGCTGTACGCTAAGTAAACATTTTTGCGGCCTATCCTCATAAGTTTTATTGTAGGTGTCGTTTGCAATACCTGAAATCGCACTTATGATGGCGATGTGATAAAAAAAGTCTTTTTTTTTCCACTGTGCGCGGGAGCGAAGGTCCCCAGATTTCAAAGTGAGCTGTCAATGCTGGACCACACGCACACAGCAACCATGAACTCGACGAGTACTTTTCGTCCCTAGGGTGGTACTCGATCGTGTTGGTTGTCCTCTCCCTTGATAACATCCACCGGCCACCCCATTTTGGTCTTGGATGAGGGACGAAATCTCTTGGGAAGCAACGCGGACTGTTTTCTATCAAAACTTCCATCGAAACGTCCGGACTCGACAGACGGCACATAAAAGACTTCGCCGTTGGCTAGTTTTTTTATCGCGTCACATATCTACATACGTATTCGAGAGTCTAAACTCGTAAGCAGGATAATTTCCCATGCACATAAATTTCAGGCTCCATCTGCACAAATTTAATTCTATTATATGCTATGAATCCCTCTTTTCAGATTCTATATATATTTATATTTGAGAAATATCGGGGTCGTGATTTAACGCGGAAACCTTGGAAGAGACGGGAATCACCTGAAATTTAATTTCAAGGGCTATATTTTGTTTGAATCCATTTTTTAGAAGAAATTAGTCTTGAATTTTGTAAACTTCGAAAAAAAGGAAAGTTATTTCTTTCTTTTAGACGTCATCCATAAATTACATTGACAATTCTATGATATTTTTTAACATCACAAAGAAAACTTTTTAAAAATAGTGGAACTTTTTACGTAATAATTAAATTTTTACGAAACAGTTTAATTCTTAACCTTCAGTTCAGTTGACGAATTTTCTTTCAACAAAAATTACTTTTCTACCATGAGGAATACATTTTCAATTCAGAAGGATGAATTTTTAATAAATCATTAAAATTTTCAATCTGAAAAGATGACTTGACAAAACAGTTGAATTTTAAAGTTAAAAAGATGAATTTCAAACAATGATGTAATTTTTAATCAAAAGAGATGAATTTTTAGCCAAAAAGTTCAATTTTCAACTGAAAAATGAGTTTTCAACCAAAAATATAGTAATTTTTTTCGTTAAAAAAATGTAATTGCAACAAATCTAAAAAATAATTAATTTTTTACCAGTTAATTAAGAAAGCTGTTAAATACACAGTAAAAAGATAAATTTCCAAAAAGGAAGATTAATTTTCCACTCAAAAACGCAAATTACTAAGAAAATATATGAATTTTCCAGAAAACAATTGAACTTTTGACCGAACACTATGAATTTTCGACAAAAAAAGTTAATTTTCTAACTAGTATGTGTTAAAAAGCAAAACAAAACAAAAATTTTTCGACCTGTTAAATTAATGCAAAAAAGACGAATAACTAATAAAATAGTAGAATCCACAGCCAAAAGCATTATTTTTCAAAAACGAAAATTACTTTTTTAAAACTAAAAATGAGGAATTTTCAACAACATGGATTGATTCTCCTGAAAAAAGTTGAATTTTAAAATCAACATCCAATAATTAAATTTTTTACCAAAAAATATAAGTTTTCAATCAAAAATGAAATAGTCACATGTTTAGATTATAAAATTAATTTTTAACAAAAGAAACGTATTTCTTATTGTTTAAATAAAGCGAAAATGACCAATTTTTAAAATAATAGCTGAATCTACATTCAAAAATATGAGTTTTCAAATAAGAAGATAATTTTCTAATGGACAAGACGAATTTAAAACAAAAGACATAAATATTCGACAAGATTCAAGGGTTTTCCACCAAACAGTTGAATTTTGAAACCGATACCAAGTAGTTGAGTTTTCTACCAAAATAGTGAAATTTTCAACCAAATATTTAAATTTTTAACTAAAAGAGATAAATTTTCAACCAATATTAATTTTTTATTTAAAAAGACGAAATTTGCATAAAATTCATAAATCTTCCAGAAACAGTTAAATTGCTAAATTAAAGCAAAAAATAAGAATTTTTAACAAAATAGTTAAATCTACAACCAAAAGGATGGATTTTCAAACAAAGAGACTAATTTCTTAACAAGAAAGTAGATTAATTTACTACAAAACAGTTAAATTTTCCATCCGACTCTGAATTTTCAACAAAAAAATTAATTTTCTGACAGATAGTCAATTTTTCAAATAAATAGTTTCATTTTAACTAAATAATTACATTTTCCCCAAAATTGTTTAATTTTTAACTGAAAAATATAGGCTTTTAACCAAAAATGAAATAGTTACATTTTTAATGTAAAATTAATTTTCGATAAAAAGAAAACGAATTTTCAGCAAACTAAATTAAAGCAAAAAAACGAATTTTTAAAAAAATAGTTAAACCCACAGCGAAAAAAGTAAATAAATATCTAAAAAATAAGAATAATTTTCTACCAAAAAAGTCGATTTTTCAACAGATTAGATTAATTTTCCACAAAACAGTTATATTTTGCAGCCAAAACTATAAATTTTCAACAAAAAAGTTAATTTAGTACCAAGAAATTCATTTTTCAAATAAATAATTTAATTTTCAACCAAAATTTTAATTTTCTATCAAACAGTTGCACTTTGCCAAATAGTATTTTATGCACAGAAAGATGAATTTTCAAACGAAAACTATGTATTTTCTACAACACAATTAAGTTATCAACACGCAAATAAGAAATTTTAACCAAAAGTTTGGGGCGGGGTGGGATGGGATGGGATGGGATG
>NC_046657.1:1343559-1360877 GCF_010883055.1 Belonocnema kinseyi
GGATGGGATGGGATGGGATGGGTAATATGGAATATGTTAGGATCTGATAGGATAAGTTAAGAAAGGATAGGGTAGAATAGCACATATCATATAGCATATAGGATAGAATAGATAGTATATGATAGGATGGGATAGGATAAAATGTGAGTGGCTCGGAAAGAAAAGGAAAAGAGGGAAACAGGGAAAATTTGACAGATTTAATAGGCTACGAAACCTTTTTTCATCAGTACATGTCGCATACTTTAACTAATTTTTTAGCTCTGGTGTGCAACTGAATACGTTACCAATAACATCAATCAGTTTCGATGATATTGAGCTACTTCAAAGTCATGCGACTCATTCAGAGAATTCCCAGTAGAAAACCTTTAATAATCAAACGTCCCATTCTTTCCCATCTTTTCATATCTCCATATTTTCTTAATATATCAAAGCCATTAAATTCCAAATGAACCTAAACTACTATATGTAGACTCTCTTTATTTTGATCCAGTAACCAAGGAATTTTCCACCCTCGTGACGAATATATAGTAGGTTCTCCTGAAATGCGGAAATGTGAATGGGAGGGCGGAGCGATGGGTGAGAAATAGAGGGAAGGAGTGGAAGAGAGTATGAGGGAAGCGTCACCATCGCCCCTTAACAAGCAACAAGGGTAGAGAATTAATGAGAAAAAGCGCTTGAGCAGACACTTGTGGCTATACCGCCCAAACCTAACATTTAAACCAACCTTGATCCCCTCAAAAGCTTCAAACTACCTCAGACTTACCCATCGCGGTTCTCTACAGGCGTTAGTCGTTATATCTCCCTGACGCGTCAGAAGAAAGAAACAAAAAAATTTAACGACTTAAACACAAAATAGATTACATGGTATCCAGAACGATTTCAGATTGGACGATTTACGACAATTGTACTCTCACAATTAGGAATATATTTATTTTATTAGAAAGACGTCCAAGAATTACGTTACAAATTTTGAACTATTGTTCACCCCCCCCCCCCCCCCCCCCCCCCCCCCCCCCCCCCGCCTCATCCACGAAAAAAAATAAAACTGATGTAGCCCAAATTTCGCTTAAAAATCTGTTACATGTCCTTAACAACAAATAAAATAAATGAAGGTCATGATTTTTAACTGGATTCTGAATCTTGTGCCGACGCGATGTGAGTATATGCAATACCCTTGAAATATTTCAAATAACGAACTTGTTATGTTTGAATATCTACCTGTAATCCCTTTAAATCAAAAGGAACGGATAATACAATTTTGACCATTTTCATTGTAGCTTTTATATGAACTATTACCTTCGGCCAGTGGTGGATCCAGGGGAGGTGTTTAGGGGGTTCACCCCCCCCCCCAAAAAAAGCTTTTGGCCTTTCGTATTAAAGGCCGACGCCGCTAAGCTATGCATAGTATATACATATATTTTTTTGACCCCCCCCCCAGGCCCCCAAAATTTTTTATGGGGCCGCCCCTGCCTTCGGCTTTATTATTCTCTTCTCAAGACTGGCTGAAATGAATATTTGTATTTGTGAATGCAAATATCATTTGGGAGAAGGTTACACTCATGAATATACAATTTCTATACCACAATCACTTTGCCACACGTTCCAGCTTCCTGCTTCATTTTATTTCTTATTGATAATGATGTATTGAATAGGGACAGGAAAACAGGATTATTCCAAGAAGGAAGGTCGGCATCTGCGAATAACAAATATAATCAAACTCAGAAATAACGCCACACAGTGGGAGGAAATACACTTTTTTCGTTCAAAAATATCCTGAGCCTTTAATGTTTGTTAGATTTTGAATTTAAACAAAATTTAAAGTTCATTCATTTCTAAAAAGCTTGTCGCTCTGAACTTTTGTCTCCTCTATTTTTAATTTTTTCACTGAAAGTATGGAACAACAATTTTGTACATTTTTTTCGCTTTAATAACTGATTAAGGTCAACTTATATTGACTTAAGTGAATGTGTAGGAACTCATAGAATAAAAATAATTTGTTTATTATTCCATTTGTTTGTTATAAACAAATTTCATGAACAAATGATAAAATACTCTTATTATCGGTAAAGAAATTTCTGTTTGCTAAAAGTGCCTCATAATTATATAAGAATGATATTTAATTACAAAACTAATTAAAAAGTTTATAATAACCATTGTATAAACAATTCTCATGGAATAATATTAAAATTAGAGAGGTTTTCTATTCAGGTGTTCCTTAAAATAATAAATATTTATTAATATTTGATAAAACATAACAATTCCAAGTTTATAAACAAATCATATAAAGAAATTCAACATTTTGGCCCTTTCACATAGAAAAAAATGTTTGCACTGGAAATGTTTTAAGCTGTTGGACGAATGACTGCTAGTCACAAAAATATTTGAGGAGTTAACAATAACTATACTTATAAATAATTCTTGTGGCGAAATATTCAAATTTAAGGTTTGATTAAATTTAAATTTTCTCTAATTGCTAGAATGGCTACTGATATTCCTGAAAAATGTATCTTTGATAATATTTAGTAAAATATAACAACTTAAATATTTATAAACATTTTAGATAAACAAATTCCAAATGTTGGCAGTTTCACTTGGAAAAATTCGGGTTTTCAACGCAATAAATTATGAATGAATCATCACACTGCATGCTAAGATTCAAACAATACAACATCTTTTGACAATAACCCACCGATTTGGTAGGCAAACCCCCAATTTTGCAAAGATTCATGGCAGAAAATGGGATCGCTAATGAAGGCAGAAAAACAAGTACTTTTCGAAGAATTTTCTTCTGAGTACATGAATTTTCAACGGAATAGTTAAAATTTGAACTATAAAATATCAATTATAAATAAAAAATAAAATAGTCACATTTTCAATAAAATCCACCACTGTAATTTTGTGATTGTGAATTCTTTTTCGTTAAAAAAGCTTAGTTCGAGAGTTTGAGCGCACCTACGGAACGCGACTGAGGGCAATCGCACGCCGTCTTACTCTTTGCATTTCTTCCAGATTCGGACACCGACCTTTTAAAGTCAAAGGTGAACGGACCGACAACTGTAATTTTGTGATTTTGAACTCTCTTTTGTTAAAGCTCTTTTGGCTTTAACCAACACATTCTCATCACGTATCTCGTGCTTCGCACTCGATTTTGTCCAACCTGTCAACTTTTCTGCATTATACACAACACTTTTATGTCAATTATAATACATTTTTTATGTAACTCTGCCAGGGATTACTTATTAAAAAATTGCAAAATAAAAAGCAAATTGTATTTATCTTGAATATTTTTTTTTTTTTTTTATTTTGCTTTAAATTACATTCTAAGCTGCTCTGAAACATGTAGCATTTCAATAAATGTATATCATTACAATTCATAATATGCATACAAATTGAATCATACTAATTCTTATTTCCTTGTTTTATAATTTTTTTATTTTTAATGTTGTTTTTTACGATTAAATAAAAACTACTGCGCATCTGTATAGGGTCTATTACAGGAACCTATATAGGGTCCTATATAGGAGCCTATGTCTTTTTTCGTCTTTTCTGTGCATTTTCCAAAAAATTAATTTTTTATTTTTAATCTTGTGTTTTACGATTAAAAGAAAATCTACTCGTTCTATCGAGAAATAATTAATAATACATTTATAGATCTTTTTAGGTGAACGACTTTGGTCTGATAATTTAAGTTCATACCTTGTGTTGTTTTTTTATACAAATTTAATATTTTTATTTAGAGTGTTATTTTTTACGACTTAAGCAAAAACTAACTGTCCTATCAAAAATTATAGCTCTTTTTTGGATGAACAAGTTTTGTCTAATTTTTTCTCGTAGCTTATATCGAAAAGTGATTCATTCTTAATTTGTAATTCTTTCCAGGGTGCGCAATTTGAGCTTTTGCGTTTTTTTTCGTATCTTGCATAGTTTGACCAAAAAATGGAATTTTTGGATTTTTCATTATTATTGGCACGATCAAATTTGGAATTTTCAACTTTTCGACCAAATTAGAAATGTTGTTATCATAATGTTGTAGGGCTTTCAAAAAGCAAAGGTTTTCTTCTTCAGACTTTTTTTCATATCATGCGTTGTTTGGCTTAAAATGTTCATTTTAGATTTTTTTTTGTATTTTGAAAATGCTCTAACTCTGTTAATTTTCTTTTTATAAAAAAAGTAAGAAAGATAAATTGTTTAAGTTTTGAAGTACTATAAACAACCGTGCATAGAATTTATACATCTGGGCCATCTAATATATTAATTTTTTCAACAGGTATCGTGTTCACAGACAGACATATAGACAGACAGGCACATTCATAAAAACCTGTTTTTCGGATTCAGGGGGTCTCAAAACGTGGACATCTTACAAAAACTAGGAGGGGGGTTAAATTTTAAACAAATCTAATACCTTCTCTGATGAGAATGTAAAAATCATTCTGAAACAAAACAAAAAATATTTTTCCCAAAAAAGCTCAACATTCAGTCAAAAAATTTAATTTTTAACGAAAAAGGTGATTTTGTTACCAACAAATATAATTTATCTACAAAAAAGGCTAATTATTAACAATATGCAAGAATTTTCAACCAAATATCTGAATTTTTAACTGAAAAAGATGTATGCCAATTTGTTGAGTTTTTAATTCAAAAGATGAATTTTTAACACAAATCCAGTTAGAAGTATTGATGATTAATAAAGAAATTACCTTTCTACCACAAAGACGAATTTTCAACATAATAGTTGAATTTTCACCTAAAACCTATAAATTTTCAAAATGAAACCAAATAGTTAATTTTCCAATACAAAAATCTAGTTTCAACAAAATAAAACAACTCAACAAAATCGTTAATTTTTCAGTTCAAAAATCAATTTTAAAGCAAAAATAAAACATATTTTTAATAAAATAGTGAAATTCTTTATCACAGAGATTCATCTTTAATCAAAAAAAGTCGAATTTTCTTACTGGGTTCTATCGATGAAAACTACCAACCATTGTTTTGATGCCACCCCCACTCCGGACAAATTTTCAGTGTAGTTCAAGGACAACCCCTTACTTTAATAACTTTTTTTTCATGTCTTCTCATCAATTCTATTTCCTTACTTAGGGTACCTTTATTCACTGGGTTAATATTAGCCTGAGAGACGAATTAATTTTTTGCGAAATCTATTGGATGTCTCTATTAATGGTAAATTCATGACTAATGAAATGCATGAGCGTAAGCCAAAAAATAACGTAGATATGAACTTAAAGAGGAAAAAAAATTACCTCTAATAGTAAAGATTTCAGTTCGAATAGGATCATTTTGACCCCGTTTCGATCGAAAGGACATGTACCACTTTATTTCTACTTACTACCCATATTTCTAGGGTCTTGTTGTCCCGGACAGAAACCTTTATAGTTTCAGTCGGTGTCTACCATCCGTTGTAACTTTTTCCCGAGGGCGGGAGAGGGACGTGTAGGGGAAGTAGAGAAAGTGTGGAGTGTGGAAGTATAGAAAGCGAGGAAGAATAAGAATAGGGACAGAGAGGGGAAGTAGGGGTATTGATGAGGAGAACAAGTGGGGTAAGTGAGTGTAAGTGTGAAGTGGGGAAGCTGGGAATTGGGAAGCGTAGAAAGAGCAATTGCAAACAAGGTAAGAATGAGGAAGTAAGCGAAGGACTACTAGTCGAAATAATAGATGAGTAAGGGGAAAGTAATGAGAGGAATAGTAGAGGCAGGGAGAAGAATCAGGAGAAGTGTCGAGTGGCGAAGTATGCGTAGGGAGAATGGGAAAATGAGAAGAAGAAATAGTGGAGGAGCGAGGGGGAGTGGGAAAGGAGGAGGAAGTAAGGGGAGGGTTTGTAGAAGAGAGTTTATAGGAGAGGAAAACTGATAGGAAGAGTAAAGTAGTAAGTGACGGGAGGGATATTAGAGGAAGGGAGAGTGCGGAGAGGGTAAATGAGTGTAAATGTGAAGAGGGGAAGCATGTACAGTGGAGGTGCAACGGAAGGGGAAGTAGGGAAGTGTTGACGGTGATATTATAAGAAAGTAAGGGGTGAGGAAGTAGGAAAGCGATGTTAGGAGTAAAGGGATGTACTGGGAGGGACAGTAGAGAAAGGGTGAGGGAGTAGGCGAAGTGATAGGAGGGAAATCATTGGAGGGGGAGTTTTAAACTACTTAATAAACATCTTAATAGGCTGCAAACTCTTTTTTTGTAGGGACACAGCACCTGCTTTGAATTATTAAATTTTTTTAATAGAAACTGAAGGGGAAATTCCCGTATCCAAATTAGCAGCCATATATCACAATTGCCTCTACGGTATTGTTCGCCCTTTTCGCCAAACTGAAGGGAAGCCGAGGCGCAACGCGAATTTTAATTAAAGCAATTAGGCATGCGTCCATTGGACTGTCGTATTAGCGAACGGCGTATTCATGGCGCAATGGATAAAAATGATATTCAGTAATGCGAAATGTAGCACTGAAAAGATAATGAAAAAAACTAAGCTATCAATCACCGAATTTCACTATAAATTAGTTGATAACTTTTAAATTCAATTATTGGAAGGGGTGCTTTTTCGAATTATCATAACAATTTTTTTGTTTAAAAAATAGAGCTATTTGTCAGTCTGTGATAAAATTCCTTCCTTAACAACCGTCTGACCTAGAGTCGATAATGCAGATTCCTATTTTATCGGCGGGTAGTAATACCCTATTTCCAATGTAAGAATTTCCACACTGTGTGGTATAAATTTCAGCTTTTTGCTACAACTTTCACTGTACTTCTCACTTGTTATATTCTCTTCAAAAGATTAAACAATATCTCTATCAGTGGATATTTGACGCGGAGTTTCTCAAGCCTTACAGCGATTCTTTAAAAAATCTTCTCGTCGGTATTTTTGTCAACAGTGATTTTTAATAGTACTGATGCTAGTCGTGCTGAATATTTTCGGCCGTATTTTAGCTTCCCCTTGTTAGAATTTTTATTAAATTTTTACTTCCGAGATGGTGTTTTATGAGCCACCCTATATAACGCTCGCCTGCACCCAAGGAAATATTCGATTTTTATGATACGATAGGAGACCATAGGGTGTCGGTGGGTCTGGTTGTACCAGCTTCCGTTTTACTTTACCGTATCTACTCCTGACTCCAAGAAACACTTCGTTCCACCCCTTTCCACCTTTTCTTTGTATCCCCCCCCCCTCATAGCCCCTAATTTTTCTCTCTTACTTCCTTCCTTTCTTCTTCTTAAGGCAGCTAGAAAGATCAGGAAAATAAATGAAATCAAGTACGATTAAGCAGTGGGACACCGGAGCCGTGTCGAAACTTACCAACAACCGACGATGATGCGGTTTTGAGGTTTTGAAAATGCACTTTCAAATTTTTTCAGACCCTATAAGGGGTTTAGCGGTGACATTAGTGGGGTTGAGTCTCTGGTTTTTCGAAAAAAATCCGGTAATAGCTAAAAATAAGAGTAAAGTGGTGTAGCAAAGACATGAAGAGCGCAGGAAGCCGACTGACAGCTGATGGTGCAGATAGCTCAACCGTACTTGATTGTACTACGAAAATGCACTGTCGGTAAAGATCGCTCCTGTCTTGGCGAGAATTTTAAATTATAATGAAAAATGTAATTTTTTCGTAATTTATAATTAACATGTCTTACTTGGTCTTGAAATAGGAAAAGTGTGGAAAGTGGTACAATATTGTGATTTATTCTAATAGCACTTCAATACAAATTATTAAAATTATAGCTTTACATAGCTTCTCATTAAAAATAGGAAGTATCTGTTTTTCAATGAAATGTTTCATAGATATATTAAGATATAACATAACTATATTAGGAATAACATTTATTAATAACAAATATCAATTCATTGTATGATAAATTAGAAGTCAGAACACTATTCACAAAATATAAATACTAAGAGAAAGCTAAATATTATGAATAAAAATATAACAAAATAAAATTATAATATAACAAGATGTGTGGTGGAACTAATAAACCAGCCTCAGGACCAAAAAATTGATTTTCCGGTTTTTATTGATTCTGAATAATGAAGATTTCCCCTATCAAATGACAATATCCTCATTGCTCCACGATCAAAGTTGAAAATTTTTGAGCTCTAAGCACATCAGATATTATAGAAGGTTTAATAATGAAATTAGGAAATGTAATAGCACCTTAATATTTTCTTTTAGTATTATTAATTAAAATTAAATAATTTTGATTTTCAGCAACTGACCGAATCCATTTCAAATCAGGCCTGTTCTACATTTGAAATCGCAGAATCGCTCGTGGACAGAATGTATGGTTTTTTAGATGAAATTAGGCAATACTTTTTTTGCGATTTGTGAAAAAAAAAATTTTCACCAAGTTATGCGTTTTTTAATTTTTAGCATTGTTTTTCTTTCTAAAAAAGCCAATTTTTTCCTGAATATTATACCACTTTGACCTAACTGAGATATTTAAGATTTCTTTCCACATTCTAGGACGGTTTTTCAAAAAGTATTTAAAGATGATTCTCGCAAAAAAACCACACTTGTATTTTTTCTCAATTTTTCGTTGAATTTGTTGAATACGTTTTCTCATTCCTTCCCATTTTTTTTTCTTCTCAGACTTTTCAAAATTGAAAACCTTATGGATTTAAAAAGAGTACCAGAGAAATTTTCTCATTCAGAAATTGTAGCTGCAGATGTTGGAGATGGTCCGGTGCCTGGTCATAACGGCGTCTACTACTGCGGAACCGATTTGGTGCTACGAGCGTTCAGTAGTACCAGCCGCTCTGGTCCAACATTGTTTTGGGATAGACCGGTGTCTGTCGATAACGGCATCCACTACTGTATAGCCGATACGGTGCCAAGAGCGCTCAGTGATACGAGCGGCTGTGGTCAGACATTGCATGGCTAGCCCAAGTAGTCTAGAGTTTATCATCAGCACTTCTAGCACTATAACTATTCCCCTTTTTTAGAAAATTTCTTTTTTTCAAAATTCCTTACTTATGAGTAAATTTTGTTGCTTGAAAAATCTACTATTATATTTTCAGCTCGGAATAATTTTTTTTTTATTTAAAACTAATGTTATTTGGTTGAAAATTCAATTATTTTGCTAAAATGAAAATATTTTGTTAGAGTCATCTCTAATGGTCATAAATTCAACTGATTCGTTCATATTTAAATTAATTTCTAAAAAATTATTTTTTTTGTTTTTGCTAAATATTTATCGCTTTCGTTGAGAATTTACCTATTTTCGTGAAAATTTGTTTTATTTTTGGTTGAAAATTCAGTTTTAAGTGAAAATTTTAATATTTGATTTTTTGTTAAAAATTTAGACATTCGGATAGAAATTGATCTTTTTTAGTTAAAAAATCAAGTATTTGTTTGAAAATTCATGCAATTTGTTGATATTTTATCTTTTTGTAGAAAGTTAATCTTCTTGGTAAAAAAAAAACTTTCTGGTCAAAAATTCAAATCTTTGGATAAATGTTGAACTATTTTCTTGAAGATTCATTTTTTTAAATATACATCAATTTCGTTAAAAATATTCCCCTTTTTGGTTAAAAATGATCAATTTTGCGAACAATTCATTTTTCTTTTTTATTGAAAATGAATTTTCTTTACTGAAAATATAACAATTCCACTTTGTGTTGAAAAAGCATCTCTTCTTGTTGAAAATTCGTGTATTTTGTTGAAAAATCATCATTTGTTCTTAAGAATGCTACTGCTGGGTTGAATACTAATTTATTTTCGTAGATGATTCACCTATTTTCTTGAAAATTCGTGTTTTTATTTTAAATTAAAATCTTCGTTTGTTGAAATGTTAACTATTACGAGTTTAGTTGAGAATTCTTTTTGATTTTTGTTAAAAAGTCGACAATTTGATTTACGGTTGAACTATTATATAAAATATTTATTTTCTTTATTAAAGATTCATCATTTTAGTTGAAAGTTTAACTTTTTTGGTCGTAAACTTTCTTTTATGTTAAAAATGCATATTTTTGGAATAAAAATTGAACTGTTTTGTAAAAATTCGTCTTCTTGGCTTGAAATTTAATTATTTGGTAAAAAATAAAGTATTTTGTTGGAAATTCGTGTTTAGCTAAAAATTAATTTAGTTACCTGAAAATGTAGCTATGCCGTTTTAGGTTTAAAAAAATTGTCCTTATAAGTTGAAAATTCGTCTATTTGAATAAAAAATTAATAAGTTTTATTAACGAAACTGTACCTATTCTCTTTTTTCTTGTAAACTTGTTTGTTTTTTTCAAATTGAAAATTCAACTATTTGCTTGAAAATTCATGTCTTTTTTGCAAATTCGTCTTTTGGTAGAAAAATGTTTTTCTTGCTACCAAATTCATCTTTGTTGGTTAAAAATTCAGCTATTTTTTTAGAAAGTTCAACTAAAAAAATATTTTTAAACAGAAAAAGACAAATATTAAAAAAAAAAAAACAGTTAAATTTTCATCAAACTTTTTTCAACTGAAATCAAGAATTTTCTTTAATATGACAATGCATTTTTTGCAAAACAGTTCAATTTTTTGCAAGTAGTTCGTTTTATATAAAAAAAAAATTTTCAATTAAGGTTGGAATAGTTAAGTTTTTAGCCTGAAAAATTAATTTTCAACTACAAAAAAACACAAATTTTCAACAATGTAGTTAAAATTTCAACTAAAGAAACAAAAATTGGCTGCCAAAATAGTTGAACTTTCAATCTAAAAAGACTCATTTTTAAGAAAACAGTTGAATTTTCAATCAAGAAAATGACTTTAACAATATTGCTGAATTTCCTACAAAATAGATTAATTTTTCAAGTAATAGTTGAATTTTGAAACAAAAACATGAATTTTCTACCATAAAAGACGATTTAGCGACAACAAAAAATGAATCTTCAACTAAAAGTTATCATTTTTTAACCAAAAATTGAACAGTTGAGTTTTCAGTAAGGAAAATTAATTTTCAACAAAAAAAAAACAATTTTCAAACAAAAATTAACAATATAGTTGAAAATTAACTAAGTAGATTATTCTAAATGAAAAAGGCCAGCGTGGTGCTCATGGCACATCGGGCGATTGAAAGCAATTGCTTGTTCACGAAGCAAGCGTCGCTGTCGCACAAAATTTTGCGACCTATTAACGACATCCTTACGACATATTTACGACATCCTATGTCCATTTCGTTTTGGTGTCTTTGCGATATTATAAATACATCGTCAGATCATACTATTTATTTACGATATTATAAAGACGACTTAACCACATGGACATAGGATGTCGTAAGGTTGTCGTAAAGATGTCGTAACGATGTCGTAAAGACGTCGTCAAATTTTGTGCCCACTGGGAATCTTGTTATTTTATTTTTAATCAACTATTTTATCACAGTTTAGTTCAGATAAAAAACAGAAAACGCTATTGGACTGCGTGAACGGAACGATTGACTTTACGGTCGTAAAGTGACCGTAAAGTGGTTTGAGGCTCTTAAGGCGTTTCCTATGGCTTGATTTTTAATCCATGTATTACAAATGACAGTTTTTCTTTTACAATTATGAATTTCTTGAAGTCATATCTTAACCACATATTCTAAAGATCTAAATATAATTCCTCACAGAGGAGTTTTACGAAAAATGATCTTGTTGTATTTTTTTAATTGAAAATTTGATTCATTTTATGCGCCTGGGATGGAACAAACCGCCACTGTGAAAGTACAAAGGATGTGGGTATTTTATTATATATTTTTGAAAATTATCATAATATATTATTATTATTTATTTTTACATTCTCATCCTAATGAAAAGGTATTGGTTTTATGTAAAATTTCACTTTGTCGGTTTTTATCAAATCTCCACGTTTTGAAACCCATTGAGTCAGAAAAAAAAACGATTTTTACGAAGGTGTTTGTCTGTCTGTAGATTGTATTCTATAGACAGAATAACTTTCGGAAAATTGATCAGATTTGGTTCTGCTTTGGCCCACTTTTTTAAGGCCTAAAAATAACGAACGAGTTCGTAAACCAGCTGGATCGTTATAAATCAAAATTACCGCTGAATCAAAATCGTTCCTGCATTTCGGATCAAAATGCAAAAAGTGAGCGCATTTCGAAAAATTTCTGACCCTAATTTTTAGGATTTAAATATTCTATATACAGTTATTCATATTACTAAGAAATTCAAACAATTTTTTCTAATGACTTTTTTCTATAAAAAGTAATTTATTAGAGTTAGAGCATTTTCAAAATTAAAAAAAAACAACTAAAATGAACATTTTGAGCCAAACAACGCATGATATGACAAAAAGTCAAGAGAAGAAAACATTGAATTTTGAAAAACCCACAAGATTATCATAAAAAATTTTTATTGGGTCGAAAAGTTGAAAATTCAAATTTTGATTGTACCAAAAATAATGACAAATCCAAAAAAAAATTATTTTTTGGTCAAACTATGCAATATACGAAAGAAATGAATAAGCGAGGATTGCGCGCCCTGGAAAGACCTACAGATTTGTTATGAATCACTTTTCGACAGGACGCGTAGTTTTTGTTTTTGGTCGTGAAAAACAACACTAAAAAGATAATAATAAAAAAATTTGGACTAACGACACAAGCTACAAAAAAATGAGACAATATTTGTTTATCCAAAAAGGAGCTACAAATTTTTAATTATTATTTTTTATAGGATGCGAAGTTTTTGTTTTATACGTGAAATACAATAAAAATAAAAAAGGTAATTTTTTGACAAAAGACACAAGCTATGGAAAAAATAAATAGACAAAAGATACGCTTCCAAAAAATACCGAAAACTCATTGAAATTTTTCATGAATAATTTTTGATAGGACACGTAGTTTTTGCTTCAGTCGTAAGATATAATATTTAAAATAAAAAACTAAATTTTTTTGGAAAACGACACAAGGTACGAACTAAAATTAAAATACAAAAGTTTTTCGCCTAAAAAGATCTAGAAATTTATTATTAATAATTTTCAGATAGAAGGAGTAGATTTTCTTTCAATCGTGAAAAATAAGATTAAAAATTTTTTAAATTATAAAAACAAGGAAAAAGAATAATAATCATGCTAAATATAATTTGTGCTTTATTTTACAATATCCGAATGAGTGTTAGTTAAAGCCGAAAGAGCTTTAGCAAAAGAGAATTCACAACTACAAAATTACAGTATTGGATGTTTTGAGTCTTAATTTTAAAAGGTTCGCGCAAGAATATGGGAAAAAATAAAGACCGAGCGCGTAGCGCGAGGTAAATACATTATCGAGCGCGAAGCGTGAGATCCAGCAGTCCCGCACCCTAGGCAAGCTCAAACTTGCTAACGAAGCTAGGTGCGATTTTAAACGCACTTTTTTTAATTTTTGCAGAATTTAAAAAAAAATCAGGAAAAATTTGAATGATTTTTAAAGATTAGAGGACTTAGAAGATCAAAAAGATCAAAAAAGAATTTTCTTAATTTTGGTGTAACAATTAAAAATGATTTTTTATTTTGAAAAATTAACTAAAAGAGAAAACTAAAAAAGGTTTTTAAACATATTAAACGATTTCTTAAAATTTCGAAAGTGAGTGTAGAAAATTTGAAAGCAAAATTTTTCGATTCGGTAAGATTAAAGGATTAAAAAAAATTTAATCGAGTAAATTCAATAAATATTTATTAGAATTGAAGATATTCAAAACGAATTATAAACTTTAGAATATTTTTAGAAAAAGAGGTGTTTAGAGATTTTTAAAATAAACTGTAGGAGCTTTAAAAGAATTTCGAAAGGTTTCATGGAAATAAACCAATTTTCTTCAAATTTTAAAGAAAATTTAGAAGATTATACGGCGATTTTGTTTAATTTCAGATGATTTATCAAAATTTTGAGAAAAATTCGAGTCAGTTAAAAATATTTTCAAGAATTAAAGACGTTCTAAATAAATAAGAAATATTAAAAAATGTGGAAACTTTTTCGAAGATTTATCAGATATTTCTTCAATTCTGCCAAATTTTTAAAAGTCCTAAGCGTGTTGTAAAAAAATTTGAACTTTTCCTGATATTTTGTAAAGTCCTATTAGGTGAAAAAATGTCTTTAAAATCTTATAGAATCTTTTATGGCTTTTATATAAATTTAAAAACAAACTGATAGCACTTATTTTCTTGCTCTTAATTCTCAGAATTTAATTTCAACAAAAATTAAAGTGTTCAAAAACCTCTCAAAAATAAATAATTATTTGAAATGTTTATTTTATATTATTATTAATATTATTTTGTATTATTAATGGTATTGAAAAAAAGTCTTGCAACTTGGTGAGTTTCTAGCATTACTTACATTAGGTAACTTTAATATTTGTATTGCTAAAAAAAATAATAAAAAGGCATTATGTATTACATCGAAATATTGTTTTATTTATTTATAGACAATACTTCATCTTCAAAATCTTTTTATTTTTATTTTTTAATCATTTATTATGTTTTTAAGCATAATATAATACATTTTACGTAATTACTAACAAATTTTTACAATTACAAAAAAAATTGAATTTTTTTTTGCATCGTTCAAAATTTATTACTACATAAATGTTCCTCAATCCTTTTTATTAATTTTTCTAAATTTTCAGCAGGATATCTCATTTTGTATGAAATCGGTATATAAAAAATATAAATGTCGGTAAAATAGGAATTGGATAAGAGTTACATGCCCTTCGTAGGTTTTTTTTAGGTCCGATTTCTACGTTACCGACTTCTTTTTATCCTAACATTTGCACACGAAATGAGATATCAAACTGAACGTTTGGAGAAATAGAGAAAATTCGCTAAATGAAAGTTTATGTATACCAATAAATTTTTATAACTACGTCTGGAATTGTAGTTGAGGTGATGCAAAAAAAATGTCGGTAAGGTAGGAATTGGATAAGTGACACAGCTTTGAAAAGTATTAAGTCGCTCTCTCTAGGGAATTGTAATTGAATTAAAATCAGAATTTTATTTTAGTATCCTTTAATTCCATTTCAACCATATTCATCTTTCTGTATAAAAAAAATTAACAATAAGATTCAGCAGAGTAAACTCTAGTGAATTAAAACTGAATTTAATAATAAACTGAATTATATAATCAACAGTCGGTACCTTATCTTTAAAACTAATGACATCAAAATAAATAAAGTAAATTGATTTTTTAACTTGATTTTTAAAGTCCTTTACTTTAATTTGAACCCAATTCACCTTCTCTAAGATGGAAAAAAATAACAACAAGATTCAAATTAAACTCTAGTGAATTGAAATTGAATAGAAAACTTTTATGATCTGCAGTCGGTACATAATCTTCAAAACTAATGATCAAAAATAAATAAAGTAAAACAATTCTCTAAATTGGATTTTAGTCCTATTTGTCTTTCTAAACTAGAAAAAAAATAACAAGAAGATCCAAATTAACCTCCAGGCAATTGAAATTGAATAAAAATTTATATTATCATCAGTCGGTATATAATCTTCAAAAATAATAATATAAAAATAAATAAAGTGAAACCTTTTTTGAAATTTGATATTTTTAATACTTTACCGTAATCCCAATCCTACCCATCTGTTTTTAAATACAAAACATTTTTTTAATTTAACAATAAAATTCAAATACAAATAAATGTACCATCCAAGTGTACTTACCGGCTAAGATTAAACACATATCCGAATTGGCGCTGTAATCACAATCGCGGGAAAATTCAAACGTGGAATTCAAAATCTAAACATCAAATATTCCAAATTTTGCTATATAGAAACAAAAACCAAGTGCCTCTAATGAGTTAAAGTAATTACCAGTATTTAATAATACAAGCTAGTCCCAACTTTATTAAAAACAATAATGAATAATCAAATTCCGCCGACACGGGTTAACATAACCTACAAAAACCAGTGCTCAAAAATAGTTCTTAATCGGCTAACGTCAAAATCATTCTTGTCATTTAATTCCATCAAAATAAAGTGAAATAACCCAAATTTAATGCAAGAATTCGCAAATTCTTTCATACAAGTCTAAATTATAGAGAATATAAAATTAATTAAATGGAGCATCTAAAATTCGAAATCTCTGGCGTCTATTTCGAGTCTACTGTGTCTTAACGGATTATTTATATCACTAGTGTGCCGTTTTTCCAGCTGTTCGGCTGCCGCGAGTCTCATTTCGTAAAAAAAACAATAACACAGCCAATCAATTATGCATAACTGAAAAATCCAACTGTTGTTAATTAAAAAGAAAACAATGGACGAAATTTGGTTCCGGCTCTCGAACCAGATCGAAGTTTTACAGGTATTTTCGTGTTCTTATTTTCAAAACCTTTATGTAACGAATATCACAAACTATTTAATGATCAGCCTTAAAATTTAATAGGTTTATAAATAACAACGAAAACTTGAAATTGTTTATTCTATTTTTGCATTTTGCGAAAAGAAATCTAGATTTTTGTGTCTTTTTGAGTGGAATTTCGTGAACAAGTCTTCAGTCACGTGATTTTTCAGTTTGGCTTTTTATCAATTTTTTTAATTTGAGATCGATGGCCAATTGTCACTATTTTTATCAAATGGCCCATTTCGGAAAGCCAAGTTCTCATTTCGCAGGTCTCGGACTCGCTGCACTATTGACACTTTTTTTTAGCGATTGCACTATTTTTCTATTATGAAAATTTAATTATTCAGTGAAAAATGCAACTATATTGTTCAAAAGTCATTTTATTCAATCAAAATTCGACTACTTTCTTGAAAAATAATTTTTTTAGTTAATTTTTTTAATCTTTGGTTGGAAATGCATATATTTTTATGAAGATTAGTTTCATGTTTGGTTGAAAATATATTTTTTAACCTGACGAACTATTCCATTTTCGGTTTAAAATTTTATCTTATCAGTTTAACACTTAACTATTTCGTTAAATATTTATCTTTTTCATGTGAAAGTTCAACTTTTTGGTTGAAAATTCATGTATTTTTGTGAAAATTTATTTCAAGTTTGGTTTAAAATAATTTTTTTTAACTGACAATTAAAATATTTAATTTTTGGTTAAAAATTTATCCTTTTCTGTTAAAAAATGTAATATTGATTTTTTTTTAGTGAATTATAAACTATTTGATTAAAATTTTATCTTTTCAGTTAAAAATTTAACTATTTAGTTAAATATGTATGTTTTTCATGTGAAAATTTAACTTTTTGGTTGAAAATTTATGTATTTTTATGAAAATTCGTTTCATATTTGGTTCAAAATAAATTTTTTCAACTGGAAATTGAACTCTTTAATCTTTGGTTAAAAATTTACCTTTTTCAGTTAAAAAATCAACTATTTGATTAAAAATTTACCTTTTTCAGTTAAAAAATTAACTATTTGTTTAAAATTTTATCTT
>NC_046657.1:1360977-1378687 GCF_010883055.1 Belonocnema kinseyi
TTATCTTTTCAGTTAAAAATTTAACTATTTAGTTAAATATGTATGTTTTTCATGTGAAAATTCAACTTTTTGGTTGAAAATTTATGTATTTTTATGAAAATTAGTTTCATATTTGGTTCAAAATAAATTTTTTTAACTGGAAATTGAACTCTTTAATCTTTGGTTAAAAATTTACCCTTTTCAGTTAAAAAATCAACTATTTGATTAAAAATTTACCTTTTTCAGTTAAAAAATTAACTATTTGTTTAAAATTTTATCTTATCAGTTAAACACTTAACTATTTCGTTAAATATTTATCTTTTTCATGTGAAAGTTTAACTTTTTGGTTGAAAATTCTTGTATTTTTGTGAACATTTATTTCAAGTTTGGTTCAAAATAATTTTTTTTAACTGACAATTAAAATATTTAATTTTTGGTTAAAAATTTATCCCTTTCTGTTAAAAAATTTCATATTGATTTTTTTCAGTGAATTTTAAAACTATTTGGTTAAAATTTTATCTTTTCAGTTAAAAATTTAAATATTTAGTTAAATTTGTAGCTTTTTCATGTGAAAGTTCAACTTTTTAGTTGAAAATTTATTTCAAGTTTGATTCAAAATAAATTTTTTTAACTGACAATTAAAATATTGATATTTTTTAGTGAATTATAAACTATTTGGTTAGAATTTTATTTTTGAAGTTAAAAACTTAACTATTTCGTTAAATATTTATCTTTTTCATGTGAAAGTTCAACTTTTTAGTTGAAAATTCATGTATTTTTATGAAGATTCGTTTCATGTTTGGTTGAAAATAAATTTTATAAACTGAAAATTAAACGATTACATTTTTGCTTAAAAAACTATCTTTTCAATTAAAAAATTAAATATTTATCTTTTTCAGTTAATAGTTTAAAGTTTTTTTAGTTGAAAATTTAAATATTTGGTTAATATTTATCTTTTTCATGTGAAAGTTCAACCTTTTGTTTGAAAATTCATGTATTTTTATAAACATTCGTTTCATGTTTGGTTCAAAATAAAAGTTTTAAACTTAAAATTAAACTATTTCATTTTTGGTTAAAAATGTATCTTTTTATTCAACTAAAAATTTAACTTTGGTTAAATATTTATCTTTTTAATTTTAAAGTTCAACTTTGTGGTTGAAAATTCGTGTACTTTTTTTTGAAAATTTGTTTTATGTTTGGTTCACAATGAATGTTTCAAACTAGCAATTAAACTGTTCAATCTTTGGTTAAAAACATATCTTTTTCAGTTAAAACTTGAACTATTTCATTAAAAATTTACCTTTTCCAGTTAAAAATTTAACTATTTGGTAAAAAATTTATCTTTTTCCGTTAAAAACTTAACTATTTGGTTAAAAATTTATCTTTTTTAATAAAAAATTTAACTATTTTGTTAAATATTTATCTTTTCAGTTAAGAAATTTAACTATTTGGTTATAATTTTACGTTGTCAGTTAAAAATTTAACTACTTAATTAAATATTTATCTTTTTCAGAAAATAAATTTTATAAACTGAAAATTAAACTATTGCATCTCTGCTTAAAAAGGTATCTTTTTTAATTGAAAATTTATATATTTATCTTTTTCAGTTCAAAGTTAATAGCTTTTTCCATACAAAATTTAACTATTTCGTTAAATATTTGCATTGGAAATGAAACTATTTAATCTTTAGTCAAAAATTTATCTTTTTCAATAAAAAATTTTAATATTTATGTTTTTCAGTTAAAAGATAAAAGTTATTTGAGTTAAAAATTCAACTATTTGTTTAAATAATTATCTTTTTCATGTGAAAGTTCAACCTTTTCGTTGAAAATTCATATATTTTTATTAAAATTTGTTTCATGTTTTATTTAAAATATATTTTTTTAACTGGCAATTAAACTAGTTAATCTTTTATTACAAATTTAACTTTTTCAGGTAAAAACTGAACTATTCGAGTAAAAAATTATCCTTTTCAATTAAAAAATATACTATTTGCATTAAATATTTATCTTTTTCAGTTAAAAGTTTAACAATTTGGTTAAAAATTCACCCTTTTCAGTTAAAAACTTATCTTTTTGGTAAAATTTTACCTTTTTAGTGAAAAATTTTACTATTTGGTTAAATATGTATATTTTTTATGTGAAAGTTTAACTTTATGGTTGAAAATTCGTTTCATGTTTGATTGAAAATAAATTTTTTAAACAAATAAAAATTTTTCAAATAAAAAAGTGAACTTTTAAAAAATTAGTTCATCTTTAAACCTAAAAAGATGGATTTTTAACGTAAAATGTAATATTTGATTTTTTAACAAAAAGTATTTTTATTAAAAATCAAAAATAAATACATTTTGAAAAAGTGTATGATGAAATAAAAACAATTTTTAAATATTAGGATAGAAAACTGGAAATATTTCTTTAAAAATATAGTTAAATTTCCATTGCAGACTTTTTTATTTCAGACTATACACTTTTAAATTCAAACTAGAGAGATACTTTTAATACATGTCAAATTTTATGACAATTGGGAATGGTTAAACCGCGATACGCCACCTGGTGACAAAAACCCGAACTAGAAATAATAGGTACGATTTTATTTTAATTTCCGCATAAAAGTGTTTTAACGATTTTTGTTGCGAAGTTTTAAGTATTTATTGGATACTAAAAATAAATCTTTTTTGGAAACAAATGGGTTTAGATAAAATTTACATCTTATATGGTGAGAAAAAACCTATTTTTTTACAGATATATTTTTTTAACCAAATTTTTTTTCAATCAGTAATTATATTTAAATATTAAAAAGTGGATTTCGAACGTTATATTTTAATTGCTCTATTTAAAAAATTTAATTTTCAAGTAAAATTGTTGAACTTCGATAGAAAAATAACAATTGAACACATATTATTACTTTAAAAAATTTTAATTCTCTTTAAAATTTGAAATGATTTGAAATAATTTGTACAAAGTGTCTACGTGTACCGACAAAATCCAGCTATTAGTAATAAAATTTCGGTGTAAATAGCTCACGGACTAATTTAAAACAAAATATAGATTTTTGTAGATATCGAACAAAAAATTTAAAAGCTTTTTAAGAATTTTGAATGGCTTCAGAAGATAAAAAACATTTCCTATTATTTAGAAAGATTTACGAAATTATCAAAAATGAATCTGGAAGATTTTAAGGAAATTTATTTAATTTGGCAGAATTAAAAAAAAATGAGGAAAAATTGGATTAATTTTAAAGGATGTTTAAAAGTTCTGACATAATTTCGAAAATAATCAAAAATTTGAAAAAAATGTAACCAACATGCCGATGTTTCAAGATTTTCAAATAGAATTTAGAAGCTTTTTAAGGATTTTTTAACCATTTGAAATATAAATAATTTAACTTTCAATTTAAGAAGTGTTTAATTTAGAAAAAAAATATAATCATTCAATTTTTTATGTTTTGATCTTAAAATTGCTTTAAATTATATAATTTAAAATTTTTTTAAATTCATTGATCGATTCTTTTCTTTAGACTTTCGAGTATTGGAAATGAGAACGTGGATTTATTTTTTTAGAACTGAATCTGAATCTTTGAACTCTACAATTTATAAAAGTTAAAAAATTTATTTTGCAGTTTAACTACATTTAATTAAAAATCATTGCTTTATATTTCACAAAAATATCGTAAAACCACTTTTATGCCAAAATTAAAATATATATCTTTAAAATGGTACCTACTCTTTCTAGTTCCAGTTTTCGGCACCAGGTGGCGAAGTGGTAGAACACCATTTCCAATATTTTAACACTATTTTTTCAAATTTGTAACACTATTTTTAATCTCGGAAGTGAGTCTGAGGCCTGATTTCAAAAAGTAAAATAGAAAATGTATGGCCTTCAGAATGAAATAATTTTATTTTTTATATTAAATTTTTCAATAATTGTATTAGAATTCAGGAATATTTTATGAATATGCATATTTCTGAATTTTTTGATGGGATTTCTTAAAGGTTCGAGCTTCGGTTGTTGTTCAGCATGGTCAACAATGGTTCTCGGTTCTGATATCACATTGTCGTCGAATTTTACATGAATTACATGACGAGGAATTTTGTCAGCAATTGAAAGAATTCGGTCTGCGAATTATTTTGCTACTCCAAAGGGGCTGGGAGGATTTGCAGTTTAAAATTTTGTCTTTGCAATATAGTGCGAGAGCATTTTATCAACAATTCGGAAACCTCTTTTCGAATGAAGGTATATACTTTACAAACTTAAAAAAAAGATCCTCCAACTTTAAAATAATTTACAATTTTAACAAAATCCTTCAACCTTGAAGTCATTTCCATTTTTACAAAATCCTACAATTTTAAACCTACCATTTTTTCTAATTAGGTACTTTGCAAATTTACAATAATCATTTACCTTCAAAATAATTTACAAATTAAAAAAAATTTGCAAATAAAAAATCCTCCAACTTAAAACCTTTTTTGTAATAAAGATGCATTTTAAATAGATTTTTTCGGATTTAAAACAAATAATCTAGAAGCTTTTTAAGAATTTTGAAAGGCTTCCAAACAATAAAAAAATTTTCTTAAGATTTGTAAAATTTTTAGGGAAATTCAAAATTATTTTAAGAAAATATTTAAATAATTTTCCAAAATTTTCAAAAATGAATCTGAAAGATTTTAAGGAAGTTTTTTAAATTTTACGGGATTTTCTTTTAAAAAATAGGAAAAATTGAAATCATCTTAAAGGAAGTGCTGAAAAAATTCAAAAATAATCTGAAACAAAAATTCAAACATGTAAATTTTTTAAGATTTTGAAATAAAATGTTAAAGCTTTTGAAGGATTTTTAAACTATTCAAAAATAATTTAATTTCTACTTTAAGAAATGTTTAGTTTAAACAAATTGTAATTTTAATTGTTGTAATTGTTTAAGGTACTTTTAAAATTAACAAAAATACTCCAACTTAAAACCTTTTTTGTAATAAAGATGCATTTTAAATAGATTTTTTCAGATTTCAAACAAATAATCTAGAAGATTTTAAAAAATTTTGAAAGGCTTTAAAACCATAAAAACATTTTCTCAAGATTTGTAAAATTTCTAGGGAAACTGAAAATTATTTTAAGAAAATATTTAAATAATTTTCCAACATTTTCAAAAAAGAATCTGGAAGATTTTAAGGAAGTTTTTTTTTGTAATTTTACAGGATTTTCAAAAAAAATTAGTGTTGAAAAAAGTCAAACTATAGTCTGAAACAGAAATTCAAACATGTAAATTTTTTAAGATTATGAAATAAAATAAGGAAGCTTTTGAAGGATTTTTAAACTATTGTCACTAAAAATAATTTAACTTCTACTTTAAGAAATTTTTAGTTAAAAAAATTGTAATTGTAATTTTTTATAGTACTTTTTAAATTAACAAAAATTCTTCAACATAAAACCTTTTTTGTAATGAAAAATGTATTTTTAATAGATTTTTTCAGATTTTAAACAAATAATCTAGAAGCTTTTTAAAAATGTTGAAAGTCTTCAAAACAATAAAAGCATTTTTTTAATTTCTAGGTGAAATTGAAAATCATTTTAAGGGAATATTTAAATAGTTTTCCAAAATTTTACAAAAAGAATCTGGAAGATTTTAAGGAAGTTTTTTTAATTTTACTGGATTTTCTTTAAAAAATTAGAAAAATTGAAATCATCTTAAAATCTTAAAACAGTAAAAACATTTTCTTAAGATTTTTAGGGAAATTGAAAATTATTTTAAGAGAATATTTAAATAGTTTTCCAAAATTTTCAAAAAAAATCTGGAAGGTTTGAAGGACGCTTTTTTTAATTTTACAGGAGTTTCTATAAAAAATTAGGAAAAATTGAATTCGTCTTAAAATCTTAAAACAGTAAAAACATTTTCTTAAGGTTTTTAGGAAAATTGAAAGTTATTTTAAGAGAATAATTAAATAGTTTTTCAAAATTTTCAAAAAATAATCTGGAAGATTTTAAGGGAGATTTTTTTAATTTTACAGAATTTTCTTTAAAAGTTAGAAAAAATTGAAATCGTCTTAAAATCTTAAAACAATAAAAACATTTTCTTAAGATTTCTAGGAAAATTGAAAATTATTTCGAGAGAATATTTAAATAGTTTTCCAAAAATTTCAAAAAAAAATCTGGAAGATTTTAAGGAAGTTTTTTTTTTGATTTTACAGGATTTTCTTTAAAAAATTAGGAAAAATTGAAATCATCTTAAAATCTTAAAACAGTAAAAACATTTTCTTAAGATTTTTAAGAAAATTGAAAAATATTTTAAGAGAATATTTAAATAGTTTTCCAAAAATTTCAAAAAAGAATCTGGAAGATTTTAAGGAAGTTTTTTTTTGTAATTTTACAGGATTTTCAAAAAAAAAAATTAGGAAAAATTGAAATCATCTTAAAGAAAATGCTAAAAAAATTCAAAAATAATCCGAAAGAAAAATTCAAACATGTACATTTTTTAAGATTTTGAAATAAAATCTTAAAGCTTTTGAAGGATTTTTGAACTATTGAGAATAAAAATAATGTAACTACTACTTTAAGAAATGTTTATTTTAAAAAAAGTTTAATTGTTCAATTTGTAATGTTTCTAGCTTAAAATATGTTAAAATAATTGAAATTTTAGATTCATTGATTACTTCATTAATTTAAAGCATTGCAAGTAATAACGGGGATTTATATTTTTGATTCTTTTTATTACTTCAAATGCAACAATTTTTAGGTTTAGCAGTCTAACTTTTTAATTTCATTGGCCATGAAAAAGTTTTCAAACTGGAAATTTTTTTCTTTAATTAAAATGGCCACTCTGCAGTTTTATGACTAAGATACTTTACAAGTAAAAAAATTCAAAATTTAGGGTATTTTCTAATAAAAATACTTTGCAAATTTACAAAAATTCTCCAGCTTTCAGGTACTTTAGAAATTAAAAAAAAAAATCAACCTTATTGTACCTTATTGATATTTTCTGAAAAATAGAAATTTACAAAATTCCTGTAACTTTAAACTTCTTTTCTAATTTTCAAATTTAAAAAAAAACCTTAAACTGTAAACTTTTTTTATGATTAAGGTACTTTAAAATTTTTTAAATCCTTTTTTAAATTCATTTTCGAATGAAGGTAATTTTGTTAATTTGCAACAAATGTTCCAACTTTAGTTTATTTTAGAAAGAAAGTAGTTTGGAAATTCACAAAAATCTTTTGACTTTAAATCTTTTTTCTGATAAATTGATATGCTTTGTAAATAAAAAAATACAACAATTTAAGGCACTTTTAAAATTAATCAAAATTTTCTAATTTTAAACCTTTTTTCGAATCTCTTTAGGACAAAATTCACAAAATCCTTAAATTTAAATTTGATTTTTTTTTAATTTGTAACAAAATTCCTAATTTTTAGTTGCACAAAGGGAAGTGGGATTTTTCGTAGTGGGCCTCGTTCTCGGCTGTTTAATTGGATACAGTATTGGCCAAAATTGGCGAAATACCCTTCGTCACTTACACAATATGAAAGCAATTACCTGTCATCATTATATTGGCATCGAGGTAATTAATCTTATTTTTCAAGACGAATAATTAATTAATTTTTAATCCATGTTTCACGGATTAAAAAAAATTATTTTCAGGGTGTTTCGACGATTGAAGATGCAGAAATGCCCGTGATCCAGAGACAAAACGAACTTCTGATCCAAGTAAAAGCCGCTTCCGTTCACGATGTAGATATGAAAATATGCAATGGATATTCGAGATTTTACAGAAGACTTCTCAATTCGGGAGTAAGCATTCTTCTCTATTTTCTAAAATAATGTAAATAATAACATTTTAAATTTTTTATTTAAAATTAGTAAAATTATTGAAGTTAAAATTAAAACCATAGCAGAGAAAACTCTGAAAGAGTGGCTCATTTTTATTTATTGAAATATGTGAAAAAAAATCTTCAATCTTTCACTGCGTTTTTGTTGAAAATTCATCTTTTCGGGATTAAAAGTCTAGTTTTTTTCCCGAAGAAATTCGAATTTTTATATTAAAAATTCAACTTTAAAAAAATTGATCTCTTGGCAGAAAATTAATCTTTTATTGTTGAAAATTTTGGTTTCCTTGTTGAAAATGTCCTTTTTTTTAATGAAAATCTATTAAAAATGTAATCTATTTCAGTGGGAAATTCATATCTGTAATTAAAACCTAAAATATTTTTTTGAAATAAGTTTTGTTTGGTGTGACATTTTTTTTAACTGAAAATTTAACTTCCATTTTTTATGAATGTTTTTTTTTATAGAAACTGGAACTATTTGGTTGAAAAGTCGTCTTTTTCAACAGAAAATTAATCTTCTTCGTTAAAAATTGAACTAGTGTATCGTAAAATTTAACTTTTTTGGTAGATAATTTATCTTTTTGATGGAAAATTAATCTTTTAGGTAAAAATTGATCAATTTCATTGAAAATTTATCTATTTTCTAAAAAATTGCATGTTTTTCTTATTTGTTTAAAATGTAACTGTTTGGTTGAAAATTAATAATTTGATTTTTTCGAGTATTACATTTTTTTTGTATAATACGAACTATTCCATTTTTTCTCGAGAATTGATATTTTTTGCTGAAAATAAAACTGCTTGGTTGAAAATTGAACTACTTAATTAAAAACGAATTTTTTTCTGGTTGAAGATTTATTTATTTATTCTCTCTTTTTTTTACCAAAATTAATGTTGTAAAAATTGAATTATTTGGCTGAGAATTCATGTATTTTATTGAAAATTAATCTTTTTTGTAGAACATTAATTTTGTTCGTGGAAATTCAATATTTTTAGATGAAAATTTAACTAATTTTTTTTTAATTCATTTTTCTGTTGTTGAAGATTGATCTCTGGTTGAAAATTCATCAAAGTTCATCTGCATGGTTGAAATTGAAAATTGATATTTTTTATTTTAGGAAATTTAAATCTGCTTAATAATTCCACTATTTTTGTTAAAATTTCATCTTTTTCATTAAAAATTAATCAATTTCTTTGAAAGTTTTACTATTTTTCTGAAAAAACATTCATTTTGTTTACAATGTTTTCTCTTTCTTGATTGAAAAATTTTTCTTAGATGAAAATACGTATTTTTGAGTTAAATTTAACTGTTTTTATTAAAATTAAAAATATTTTTTGGTTGAAATATCAAATATTACATTTTTCGTTCGGAAATCGTATTTTTTTTGGATGACAGTTTCATTATTTAGTGAAAAGTTAAACTTTATTGTAACAAATTAATTTTTCTGAAGGTTTATAATTGTAATTGAAAATTTATCTCTTTAGTTGAAAGATAAGCTATTTTGTTGAAAATACGTTTAATTTTTTGACTGCAAATTAACTTTCTTTACTGAAAATTTAACTATTTTGTGGATTTTTTTTCATTTAATTTTTCGTAACTGAATATTTATTTATTTCAGTTAATATTTCATAATTTTAATGAAAAATTCATCACTTTGTCTGAAAACGTAACTGTTTTTTGAATTTTTGGTTCGAAAATTATTCTTTTTTTTTAACTGAAAATTTAAAGTTTCTAATCGAATATTTCAGAATTTTAGTTGTAATTTTTTTTCTCTTTCTAAACTGGAAAAATATTTATTATTTAAAAATTTAATGTTAATAACTATTATACAATTTTTCAACAAAATTTTATGTTCAAAAGTCATTTTTTAGCTGAATTCAACTGTTTTTATTAAAAATTGAAATATTTTTTAGTTGCAATTAAAATACTACATTTTTTGTTCTGAATTAATCTTTTTTTGGAATGTAAATTTAATTATTTGGTAGGAAGTTAAACTTATTTATTAAAAAATATTATTTTTCATTGAAAATTCATCATTTTCATTGAAAATTTATTTCCTTGATCGAACATAAGTGAAAATTAATTTTCCTTACTAAAATGTAACTATTTCTATTAAATATTCCATACTTTTAGCTAAAAAATCATTTCATTTGTTGAACATTAATCTTTTTAACTAACAAATTTAGCCGCTACATTTTTGGTTACAAAATTATCTATTTTAATTAAAAATTCTCTTAGTTCTTCTATTTGAATATTGATAATTTTAGATAAAAATTCATCTTCTTGTTTAAAATGAAACTATTCCAGTTGAAGATTCATAATTTGAGTTGAAAATTCATCATTGGGGATCAAAAATTTATTTTTTTGTCACCTAACAGTTTAACTTTCCATTAATTGTAGAAAATTTTTCTTTTTTTAGTTGAAAATTTATTTAGTTAGTTGAAAAAATGTGTTTTTCAAATGAAAATTAAAACTATTCCAGCCTAATATTCATAATCTGAGTTGAACATTTTTATTTTTTGTTGAAAATAAAACTACTTGTTTAAAATTAGTAAACCCCTTAGTTAAAACTTTATCCTTTTTAGTTCAAAATTCCACTATTTGGTTAAAAAATTAATATTTTCCAGGTAGAAATTTAACTTTCTGGTTAAGAATTTATACATTTTGTTTTAAAAAATCGTCTTTTTGCCATTAAATTAATCTTTTAGTCGAAAATTCAGCTCTTTTTTTCAAAATGCAACATTTTTATTGAGAACTTTAGGCGCCTGAAGCGTTTTAAATTGAATTAAAAATAGTAACTACATTAATTTTACCTAATTATGCACTAAATTTTACGTGTAATGAGAAAAAAAAGAAAAATTTGATTAAATTATTATTCAAATTCATAAACTTTAGAGACTGAGATAAAAAATATTTATGATAAACTCGCGAAACTTTATGCATATTCCGAGTCAATTGTTTAAAAAAAAAATCGAAATATTGTAATATTTGAATTATACCTGTAAAAAAACTTGGAAATTTCAAGAAATTTTTTTCAGGATTTGAGTAAACATCCTGGATTATGAAAAAATATTGAAAGATGTATTTTATTTATAATATTATTTAATATTTCTAAGAGCTTTCAAACTTTTAATGTTACAATTTTAATTTTTCTATTTGTTTTTATTTTTTTAAGCCTTTCACAATTCTTGAAAAGATTCTAAATTTTTTCTTTGACATCTGCGAAAATTTATATTTGGTTTTAAATTTGGCTGCGGTTATTTGCACTCTTAAAATTAATCTAATTTTTTCTACAAATAATAAGTATTCTATTGTTATTTATGAATTCAAATTTTTAAGCTTTTTTGTAAATTGAAGGATTTTCTAAAAGTTGTAGGAAAATTCATTTTCAGGTATATTTAAATTCAGAGAAAATTTCAAAAATGATTTTAAATTTCGAAACATTTAAACCAATTCTAGGTTTCACAAGATTTTAAAATAAAATTTTAAAGATTTTCAAGGATTCCAATTATTAAAAAAATGTGTCTTTTTTATTACAAATTCATCTGTTTTAGTATAGAATTTAATATTTTTTTAGTAAGAATGCAACTATTTGGTAGAGAATTCAACTATTTTGTTAAAAATGCATCCTTTTTGGATTAAAAATTAAACTTTTTTCGTAGAAATTAATTTTTTTTTTTTTTTTTGCTAAAAAATTAATTTTTGGCTGAAAAGACATAGTTTTGTTTGGAAAAGTTTCTTAGGTAAATTGCATTTTCTCAGAATCTCAAGAGAATAAAAAAAAAATTCTTAAGATTCATAGACAATTTTTAAATTATTATTTTGTCAGAATTTTAAACCGAAAATTGAAAAGAGATCACAAAACCTTTTGAATTACTTCGTAAAATTTTTTTAAATTATGTAAAATATTTTCAAGCAAAACTTGTAAAGATTTTTGTTAAATATTGTAAAGTTTCACGAAAACGAAAGACATTTTTAAAGGTTCCTAGGAAAAATTCAAATAAGTTTTTATTTCAAAAAATTAAGTTTAAGAAATTATTTCAAAAGATTGAAAAAATTGTCAAAAAAGAATCTGAAAGATTTTAAAACAATTTTATTTAATTTTGCAGAATAAATAAAAAATCCAGGAAAAAATTGAATAATTTTGAGAAATTGGAAGGCTGACAAAAATAAAACAAAAGAATTTTTCTGATATTCGTGTGAAATTTTTAAATAACTTTTTTATTTAAAAAATATACTTTAAGAGAAAATTAAGAAAAAATTTAAACATATCAAACGTTTTCGTAAAATTTCGAAAACGAGTTTACATTATTTTAAAGCAAAATGTTACAATTTCATAAGATTACAAAATAAAAACAAATAAAAAACCGAGTAAATTACAAAAATATTTAGTAGAATTAAAAATGTTTTAAAAATGAATTTTAAACTTTAAACTATTTTCGAAATTTAGATTTTTAAAGATTTCAAAAATAAACTTTAGAAGCTGTAAAATAATTTCGAATTTTTTAAAGAGAATACAAATTTCTGGGAAAATTTAGAAGAATCTAAGGTAATTTTTTTTAGATTTTGAATCATTTTTAAAAACTGGGAAACATTTTCAAAAATTAATCATATATTTCTTGATTCCTTCCCAACTTTTAAAAGTCCTAAACATCTTTTAAAAGGCTAGAATTTATTTATAATATTTTGTAAAATACTATAGAATAAAAAATTTCTTTAAAATCTTCTACATTTTTATCTGACACGACTGAAATATTCAAAAATCTTTTCTTTTTTTTTAAATTTTTTCAAGAATCTTATGAAAATTATATTTACATAAATTTTAAAACAAATTGATAATATTTATTAACTAATTCTCAATTTTCAGAATTTAATTTCAACATAGATTTATTATAAAATTTCGAAAAATAATTTTTGATTAATCGTCTTTCTAATTCAAGATATTTCTAAAAGTGTATAGGATTTACGAAGAATTAATAAAGGTTTTAATGATTTCACAAGATTTCAAAAATTGAAGACAGATGTCAAAAGATTTTAGAAGATATGAGAAGATTTTAAAAATACAAAATAATACAAAATAATGAAAAAATTAATAACAGATCCACAAATTAGAACAAAAAATTCCGAAAATAGTTGTGAACTAATTATAAATTGACCGAATTATAAAATAAATGTTGTAATTTACCATAAATATTTTTATTGCTGAAATTTAAAATTGCCGAAAATAATTAATAAATTATTATTTAATGATTAATTAAATTGTTTTCCTGATTTATAATGTCATAAATAGCTCATAAATTAATAATCAATTAAAAAAATGTTACATAGTTCTAAATTTCGGGAATTGAAATATTTGTGAGTATTTAATAATTCGTTTATTTTATCATTCTCTCTCGTAGTAGGTGAATTTTAGTTTCGGTTATTTTTAAATTCAGGATTTTATTTTTTGTCAATTAAAAATTGGGGAAATTTTATAATTCGGTAATAATATATATTTTCGGTCATTTTTTTCATCCATTTGTTGATTTAATAATTTTATTATTCAGGAATTCTATTATTCGGAAATTTGCTTATTCGAGAAATCTACAATTTGGGAATTTTATTATTTGAGAATTTGACAGTGTCGGGAATTTTATTTTTCGGAATTATTCAGTCCTGACATTTTTTTATTTCGATGATTCCTAATAAACATTACTTCATTTTGAAAGTTCTTTTTTTTTTTAATAATTCAATTTCAAAGGTATATACTTGATTGAAAACCTTTCCATTTTAAACAGCGAAAATGGTGTTCAAATTGTCAAATTTTAATCAGTTCGAATTGCAAATTAGTTATATTCAACAGTTTTCAAATTTTAATTATTCCAGTTTTAACTATTTTAAATATAAATAATACAATTTCAATTCCTTTGAATTTCATATCATATAATTTTCAAAATTATAATCTGAAAATTTTTATAAAACGTTTTGAAATTTTCTTATTTCTGAAATTTTAATTTGAAACTCTTCAATTTTTCAATTTTGAGAGTTTCTGATTTAAAAGTTTTGAATTGTAAATTATTCATTTTAAAGCTTTTATTTTAAAATTATGCAAGTCTAAATCTTTTTCATTTTATTCAAAATATTGTCCTTTTTCAAAGTTTTATCCAATCTTAATTAATAAATTTATTTTTGATAATTATATTATATTTATTGTTTTGATTAAAATAGTCTTTTTTGTATGATAAATCATCTCTTTTGTTAGAAATTAAATTTTTTGGTGTGTAAAAAATGCAACTGTTTGAATAATAATTATTCTAGTTTGTTTATCGTTTCAACTATTTATCTTGTTGTTCAAAATTTGTCATTTTTGCTTAAACTCAACAGTTTGGTTAAAAGTTGTACTACTTTGTTGAAAATTAATTATTTAATTGAAAATTTAACTGTTCCATTTTTTGTTTAAAATTAATTTTCATGTTTATTGCGGAAAATGCATTTTTTTCTATAAAATTTATTTTCCCATGCAATTTTTTTTTTAATTCTGTCAATTATTCCACTTATTCCTATAAAAAAAAATAATAATAAGTAGATAAGTCTCATTTTTTTTACCTGACTCTACACTATAAAGAAAAAATGATTTTCAAGAGTTTTACATATTTATTTTGTAATTTTTATGGATTTTTCCTATGGTTCAGTGGAATAACCCCCCTGATATAAAGTTTATTTAAAGTTTAATAATTTCAAAGTTTAGAAAAAACCGCGGTGAATCACTTTTTGATTTCCAATTATATTTAGTTTCGAGAATTAATCGAAAATGGCGTCATGGCCTTTTTCATCATCGGATCGATGGAAATAAGTGATTCAGGGTGGCCGCTGGATTTTTTTTTTTTTTGCGGGGAATTTTACAAATTTGTAGATGAAAAATTTGCCTACATTTGATTTCAACAGTTTTTAAATAATTAGTTGAATTGTTATTTATTTCTAAGCTTATATTTTTAATTTAAAGAATTTTTAAATGCGTTCCTAAAGACTTGAACAAATAAAAAATAAAAGCCTTTGATGTTGAAAATTTTGGATAAAAAACATTTTTATTTAATAAATAAATACATTTTTATTTATTTATCTGTACTTTAAGCAATAAAAAGTGAGCAAAAAGATTTGACAAAACGATTTTAAACCAGTTCAAAAATTGAGAATTTTCAGATTTTAACGTTCAAACTTAAACGGTTTCAATTTGAAAGTCTTAGTCATTAAACAAATGTGAACGTGTGACTGAAAGTTTATAAACTATTTTCAACTTAAAAATAACTTCATAATAATATATTCTTAATTAAAGGATTTTATTAAATTAAAAATATTGTTTCAGTCTAAAATATCCAATTTTTAACTCATTCAATTTAAAATTTCGAATTAAAAAAAAGATTACTTATTGAATATTTAGCAATATTTGAATTTCCATTTAAGACAAGTAAATTGAAACCAAATATTTAAAAATAAAGAATCTTCAACTGAATTCTTTGACATAGAAAACCTGGAATCGTTAAAATTTCGAAAATTGCTTAATTTTTAAGTGAAATTCTTAAATTTTAATGTATAATTTACAAATAAAAATGTATAGAAAAAATTTGAGTAGTTTTACGAGATATTTAGGAGTTTTAAAAAGATTAAAAACGATCATGCAGATTTTAGAATGTTTTCTTAAAATCTATTAGAATCTTTTTTGAAAATTTTGTTTAAATCTTTGAAAAACTTTTTAAATATTCTCTTAAAATAATTTTTCAAAATGAAAAATTATTTTTAATTTTCCTAGGAATCTTAACAAAATTTTCTTATTCTTTTGAAGCCTTTCACAATTCTTGAAAAGAATCTATTTTTTTTTTTTTTTTTTTTTTTAAATCTGCAAAAATCTATATTTTGTTTTATAGTAGCCTATCATTTCAAGTTTTACATTAAAATTGAATCTTTTCAAAACTTCTACATATCTCTTAAAATTACTCAAATTTGCCCTACAAATAATAAATGTTCAATTAACACTTTTTAAGAACTTCTAAATATATTCTTAAATCAATTGAATTTTTCCTACAATTTTTGGAAAATTCTGCAAAGTAAGAAAAAATCGTTAAAATATCTAATATTTTCAATTTTCCTAACAATCTTAGGAAAATGTTTTTATTTTTTTAAGCCTTTCACAATTCTTGAAAAGAACACCCAAATTGTAAGGAAATTTTCTATAATTTGCATGATTTGTTGAAACTTGTAGAAAAAATTCAATTCATTTTGACAGATATTTAGAAGTTTTGAAAAAATTTCCAAAGTAATTTTAAATTTAAAAAAAAAACTTGAAACAACGTCTACCTTTCTCAAGATTTTGAAATAAAATTTTGAAGCTTTCCTAGGATGTTTAAACAATTAAAAAAGAAAATAATTGAACTTGAAATAATAAATGTTCTATTTTCTAAAAATTGTAGAAAAAATTCAATTCATTTTGACAGATATTTAGAAGTTCTGAAAAAATTTTTCAAAGTAATTTTAAATATAAAACAAACTTAAAACAACTTCTACATTTCTTAAGATTTTGATATAAAATTTTGAAGCTTTCCCATGATGTTTAAACTATTTAAAAAGAAAATAATTGAACTTGAAATAATAAACGTTTAATTGCTATTTATACATCCAAATTGTAAGGAAATTTTCTAAAATTGTGCAGGATTTTCTGAAACTTGTAGAAAAAATTGAATTCATCTTGACAGATATTTAGAAGTTCTGAAAAAACTTCCAAAATATTTTAAAATTTAAAACAAGCTTAAAACAACTTCTACATTTCTCAAGATTTTGAAATAAAATTTTGAAGCTTTCCCAGGATGTTTAAACTATTTAAAAAGAAAGTAATTCCTTAAAATTATATAATTTAAACATTTTTAAAGTTCATTGATTGATTTTTTAATTCAGAGCATTCAAAATGATAACGTGGATTTGTATTTTTTTATATTGAAAAATGTTATTACCTTCAATTTTATACGCGTAAATTTTGAGCATTTGAATACAAAATTTTGTAATTAAAAAATTTTAAATTTCAATTTTAAAATTTCAAAATTTAACAGTTCCACTTTGAGTGCTTTCATTTGCAGCTCAGTTTTTATTACCTCAAGTGAAAAATTGTTTAGCTTTAGTGTTCCTTTTTAAAAATTTTATTAACCGTGAAAAATGTTTGCGAACCAGGAAATGACCGGGAATTTATTTCGTCGATTAAAACGGCCACCCTGTGATTATTTTTTGAAAATAGAGATATAGAGACTTGCCAGTGACTTTAGGCAGAGATTGCGCCGGAGTGGTTGTGGACATCGGCCAGAGCGTTGTAGACTTTGACATAGGGGACGAAGTGTTCCTGGCAGTCCCTTCCTGGGCACCTGGAACAATGGCAGAGTATCTGGTTGTTCCCGAAACCCAGGCGGCTAGGAGACCAAAGCTTGTGACTTTCGAGGCGTGTGCAAGTTTGCCTTATAGTGGATGCATCGCCTGGGATGCTATCGTTAATCGATCAATTCTCAGGGAAGGAAATGCCAAAGGAAAAAGGTAAAAACAATACCGAAATTATGTCGGCTTTTTCCTTTTTCTCTAGCAATTTCAAAAGATTTTCAGAGATTTATACCAAAATTTTACAGAGACTTTAAAGAGTGCAATAGATCTAACACGGATTTTTAAGATTTTCAAAGGATTGCAGTAGATTTTAAAAATTGAACAGAGATTTTAGGAGATTTCAAAGATTTACAAAAAATTTTATCAATATTCAAATTTTTTAAAAAGATTTAATTAAGGTATTCATAATTTCAAAAGATTTTAGATTTCAAATATTTACAGAAGATTTCGAATAATTCAATATATATTAAAAATGTCTAGGATTTACGAAACATTTTAGAGATTTCAAAAATTTAATGCAGATTTCAAAAGATTT
>NC_046657.1:1378787-1379169 GCF_010883055.1 Belonocnema kinseyi
TTTACAGAAGATTTCGAATAATTCAATATATATTAAAAATGTCTAGGATTTACGAAACATTTTAGAGATTTCAAAAATTTAATGCAGATTTCAAAAGATTTTCGAAGATTTCAAAGATTTTCAAAAGATTTTGGAATATTTAATACAGATCTCAATATTTTTTCAAAAATTTCAAAAATGTAACACAATTTTCAAAAGATTTTTTAGATATTTCAAAGATTTACAAAATTTAACACAATTTCCAAAAGATATTAGGAGATTTCAAGATATTTCTGAAAATGTCTAGGATTTCCGAAAGGTTTCAGAAGATTTTGAAGATTTCAAAAAATTTAACGATGATTTCAAAGATTTACAAAAGATTTCAACAATATTCAAATTTTTT
>NC_046657.1:1379179-1379655 GCF_010883055.1 Belonocnema kinseyi
AATTAAGGCATTCATAATTTCAAAAGATTTTAGATTTCAAATATTTACAGAGGATTTCGAATAATTCAATATATATTAAAAATGTCTAGGATTTACGAAATATTTTAGAGATTTCAAAAGTTTAATGCAAAGTTCAAAAGATTTTCGATGATTTCAAAGATTTTCAAAAGATTTTGGAATATTTAACACGGATGTCAACATTTTTTAAAAGATTTCAAAAATGTGAAACAAGTTTCAAAAGATTTTTTAGAGATTTCAAAAATTTCAAAAATTTAACACAATTTCTAAAAGATATTAGGAGATTTCAAGATATTTCTAAAAATGTCTAGGATTTCCGAAAGGTTTCAGAAGATTTTAAAGGTTTCAAAAAATTCAACGATGATTTCAAAGATTTACAAAAGATTTCAACAATATTCAAATTTTTTTAAAAGATTTAATTAAGGCATTCATAATTTCAAAAGATTTTAGATTTCAAA
>NC_046657.1:1379665-1379997 GCF_010883055.1 Belonocnema kinseyi
TACAGAAGATTTCGAATAATTCAATATATATTAAAAATGTCTAGGATTTACGAAAGATTTTAGAGATTTCAAAAGTTTAATGCAGATTTCAAAAGATTTTCAAAAAATTTTGAAATATTTAACACGGATGTCAACATTTTTTAAAAGATTTCAAAAATGTGACACAAGTTTCAAAAGATTTTTTAGAGATTTCAAAGATTTCAAAAATTTAACACAATTTCTAAAAGATATTAGGAGATTTCAAGATATTTCTAAAAATGTCTAGGATTTCCGAAAGGTTTCAGAATATTTTAAAGGTTTCAAAAAATTCAACGATGATTTCAAAGATTTAC
>NC_046657.1:1380097-1431780 GCF_010883055.1 Belonocnema kinseyi
TTACAGAAGATTTCGAATAATTCAATATATATTAAAAATGTCTAGGATTTACGAAAGATTTTAGAGATTTCAAAAGTTTAATGCAGATTTCAAAAGATTTTCGAAGGTTTCAAAGATTTTGAAATATTTAATACGGATCTCAACATTTTTTAAAAGATTTGAAAAATTTACTGCAATTTTCAAAAGATTTTTCAGAGATTTCAAAGATTTCCATAATTTAACACAATTTCCAAAAGATATTAGGAGATTTCAAGATATTCCTGAAAATGTCTAGGATTTGCGAAAAATTTCAGAATATTTTAAAGATTTCAAAAATTTAACGATGATTTCAAAGATTTACAAAAGATTTTAGGAAGTTTTGAAAGGTTTACCAAAGACGTCAAAAAGATTCAGAAGTTTTTAAAGATTTATTTAAGGTGTTCACAATTTCAAAATATTTCAAAATATTTCAAACAATTAAAAAAGACTTTAGGTTTCAAATATTTTAAAAAGATTCCAGAAGATTTCGAATAATTCAAGATATATATAAAAATGTCTAGGATTTTCGAAAGATTTCAGAAGATTTTAAAGATTTCAAAAAATTTAACGATGATTTCAAAGATTTACAAAAGATTTCAACAATATTCAAATTTTTTTAAAAGATTTAATTAAGGCATTCATAATTTCAAAAGATTTTAGATTTCAAATATTTACAGAAGATTTCGAATAATTCAATATATATTAAAAATGTCTAGGATTTACGAAAGATTTTAGAGATTTCAAAAGATTTTCGAAGATTTCAAAGATTTTCAAAAGATTTTGAAATATTTAATACGGATCTCAACATTTTTTAAAAGATTTCAAAAATGTGACACAATTTTCAAAAGATTTTTCAGAGATTTCAAAGATTTCCAAAATTTAACACAATTTCCAAAAGATTTTAGGAGATTTCTATTATTTCAAAATATTTCTAAAAATGCCTAGGATTTACGGAAGATTTTTAAGATTTCAGAAATTTAACGATGATTTCAAGGACTTACAAAAGATTTCAAAAAGATTCAGAAGTTTTTAGAGATTTAATTAAGGTGTTCATAATTTCAAAATATTAAAAAATATTCCAAAAAATTACAAAAAATTTTAGATTTCAAAAATTTCAGAAGATTTTGAATAATTCAAGTTATTTTTAAAAAGATTTGAATGATTTCACAATATTTCAAATTTTTAATTCCAGAAGATTTCCAATATTTCAAGATATTTCTAAAAATATCCAGGATTTACGAAATATTCCCGAAGAGTTTAAAAATGTCAAAAATTTAAAACAATTTTTAAAAGATTTTGGAAGATTTCTGAGATTTTCAAAATATTTCAGAATATTAAAAAAATTGAACACAGATTTAAAAAGATTTTGGTCAATTTCAAGGATTTACAAAAGATTTCAGAAGATTTCGAATAATTCAAGATCTTTCTAAAAATGTCTAAAATATACGAAAGATTTCAGAAGATTTTAAAGATTTCAAAAATGTAACGCGAATTTAACAAGATTTTTAGAATACTTACAGAAGATTTAGAAAGGTTTCGAATAATTCAATATATATATTTAAAATGTCTAGGATTTACGAAAGAATAAAAACAATTTGAATGATTTCACAATATTTCCAAAATTTAACGCAGATATCAAAAGATTTTAGAAGTTTTCAAAGATTTGCAAAAGATGTGAATAATATTTGAAAAATTTCCATATATTTCTAATAATATCTAGGATTTACTACAAATTTAGTAATGCAGTATTGCAAATTTCAAAAGATTTGAAAGATTTCAAAAATTTCACTGAAATGTCAAAAATTTTTTTAATTTTAAAAGTTTTCCAAAATTTAACGCAATTTTCAAAAGGATTTAAGAGATTTCAAATATTTCAAGATATTTCTAAAAATGTCTAGGATTGACGGAAGATTTCAAAAGATTTTAAAGATTTTCAAAAGATTTGATTTTTTTTTAAAGATTTCAAAAGATTTCAGACGGTTATCAAAATTTTTTGAAAGATTTCAGAAGTTTTCAAAAATTTAATACAATTTTTATAAGATTTTAAGAGATTTCAAATATTTCAAAAAGATTTCACGAAGTTTTGAATAGTTTACAAATGCTTTGAAAAATATTTTTTAAAGTGTCAATATTTGACTCAGGTGTTAAGAATTTCAAATTATTTCAAAAGATTTCAAATATTTACAAAAGATTTCAGAAGATTTCAATTCAAGATATTTTTTAAAATGTCTAGGATTTACGAAAAATTTACGAAGATTTTAGAAATTCAAAAATTTAACACAGATGCCAACAATTTTTAAAATATTTCAGAAGTTTTCAAAAATTGAACAGAATTTTCAAAAGATTTTCAGGGATTAAAAATATTTCAAGATATTTCTAAAAATGTCTAGGATTTACGGAAGATTTCAAAAAATTAAAGATGATTTCAAGGATTTACATAAAATTTCATGAAGTTTTCAAAGGTTTAAAAAAGTTTTCATAAAGATTCAGAAGATTTTAAAGTTTTAATTAAGGTGTTCATAATTTCAAAATATTTCAAATAATTACAAAAGATTTTAGATTTCAAATATTTCAGAAGATTTCGAACAATTCAAGATATTTCTAGAAAGATTTTAATGATATTTTAAAATATTTTGTAAATATTTTGAAATATTTAATAAATCATAGATATTGTATTTTTAGAAATATCTCAAATTATTTGAATATTTAGAAATCTGTGTTAAATTTTTGAAATATTGTGAAATCATTAAAATCTTCGATCATTTTTTGTAAATCCTTGACAATAGTTTACAAAAGATTTCAAAAATGTTCAAACAAATTTTAATAATTAACCAATGTTTGAATAATTTAAAATTATTTCAAATAATTAAAAAAGATTTTAGATTTCAAATATTTCAAGATATTTCTAAAAATGTCTAGGATTTATGAAAGATTTCAGAAAATTTTAATGATTTCACAAGATTTTAAAATTTTAACACAGAGTTCGAAAGATTTTAGGAGATTTGAAAGATTTGCAAAAGATTGTAATATTTCCAGATATTTCTAAAAATATCTAGGATTTACGAAATATTTTGGAAGATTTTAAAGATTTCAGAAATTTAACGCAGATTTCAATAGTTTAGAAAAGATTTCAAATTTTTTTAATAGATATAAATAAGATGTTAATAATTTCAAAAGGTTTGAAATAATTTTAAAATATTTTAGATTTCAAATATTTACAAAAGATTCCAGAAGATTTTAAAATTCTAATGCAGATATCGAAAGATTAAAAAAAAAATTTTAATTTAACAGAATTTTCAAAACATTTTAAGAGTTTTCAAAGATTTACAAAAAATTTCAGAATATTTTCAATATTTCAAGATATTTCTAAACATGTCTAGGATTTACGAAAAATTATTAAAGATTTTATAGATTGCCAAAATTTAACACAGATTTCAAAATATTTTAGAAGATTTTGAATAATTCAAGATATTTCTAAAAATATCTAGGATTTACGAAAGATTTCGGCAGATTTTAGAAATTTTAAAAAGTTTAACGCAGATTTCGAAGGATTTTAGGATATTTCAAAGATTTTCAAAAGATTCCAGAAGATTTAAAATTTCTAACACAGATATCGAAAGATTCTAAAAGATTTTAAAAATTTACCACAATTTTCAAAACATTTTAGGAGTTTTCAAAAATTTACAAAAAATTTCAGAATATTTCCAATATTTCAAGATATTTCTATAAATGTCTAGGATTTACGAAAAATTATAAAATATTTTAATGACTTCAAAAATTTAGCACAGATTTCAAAATATTTGAGGAGATTTAAAAAATTTACAAGTGATTCCACGAAGTTTTCAATAGTTTACAAAACATTTCAAATATTTCAAAATATTTCTAAAAATATCTAGGATTTACGGAAGGTTTGAGAAGATTTCTCAAAATTTCCAAAATTTAACGCAGATTTCAAAAGATTTTAGAAGATTTCAAAGATTTTCAAAAGATTTCAGGAGATTTCAAAAATTTAACACAAATGTCAACAGATTTTAGAAGATATCAGAAGATTTCAAAAATGCAACACAGTTTTCAATAATTTTTAGCCGATTTCAAAGATTTACAAACGATTTCAGAAGATTTCAAAGATTTCAGAAGATTTCAAAGATTTCAGAGGATTTAAAAAATTTAACACAGATGTGAAAATATTTCAGAAAATTAAAAAAAATTTAACACAAGTTGAAGATAAAAAATTGTACTGGTTTTGAAATTTGGTTTAAATCTTCCGAAATCTGAATTAAATCTTAAATCTTAAATGTTTTGATATCTTTCGAAATTTTTATAAAATATTTTGAAATCATTCTAAATATTATAAAATATTTATTCGAATCTTTCGGAATCTTTTGAATTGTTTAGCAATCTTTTAAAATAGTTTGGAATTTTTTTAAAATCCTTGCCATTTTGTAATATCTTTTGAAATCATTTCGAGATCGTAAAAAAATTATTGTTAATTTTGAAAAGGTTTTGAAAACGTGGTTAAATATTAAATTTATAATAAATTGAATTCATTTTAAAAAAAAATCAATTATTCGAAATCTTCTGAACTTTTTGAAATATTTTGTAAATCTTTTAAATCTAAAATCATTGTTAAATGTTTTGCAATAATTTGTCAATACTTAAAATCTTTGCTAAATTCTTAGAAATCTGTTGAATTGTTTTGAAATTTTTGAAATCATGGTTAAATCTTTTGAAATATTTGAAATGCTTGTTAAAATCTTTTGAGATGTTTGTAAAATGTTTTGAAGACTTTCGAAATCTGTGAATGTTTTTTTTTTTTTTTTAATATTGCAAATCTTCTAAAATTATTGAAATTTTTGTGAAATATTTTGAAATGTTTGAAATCTTGATCAAATCTGCTGGAATTTAATTTGATTTATTAAAATTTTTGTGAAATCTTTTCAAATATTTGGGAAATTTTTTAAATCTTGGCGAAATCTTTATTAAATCTTTAAAATGCTTGTCAAATATTTTGAAGATTTTCCAAATCTGCGAATGTTGGATCAATTTTTTTTCAATACTCAAAATCATCTAAAATCGTCAATATTTTTGTTTAAAATATTGACATTTTTGTAATTGTGGTTAAATCTACGGAAATTTTAGTTAAATTAAAATTTTTTTTATAAAATCTTTTGAAATGTTTTGATGTCGTTTGAAATTTTTATAGTCTTTTGAAATCATTCGAAATCTTCTGAAATCTTCTGTAAAAATTTGAAATCTTTGTTGAATATTTTGAATTCTTAAGTAAATATTTGTAATATTTGTTAAATCTTTAGATATCTGTTGAAAGGATTGGAAATTTTTGAAATATTGTTTAAAACTTGTGAAATTTGATTTAATTTTTTTTTTAATTTTTAAATGTTGTGAAATCTTTGAAAATCTTTGCAAATTATTTTTAAATGTTTGTGAAATATTTTGCAGGCTTTCGAATTCTTTTGGAATGGTTTGAAATTTTGGTTAAATCTTTTGAAATCTTTGTTAAATCTGTGAAAATTTTATAAATTTGTTTAAAATATTAAAAATCTACTAAAATTCTTGAAATTATTGTTAAATATTTTTAAATGTTGGAAATCTTCTGAAATTTTAGTTAAATCTTAAAAAATGTTGTGAAATCTTTTGAAATGTTTGCAAAATTGTTTTACTTTCGAAATATTTTATAATTTTTAGTAATCTTTTGAATTCGTTTTAATTATTTTTAAAAAAATTTTGGAAATCTTAGTTAATTTTTTTGAATGTTTTGAAGACTTTCGAATTCTTCTCAAATGTTTTTATATATTTTGAAATTTTCATAAAATCTTTTAAAATATTCTGAAATCTTTTGTAAATATTTATAATATTTGAAATCTTTGTTTGAATTTAGAAATCTTTGAAATTTTTTGAAAATCTTTTAAAATATTTGTCAAATGTTTTGAAGCATTTGGAAGTCTCTGAAAGTTTTACTAATTTTTTTTTTAAATATTCAAAATCTTCTAAAATCATGGAAATTTATGTTAAACATTTGGAAATTTTTGAAGTCGTGGTTAAATCTTCTGAAATTTTAGTTAATTCTCTTTCGAATTCTTTTGAAATATTTTGATATCTTTCGACGAAAAGATGGGGGGGGGGGGGATAGACCGAAACCGAATTTAATAAAATAAAAAATAAAACATTTTTGCAGAGTCTTAATTTATGGAGGCAGCACTCCAGTTGGATGTATTTTAACCCAATTGATTAAACTCTGGGGTGGATTTGTCGTTTCCGCCTGCGGACCACACGCAATTCCTGTTAGTAGAGCTTTAGGAGCAGACGACGTTATTCCTCTCAGCGAATCCGATATCGAAAAGGAATTAGAATTACGAGAAAAGTAAGTTTTCAAAAATCTTCATTTTTAATTTGCATCCTTCTCTTTTTTTATTAAATCCTTTCAAGAAGTAATTTCCGCATTAAGTCAACATTTAAAGGGAGCGTCAACAATTTTAAAAATTGATGTGATTCTAGTTTCTAAAAAACATTAAAATAAACAATCGAATTTTTTAACTAAAAATGTTTAATATTTAACAAAAAATTTTGTACTTAAATTTTCATTGAAAGATGTTAATTTTCAGCGCTACATTAAAAAAAAATTAATATTAGGTTGGAAAGTCATTAAATTAAAATATTTGGTTGATAATTTATGTATTTTATGAAACATGAATCCTTTTCAGTAAAAAAATTACTCTTCTTTGTTAAATAATCAACTTTTTGGTTGAAAATTTAACTATTTCGCTGAAACTTCGTTTAACAATTATTTTTCTTGTCTAAAAATGTAATTATTCCATTTTTTCCTGAAAATTGATCTTTTCAGATAAAAAAAAATCATTTATTTGGTTGATATTCCGTCTATTTTGGTTAAAAAAATTATTTTTGTTTAAAAAATCAACTTGTTGTTGATAATTTAACTCTTCTGCTTAAGATTTTTTTTTTAGAATTAATTTTCTTCACTGAAAAAGTAACTATTATATTTTTGGTTGAGAATAGATATTTTAAATTAAAAATTGATCTTTTATGCTTAAAAATTAATGTATTTTGTTGAAAATTCGTCTTTTTTTTTTGTAAAAAAACTTCTTCTCCTTAGTTATAAAATAAACTTTTTGGTTGAAAATTAAACTATTCTGCTGAAAAACCGATTTTTTTGGCTGCGAACAAATTTTATTAACGAAACATGTAACTTCCATTTTTGTTTAAAAATTGATATTTCAAATCTTGAATTAACTTTTTTAATGAAATTAAATATATTCGCGTTCAAAATTCAACTGTTTTGTAGAAAATTCGATAATTTGCTAGAATTTGGTACTGTTTGGTTAAAAGATAACTTTTTTTTCGTCGAAAATTCATATTTCTCATTAAAAATTAACTATTTATTTGAAAATTGAATTATTTTGTTGAGAATTCGTTTCTTTTTGCAGAAAATTAAGTCTTTTATCTGAACAGTTGACTTTTATTTTTGGTTGAAATTTTTTCCTCTATAAGTTATAAATTAACGTATTTTATTTCAAATTTATCTATTCAAAGTCATTTTTTTCTGAAAAATTAGACTTTTAAAATCGTAAAGTTAAATATCTTATTGAAAATTCGTCCATTTCATTGAGGATTCAACTCATTTGTTAAAATATCTTTTTTTTTATTAAACTGGTTGATAATTGTTTTCTTTTTGTATTTTTAACCAAAAAAGATGAAATTTCTACAGAAATAGATAAATTTTCAAACGAGAAAGATGAATATTCAACAAAATATTTGAATTTTCAACCAAGAAGTACGAATATTTGACATAATTGATGAATTTCTAAAAAAATAATTCAATTTCGAACCAAAAAATTTAATTTTTTAAATAAAAATATGAATTGCTAAAGAAAAATTTAATATTAGACATTGTTATTGGAACTGTGTGTTGAAATTTTGATTGGGAAGAATTAATTTAAAAAAAAAAGAGATTTTTTTACAAAGCAGTTTAATTTTGTACAACAAAATAGTTAATTTTACAAACAATTATTTGAATCTCCAACGAAATAATTTGAATTTTCAAACTACAAATAGATCAGTTTTTAACCAAAAATGGTTTAGTTAATGTTGTATTGAGAAAAATTAATTTTTAATAAAACAGCGAATTTTTGGTAAAACACTTTAATTTTCTACCAAATAATTGAATTTTGTACCAAATTGTGCAATTTTTAAGCTAAAAAAATAATAATTTGCAAGCAATCAGTCGAATTTTCAAGAAAAGGATTACATTTTCAGTTTAAAAAAAAAGGTTAACTAAGAAAAACCAATAAATTTTCAACAAAAATGATGAATCTTTAACCGAAAAAATTAAATTTTATGAAAGTAGATTAAGTTTCCATGAACTAGTTGATTTTTCAATTTAAAAAGAAGATTTTTCTAAAGAGATTTCTAAAAATTCTAGGATTCACGAAAGATTACAGAAGATTTGAAATATTTCAAACATTTAAAAAAGATTGCACGAAATTTTAAATAGTTTACAAAAGATTTTAAAAGCATTAAAAAATTTTATAATAATTAACCAATGTGTTAATAATTTCAAATTATTTCAAAGGATGTCAAATAATTACAAAAGATTTTAGATTTAAAATATTTACAAAATGTTTCAGAGGATTTCGGATAATTCAAGATATTTCTGAAAATGTCAATGATTTACGAAAAATTATAAAAGATTTTCATGATTTCACAAGATTTAAAAAATTTAACACAGATTTCAAAATTAAAAATACAATGTCTATGATTTAATAAATATTTCAGAAGATTTCGAATGATTTTTAAAGATTTTGCAAACATTTCAAGAGATTCCTACCATTTTAATCAAGGTTTTAACAGATTTAGCAAAGATTTCAAATCCTTTATAAGAGATTTCACACAAATTTTTAAATGATATTAAAATTATTTAAAAAGATTTTACTAAAATATCGAAGATTTCAAACAAATCCCAAAGATTTCAATATTTACAAAATATTTCCGAAGATTTTGAATGATTTCAAAAAATGGTATAAAAATTTCAAAAGATATCAAAATATTTCACAACATTTTTAAAGATTTAACTAAAATTACAGAAGATTTTAAAAATTTCAACAGATTTCGGAAAAATGAACAAGGATTTCAAAGATTTACAAAAGTTTGAACCACCTTTTAAAGAGATTTTACTACAAATTTAAATGATCTCAACTTGATTTCAAAAGTTTTTACAAAAATTTCAAAGAAAAAAAAAAATGTCAAAGATTTTTAACGATTTCAAGAGATTACTAAATATTTCAAAAGATTCCCGAAAATTTTTTATGATTTCAAGAAAATTTAATAAAAAATTCAAATGATATCAAAATATTTCAAAAGAATTCGAGTCTTTTAAAAGTTAAAATTTTTTTTAAAGATTTTACTAAAATTACAGAAGATTAAACGACGTTTTGTAAATTGTCAAAATATTTAAACACAATTTTAAAGATTTTAGAAGATTTTGAATATTTTAGAAAAATTTATAAAACTTTGCAGATTTCGAAATTCTTCAAATCATTTTACAAACATTTACAAATATTATAAAAACATTTTAAAGATTTAAGAAAGATTAACAAAATTTCAAAAAATGTCAACAGATTTCTGAAGGCTTAGCAAAGGTTTCAAACATTAAAAAAAATTATTTAAACCTTTTTAAGAGATTTTATAAAAGTTTTTTAAGTATTTCAAAAAATCTTACTAAAATTGCAAAGACTTCAAAAAACATTCTGAAGATTTCAAACGATTTAAAAAAAATTACTAAATATTTAAAAAGATTCCGAAAGTCAAAGGTTTGAAATATTTACAAAAGATTTTAAAAAGTTTCAAAATATTTAATGAAAATTAGAAAAGATATCAAAATATTTCAAAAGAATTCGACAGCCTTAAAAATATTTCACAAACATTTAAAAGGTTTATCTAAAATTTCAGAGGATTTAACAACGATTGCACAAATTTCAAAATGTTTGACAAAACTTTCAAGGTTTTTTAAACATTTCAAAAGATTTCAGATATTTACAAAAATATCAAAAGCTTTGCATAGATTTCTAAAGATCTAACAAATATTTCAAATATTTACGAACAATTTAAAAATATTCAACAAAGATTTCAAATGTTTATAAATATTTACAAAATAGTTCAGAAGATTTCGAATTATTTTAAAAGATTTCAGAAAACTTTTTATGATTTCAAGAAAATTTAATAAAAAATTCAAAATATTTAATAACAATTTCAAAGATTTTAGAAAAATTTATAAAACTTTCGCAGATTTCGAAAGTCTTCAAAACATTTCACAAACGTTAAAAAAAAAAATTTTAATTTAAAAAAAATTCTAAAGATTACTAATCATTTCAAAAGATTCAAAAAGTCAAACAAAAAATTCAAATATTTACAAATATTTACAAAAGATTTTCGCAGATTTGGAATGATTTAAAAAAATCTTACAAAAATTTCAAAATATTTCAAAAGAATAGAAGTCTTCAAAAGATTTCACAACAGTTTAAAAAATTTGATTACAATTACAGAAGATTTAACCACGATTTTAAAAGTCTTAAAATATTTAACCAGAATTTCAAAGATTTTAGAAGATTTTGAATATTTTAGAAAAATTTTATTTTTACAGATTTCTGAAGATTCAGCAAAGATTTCAAACATTGAAAATATTTTAAAAACCTTTTAAAGAGATCTTATAAAAAATTTAAAATGATTTCAAAAGGTTTTAATAAAATTTCAAAGACTTCAAAAAACATTTTGAAGATTTCAAACGATTAAAAAAAAATTACTAAATATTTAAAAAGATTCCGAAAGTCAAAGATTTGTAATATTTACAAAAGATTTCAAAAGGTTTCAAAAAGATTTCAAATATTTACAAAAATAACAAAAGCTTTGAATAGATTTCTAAAAATTTAACAAATATTTATAATATTTACCAACAATTTAAAAATATTCAACAAAGATTTCAAATGTTTATAAATATTTACAAAATAGTCCAGAAGATTTCGAATTATTTCAAAAGATTTCAGAAAATTTTAAAAAGATATTTTAAAATTTCCAAAAAATTTGACAGTATTCAAAATATTTCAAAAGCATTTGAAAAGATTTAACTAAAATGTCAGAAGGTTTTCAAAAAATTTCAAAACAAAAGATTTGATAAAAACTTCAAAAATAGGTCCAAGAAATTTCAAACGAATTGAAAAATCTTCAAAATATTTCACAAAAATTTGAAAGATTTAACTAAAATTTCAGAAGATTTAAAAAAGATTCCAAAAATTTTTAAACCTTTTAATACCTTTCTAATGATATAAATATTTGATTAATATTTCGAGAGGTTTTGAAATTTTTTTAATGATTGAAACCTTAGTTAAATCATTTAAATCTTTTTAATGTTTTTAGAAATTGTTATTAAAAAAATCTGTGTTACATTTTTGAAATCTTTAAAATATTTTGAACTATTTCGTAAATACTTGGCATTTAACAAAAAAACTTAAATTATTCGAAATATTCTGAAATCTTTGAAATCTAAAATATTTTTGAAATATTTGAAAATATTTTGTAAATATTGTGAAATTTAAGAAACAATTTTGTAACCCCTTGAAAACTTCGTGAAATCTTTTATAAATCTTTGAAATCTCCTAAACAAATTTTGAAATCTATGTTAAATTTTTGAAATCTTTAAAATATTTTGAAATATTTAATAAATGATAGATATTGTATTTTTAGAAATATCTCGAATTATTTGAAAAGGATTTACGAAAAATTATAAAAGATTTTCATAATTTCACAAGATTTAAAAAATTTCACATAGATTTCAAATATTTACAAAAGAATTCTGAAGATTTCAAATATTTCAAAATATTTCTAAAAATGTCTAAGATTTACGAAATATTTCAAAAATTTAACGCAGATTTAAAAAGATTTCAAAAATTTAACACAGATGTCAGAAGATTTTAAAAATTTTCAAAGGGTATTGAAAACTTTTGTAAATCTTTGCTTAATCTTTATAAATCTATTTAAATATTTCGAAATTTTTTAAATCTTTTGAAATCTTCATTAAATCTTTAAATCGCTTGTAAAATATTTAGAAAATTTTCGAAATCTGCGAATGCTTTATATATATTTTTTAAATACTCCTAATCTTCCAAAATCGTTAATATTTTTGTTAAACATGTTGAAATTTTTGAAATAAGATATTTCATAAAAATACTTCAATTTTCAAACTAATTGTTAAATTTTCTACCAAATTGTTTAATTTACAAGTTGAAAATACAAATTTTCGAGAAAATAGCAGGATTTTTAACCCGAAAAGGCACTTTTAACTGGTAAATATGAAATGGCTACAGAAAGAGATACATTTCTGAACCAAAAATATGAATTTTCAACAAACAAAAAAATTGTTACTCAAGAAAGAAAAAAAATTTCAATCGAATCGCTGAATTATCAAGCCGCAAAGAGGAATTTTCAATAAAATAATTCAATTTTTCAATAAAAAATATAAATTCTTAACGAAATATTATTTCATCAAAAAGTAGTTGGATTCTATTAATTCTATATTCTATATTATTTGAATATTTAAAATTTTTATATTGAATTTACATATTTAATATAAACATTTTTAATAAAAATCGAAGTTCATTTTTAATACTTGAACAATTCTTTCACACAATTTGCACACTATTTTAAAAATTTTATGAAATGTGCCAAACTAAATTTTGCTATGACTTTTATTTTATAATCTCGAAATGTGTTATGAATATTTTCCCTTTTTTTCAGATACGACGCTATTTTTTACACAGGCGGCCAGCCGATCGACGCGAACATTTTGAAAAGATATTTAGCAAATCACGGTTCCTACGCTTCGACAATTCCAGAATCTCTCACTTCGGATTCGTTTGGATTTGTTTTTGGAAATATTTTTGCTGGGTATGTTCGACTGCAACTAGTAATTGAGGTAAAAAAAATTTTTTTATCATTATTTCATCCATTTTGATATTTCTATAAAAAAAATAAAAGAATTTTCAACAAAAACTTTCAATTTTCAAGCCAAACAGACAAATTTCCTGCAAAACATTTGAGTTTTCGTCCAAAAATGTGAATTTTTAACAAAAACTTGAACTTTTAGTTTGAAAAAAAGTCAATTTTAACTAAAAAAAGAAATTTTTTAAACAAAAATAAAGAGTCAATTATTCTGTAAACAAAAAATTAATTTTCAAATAGAGGAAATAAATTTTCAATTAAATAGTTAAATTTGCATACAAAAAGATAAATTTTTAACCCAAAAAGATATATTTTTTATCGAAAAATATGATTTTTTCACACAAAAAATAGGAATAGTAGATTGATTTTTCACTGACGTTGAAAAAATTATTTTTTATTGAAAAGAAATAATAATTTTCAACCAGGAATATTAATTTTATACAAAACAAATTAATTTTGTAACGAAATACATAATTTTTAAACCAAATATTTGAATTTTTATAAGAATTTGTAATCGAATAGTTAAATTTGCAACAACAACAAAATTTCTAACTAAAGATAGATTAATATTCTACGAAAAAGTCGGATTTTCAACAATACATGAGTTTGTTAAATTTTTATTCAAAAAATTAATCTTCAGTCCAAAGAACATGATTCGCATCAAAATTGTTTAATTTTAAACAACAACAAAAATAGTTTTTTACCTGAAATGATGTATTATCAACTTACAAGTTGAATTTTCAACGAAAAAAGATGAATTCTTAATGAAAAATGGAATATTTGATATTTTAACTAAAAAAAAAAAGACGAATTTCCAATTTTTAACGCCTTTCTTAAAGACTTGAACAAATAAAAAATAAAAACCTTTGGTGATAAGAAAATTTTTGGATAAAAAACATTTTTATTTAATAAATAAATCAATTTTTCTTTGATTTATCTGTACTTTTAGTAATAAAAAGTGAACAAAAATGATTTGACAAAACGATTTTAAACCAGTTCAAAATTTAAGAATTTTCAGATTTTAACGTTAAAACTTAAACCAAACTAAAACAGATAAATTTTCAACTTAAAATATAATATAGTTGAATATTCAGTAAAAAAATTAATTTTCTATAAAAAAAAAATTTCAGAAGAAAAATAATAGTTATAGGTAGGTAAGGCATTATTGTAGTGAAATATTTTTGAAAAACTTAATAAAATTATAGTGTTATATAGAATAAAGTACCCATCTTTCAATAAAACTTTCGAAAAAAAATCAACGTTTCAAGCAAAAAATGTCAAAAAATTGTTGAATTTTCAACAAAAAGCATAGTTTTCAATCAAATAGTTTAATTTTTAATCAAAAAGTCGAATTTTTATCCAGTAAGCATGGATTTTCAAACCAGGGACAAATTTGCGACTGCAAAACAGATTTTTCAGTCAAGAAAGAAAAAAATTTCAACTAAATTGTAGAATTTTCAAATAAAAAAGGCACATTTTTTTACAAAATAGTTGAATTTTCCATCAAATCCTTCAAACAAAATAGTCGAATAATCAAACAAAGAAGAATATATTTTTTTGAGTAAAACCTGGAATTTTCATTAAAAAAAATCTCTACCAAAAAAAGATGAATCTTAAATTCACAACGATAAATTATTAATTAATAGTTGAATTTTCTGTTAAAAAATATTGCACTTGCCTTTTCACGATCAAAATATGAATTTTGTAAGAAAAAATAAGTTCGTACGAAAAAATTGAATTTTTAATTCAAGAAGATTAATTTTTACCAAAATAGTTGAATTTTCATCCAAAACATTTTTTTTTAAATCAAATTTCTTAGGAAAAAATTAAATTTCTAACAAAATAGTTTTATTTTTATCCAAGAAAGATGCAATATTTCTATTAAAAAATATGACCTTTTTAAATTAAAAGGACAAATTTTTCAGAAAAAAAATAGTTTTCACCCAAAAACGAATCTAATCGACTTGTCAGCGAAAAAATATTAATTTTAAACAAAAGGTTAATGTTCTACAAAATAGTTGAATTTTTAATATAAAAAGACGAATTAAAGAAAAAAAGTGCAGTTAAATTTGAGGCCAAAAAAGATATATTTTTATCAAAATTTTTAAATTTACAATAAAATAATGAAATATATAACTAAAAAGATAATAATTAGGAGAGCGTTTTTGCGAATTTTCTAAAATTACGTAGATGGGTGAAGCACCCCCCCCCTCCCGCCCCCTTGATTTGTTACATAATTTAAGGACGGTCCCTTAACTACCTAACACTATTATTTTTCTACAATTGAAACAAAATCGCTCTTATGGCTAACAAATTTGAATTATCTTTAATTCTTTTGAATTGTCTGGAATTTTGTATATCCTTTGAATTTTTTAATTCTCTTAAATGTTCTTGAATTTATTGTAATTCTCTATGATTCATTATAAATTCCGTTGAATTCTCTTAAATTTTTTTAAAATCTTTTGAATTCTCTTTAAGTCACTTAAATTTTTTTATGCTTTCGAATTTTTTAAAATCTAAATTTTATTGAATTCTTTGTAATTCTCTAGAATTCATCTTGAATTTTTCTGAATTCTCTTAAATTTTTGGTTATTTTTTTAATTGTTTTGAATTTCTTTTTAGGTTATTTGAATTATATTTGATGCTTTCGAATTTTGTTTAATTGGTTTGAATTTTCGTTAATTCTTTTAATTTTTTTTACATTTTTTTAGTTCTTTTGGATTTTCTTTAATTCTTTTGAATTCTCTTGAATCTTCCTCGAATTCTCTTGATTTTTTACAGCCATTATGAATTCGTTAGTTTCTAAAATATTCTTGAATTCTGTGTAATTCTCTAAAATTCAACCTAAATTCTTTTGAATTCTCTTTTTTTTCTGTTTTTCTGAATTCTCTTTAAGTCATTTGAATTTTTTTATGCTTTAGAATTAAAATTTTTTTTTAATTTTCTTGAATTCTTTGTAATTCTCTAGAATTCATCCTTATTTTTTTTGAATTCTCTTAGATTTTTTTATATTTTTTTTTAATTGTTTTGAATTTCTTTTTAAGTTATTTGAATTTTCTTTGGTGCTTTCGAATTTTTTTTTTAACTTTCTTTAGTTCTTTTGAATTTTATGTAGTTCGCATGAATTTTTTAAAATTATTTGGAATTCTCTTAAATCGTTCTCGAATTCTCTTGATTTTTTGCAGTTATTTTCTAAAATTTTCTTGAATTCTTTGTAATTCTCTAGAATTCATCCTGAATTTTTTTGAATTCTCTTCAATTCTTTTGAATTCTCTTTAAGTTATTTGAATTTTTTCACGCTTTCGAATTTTTTTCAATTTTTTTAATTTAGTTGAATTCTTTGTAAATCTCTAGAATTCATACTGAATTTTTCTGAATTATCTTAAACTTTTTGTTTTTTTTAATTGTTTTGAATTTCTTTTTAAGTTAATTGAATTTTCTTTGATGCTTTCGAATTTCCTTTAATTCTTTTGATTTTTTAAAGGTATTCTGAATTTGTTATATTCTAAAATTGTCTTGAATTCTGCGTAATTCTCTAGAATTCATCCTAAATTTTTTTTTAATTCTCTTAAATTTGTTGTTATTTTTCAAATTCTTTGTAAGTTATTTGAATTTTCTTGAATGCTTTCGAAATTTCTTTCATTCTTTTAAATTTTATCAAATTGTTTTGGATTCTCTTGAATCATCCTCTAATTCTCTTTATTATGTTTGCAGTTATTTTGAATTTGTTATTCTCATAAATTTTCTTGAATTCGTTGTAATTTTCTAGAATTCATCCTAAATTCTTTTGAATTCTCCTAAATTTGTTCTTATGTTTTTTTAATTCACTTTAATTCGTTTGAATTTTCTTTTATGCTTTCAAATTTTCTTTAATTCCTTCGAATTTACTTGAGTTCTTTTGAATTTTTTATAGTTTGCTTGAATTTTCTTTAATTCTTTTGAATTCTCTTGATTCACTCACGAATTCTCTGGATTTTTTTGCATTTATTTTGAATTTGTTACTCTCTCAAATTTTCTTGGATTATTTGTATTTCTCTTAAATTCACCGCACATTTTTTAAAAATTCATATCATTCTTTTGAAATTTCGTAAATTCTTTTGAATTATCTTTAATTTTTTTCAATCATCTTTAAATATTTTAAATTATCAATAATTCTTTTGCATTATCTAGAATTATTTTGGATGATTAATTCTTTTGAATTTTCTTAAATTATTCTGAATGATTTAAATTTTCTTTGAATTTATTTGAATTATATATTTGAATTTTTTCGACGCTTTCGAATTTTCTCTAATTCTTTAAAATTCTCTTGAATCGTCCTCGAATTTTCTTGATGTTTTGCGGTTATTTTAAATTTGTTATTCTCTTGAAATTTCTGAAATTATTTGTAATTCTCTTAAATTCAACAGACATTTTTTTTTTAATTTTGTATCATTCTTTTGAAATTCCTTAAATTCTATTAAATTTTCTCAAAGTCCTTTGAATGTCCTGTAATTATTCTGAATTTATTTAAATTCCGTCGAGTCATCTTCAATTCTTTTAAATCATCTCAAAATCTTTTCAATTATCATTCTTTTTCATTATCTTGAATTCATTTGGATCATTAATTCTTTCGAACTTTCTTAAATTGTTCTGAATTATTTGAATTTTCTTTAATTCTCTTGAATCGTCCTCGAATTCTCTTGATTTTTTTGCATTTATTTTGAATTTGTTATTCTCTTAAATTTTCTTGAATTCTTTGTAATTCTCTTAAATTCACCAGACATTTTTTTTAAGTTCATATCCTTGTTTTGAAATTTCTTGAATTATTTTGATTTTTCCTAAAGTCCTTGGAATGATCTGTAATCATGGTCAATTTATTTAAATTCTTTTTAATCATCTTTAATTCTTTTTAATCATCTTGAATTATTTTGGATCATTAATTGTTTTGAATTTTCCTAAATTCCTCTGAATTTTCTCAAAATGCGTGAATTTTTGAGCCTGGCCTGTAACAACCCTGAAAATTTAATAATCCGAAAACTGTCGCCTTTTTTCGCAGTACTTATTTGGAATGAACAATTACGCCTGGAAAGACGGTTCGAAAATAAAGGCTACTTATTTGCGATCTATCCAAGAACTCGTCGACGCCGATCAACTCCAAACAGTCGTGGATCGAGTATTTTCACCCCTCGGAGTAGATCAAGCATTGAATCACATTCTGGATCCAAACTCGATTGGAAGCACCGTTATAAAATTCCATTAACGGCAATCAGGCCATAGAAATAATAATAATAATAATAATATTAATAATATTAACAATAGTAACAATTATTATGGAAATCATTAACCTATTTTAGAAGAACTTTTTCCAGTAAACGAAAAAAAAAAGATTGAAAAGAATTCAATGCAATTCGAATCTTAAATTCCTCTTGCATTTGGTTTCTAGTGCATTAAGGATACAAAGGGATTCAAACAGATTCCTGCTTCTTTAATGCAAATCACATTTTTCTTATCTTCCGATTGTTTAATTCTCTTGAATTTAACTTTTGTTCTCTTGAATTAGCCTTACATTCTTTCTATTTTTTTTTCAATTCCCTTAACTTTTGTTGAATATTCTTTATTGCTTTTAAATTCTCTTAAATTCTCTTTAATTGTTTTGAATTTTATTAAATTATTTTGAACCATCTTTAATTCTTTTAAGTTTACTGTAATGCTTTTAAATGATTTTTAATTAATTTTCAATCCCCTTGAATTTTTTTCAGATGTTTTTCATTTTTCAATTTTCTTGATTTCTTTATAAAGCTCTTGAATTCACCCTAAATTCTTTAAAATTTTCTTCGATTCTGTTATTAATATTTAATTCTTTAAAAATGTATTTATTTCTCTTGAATTATCTTTAATTCCTTTGATTTTTTAAATCCAAGTTTTATTGCATTTTTTGTAATTCTCAAGAATTCACCTTTAATTCTTTTGAATTCTCTTCAATTAACATTATCTTCTTTTTAATATTCTGTATATCTTGAATTTTCTTAACTCTCTTAAAATTACGTGAATTCGTTGCAATTATCTTAAATTTACTCAAAAATCTTTTGAATTCTTTAAATTTTTCAAATATTTTCATTAATTTTTTTTAATATCTGTATTTTTTTTTTTAATTGTCTTTAATTCTTTTAAATGGTCAATAATTGACCTTGAAGTGTCTAGAATATTTTTCAGATCTTTTGAAATTTGTTAATTCGAATAACAATAATTCTTTTGATTAAAAAAAAGGTTTTTCTTGGATTTTTTTTAAATTCTTTTGAATTCTCTTAAATTTTTTTTAATTTTACTTTTTTTAAATTATCTTCAGTTCTTACGAATCGTCTTTAATGATTCTAAATTTTCTTGAATTTTTAAAATTATAATTCAAAATATTCAAAGAAAATTGAACAGAATGAAAGATTATTCAAACGAATTCGAGAAAATTCAAAAGAATTAAAGATGATTCGAAAGAATTTAATAAAAGTAAAAAAAATCAAGATAATTCAAAAGAATTTTAAACAAATTCTTCTTCTTCATAGTTCTCTGATTTTCTCTTGAATTTTTGTAATCCTTTGATTTTTTAATTCTCTTAAATTCTTTTCGATTCTCTTTATTTCTTAAAAATTTTATATGATTCTTGTAAATGTGATTGAAGTCTTGAATTTAACGCAGTTCTTGAATTATTTTGAATTCTTTGTAATTCTCTTGAATACGCCCAACATTTTTTTTAATTCTGTTACATTTTCTCAAAGTTTCTTTAATTCTTTTGAAATATCAATAATTTTTTGGAATTAAAAAAATTCTACTAAATTATCTTAAATTATTTGAATTCTCTGAAATTCTTTAAATTTTCTTGAATTTGTTCATTTCGTAAAATTTTGTTGGCTTCGTTTAAATTCTTTTTAACTCTCCTAAATTATTTTTAACTCTTTTAAATTCTTGAAATTCCCTGGAATTTTGTCAATCCTTTAAGTTTCTTCTGGATTCTACTGAATTCTTTTTAATTCTCTTAAATTATTTTAAACTTTCTTAAATGCTTTAAATTCCTGGCATTTTTTCAATTCTTCACATTTTTTTATTCTCTTCAAGCCTTCTTAATTCTCTTAAGTTATTTTAAACTCTCTTCAATTCTATAACTTCTCTTAAATTTTTTCGATCCTGTTAAATTTTTGAACTCTCTTAAATTCTTAAAATTCCCTGAAATTTTTTCAATCCCTTAAGTTTTTTGGGACTCTCTTGAATTCTTTTTAATTCTCTTAAATTCTTTAAATTCTCTTCAATTTTTCCAATCTGGTCAAATTTTTAGATTTTCTTGAATGCTTTTTAATGCTCTTAAATTATTTTGAACTCTCTTGAATGCTTTAAATTCCCTTTAATTTTTTTAATCCTTAAAATTTCTTTGGATTCTCTTGAATTCTCACCAATTCTCTTAAATTATTTCAAACTCTCTTAAATTTTTGGATTTTTTTAAATTCTTGTTCATTCCCTTAAATTATTTTGAATTATATCAAACTCTTTAAGTTTTTTAAATCCTTTATATTTTTTTAAAATTTATTTTGAATTATTTTTTATTCTATTAAATTATTTTGAATTCTCTTAAATCCTTGAAATTTCCTGGAATTTTTTCAATTCTTTAAATTTTTCTGGATTCTATTGAATTCTTTTTAATTCTCCCACATTATTTTGAAGCCGCTTGAATTCTTTAAATTCTCTTCTTTTTTTCAATCCTGAAAAATTTTTTAATTCTCTTGAATTATTTTGAATTATTTTAAATCATTTTTAATTCTTTGTAATTCTCTTGAATCCATCCGACATTTTTTTTTAAATTCTGTTACATTTTCTTGAAGTTTCTTTAACTCTTTTGAATAATCAATCATTTTTTTAATTAAAAAAAATCTTCTAAATTATCTTGAATTATTTTGAATTCTCTGAAATTCTTTAAATTCTCTTGAATTTGTTCATTTCGTAAAATGTGCTTGATTTCTCTTGAATTTTTTTTAACTCTCCTAAATTCTTTTTAACTCTTTTAAATTCTTGAAATTCCTTTGAATTTTTTCAATTCTTTACATTTTTTGGATTCTCTTGAATTCTTTTTCATTCTCGTAAATTATTTTGAACCCTATTAATTTCTTTAACTTCTCTTTAATTTTTTCAACCATGTCAAATTTTTGGATTCTCTAGAATTCTTTTTGATTCTCTTAAATTATTTTAAACTCTCTTGAATGCTTTCAATTCCCTGGAATCTTTTTTAATTCTTTACATTTTTTGGATTCTCTTGAATTCTTTTTAATTCTCTTAAATTCTATAACTTCTCTTAAATTTTTTCGATCCTGTCAAATTTTCAATTTTGAATTCAATTTTTGTAATCGCGTGAATTCTTTTCAGTTCTCTTAAATTCTTTTGGATACTCGTAAAATCCGAATTCTTTCGAATCTTTTTTCGTTTACTGGTTTGTAAAAACGATCAAAAGTCTTTCCTGGACGAAAGGAAAGGGAGGAAAGAAAACCTTTGTGAGGGTTTTCTGAAATACCGTGCCGAAACCAAGACTGAAACTGTTAAATTCGATAATCGAATATCGACTCGATAACTCGTCCGAAGTTTTTTTTTATCAAATATGTCAACGACGCGACAATAAAAAAATAATCGAGTATAAAAAAAGGTTTACTTAGAGGAATTAGCAGAAAATATCAGGGAAAAATGTCCATGAATTGGGTATTTTTTCTAAAAATTATAGAAGCCTTTAATTTTTAAAAGGCGTTGTTTATATCATTAATTGAATACCATCTATTTTTAAAAAGAAATCATTTTACTCTCTACATATTTTTTTAAAACGCATGATATTTTTTTTTTACAGATTTTATTTAAATTGTGCACTTCGGATGCGAAGTTTCGCTAACAATTTTTCCAGTCTGCACGACTAAAGTTAAAATAATTATGAAATGCTTATTGTTAAGTTTGTATTGGATACGTATATATTTTATTGAATAAATATGAACAAGTTTATGTATTTTTTCTGTTGTTTAAAATCATTAAATAATAATTTACCTTCAATTTAGTCCAAGTATTATAATTTGGTTATAAGTTGGAAGTTTAAACGTAAAACATTTTAAACTTCTCTTCTACTTTTCGATTCTTTGTATTTTTTTTTTATTCTCCCGAATTCTCTAGAATTTTTTTGTTCTTTTATATTTCTATTGATTTTTAGTTATTTTTTTACTTCAAAGGATTTCAAAAATCTGGCAATTTTTTTTTTTTGTATTCTTATTAAGTTTTTTAAATCCCGTGAATGCATCTTTAGTTTCCTTGAATTCGTTGTATTGTTTTGAATTCTCTTAAATTCCTTCGGATTTTCTTTAATTCTTTTGAACTCTCTCGAAGTTTCTTGAATTCTTTAAAAATTACTGAGGTATCAACGTAATTAATAAAATTATGCATGCCTCATTCTTTTTAATTTTCTTTAGTTTTTTTTTATAAATCTCTGATTTAGCTTCATGAGTCACTTTGCGTTATTTTAAATTCTTTAAATTATTTTAGAATCTTATTGAATTCTTTTTAATTGTTTGAATAATTTTAAATTCTCTTGAATAAAAAATTTTCAATTCTTTTAAATTATTTTTGAATCCTCTTGAATCATTCTTGAATTCTCACAAATTATTTTGGATTTCCTTGAATTATTTCGAATTTTCTTTTATTTACATTGAATTCTGTCAAATTCTCTTGAATATCTTTATTTTTATGAATTCACTTTAAATTATTTGGAATTCTTTTAATCGTCTTTGATTCTTCTTAGGCGCTTCTTGAATTCTTTTTAATCCTCTGAATTATTTTGAATTCTCTCGCATTTTTTATTCTTTTTAATTTTCGTGAATTCTTTAAATTCTCCTTGAATCTTTTCAAATTCTTCTTGAATTCTTTCGAATTTTCTTAAATTCTTTTTGATTCTCTTCAATTCGTAACTGTTGAGAATTTTCTTGAAATATTTTAAATTTTCTTCGATTCTTTGAAATGCTCTTTAATTATTTCAAATTTTCATCAATTTTTTTATTCCTGTAAATGTTTTGAATGTTTTTGAGTTTACTCATAATTCTCTTTAATTATCTATGCATCCTCTTAAATAATTCTTTAATTCTTTTTAATTGATTTAAATTACTTTGGATTCTCTTTAATTCTTTTGAATTCTCTTATATTTTTTAAATCCTTTAAATTTTTCAAAAGTTCTTGAATTTATCTTTAATTCTCTTTAATTATCTTTGAATTTACTCAAGTCATTATTAGATTCTTTAATTTTGAATTGTTTTGAATTTTACTTAAATCTGTAGAATTTTTTAAATTCCTTTCGAATTCTCTTTTATTTACCTTGAATTCTTCTTAATCTTGAATTTTTTATCTTTATTTTTTTAATTTTCATGAATTTATGTTTAATTCTTTTAAATTATCCTGCAATCCTCTTGAATAATTCTTTAATTCTTTTGAGTAATATTCAATTATTTTCAGTTTATTTTAATCTTTTTGATTTTGGAAAATTCTCTTGAATTCTCTAGAATTTCAGTTGTTTTTTTGGAATTGTTGATTCATAGTTCTTTTTTAATTCAAAGGATTTAAAAAATCCTTAAAATTGTTTATTTGTTATGAGTTTTTTAATTCTCTTGAACTTACCTTAAGTTTTCCTAAATTCTCCTTGAATCCTTTTGAATTCATTTTGAATTCTTTTGAAGTTTCGATAAATCTTTTTAATTTTTCGTTTCTGTTTTGAATTTTCTTTAATTCTTTCAAATTAACTGTTATGCTTTTGAATTCTCTTCTATTTGCCTTGCATTATGTGAATCTTTTTGAATTATTTTACATTCTCTTGAATCATTCTTGAGTTTTTTCAAATTATATTGGATTTTCTTGAATTATTTAGAATTTTCTTTCATTTGCCGTGAATTCATTTTCATTTTTTTTTCGCCTGGAATTATTTTGAATTCGTTCAAATTCTGTGAATTCTCCTTGAATCTTTTAAAATTCTTTTTGAATTCTTTCGCACTTATATAAATTCTTTTTGAGTCTGTTTGATTCTGAACTCTTGAGAATTTTCTTTAAATCTTTTAGATTTTCTTCGATTTTTTGAAATTCTCTTTAATTATTTATACTTGCCTAGAATTCTTTTGAAATTTCTTTAATTCTTTCGAACTCTCTTCAATTTGTTGACTTGTAAATTTTTTCAATTTCTTTTTGTGTTTACACTTAATTCTCTTGAATTATACTTGAATCCTCTTGATTAATGCTATAATTCTTTTTAATTGATTTAAATTACTCTGGCTTCGCTTTAATTCTTTTGAATTGTCTTCAATTCTTTGACATTTATTTTATCCTCTTGATTTTTTAAAATCATTCTAAATTTCTCTCAATTCTCTAATTATTTTTGATTGGAATTCATTCTTTTGCATTTTCTTTAACTCTTTACATTCCCTTGAATTTTTGGAATCCTGTAAATGTTATGAATTTGTTAAATTTACCTTTAATTTTCTTAAATTGTCCTTGAATCCTCTTCAATTATTCCTGACTTTTCTTCAATCATTTTTAATTATCTTTAATTCTCAATTCTTTTGATGTATTCTTAGATTATTTATAATTCTTTTTAATTCATCATAATTCACGAGAATTCTCTTGTATTTTCTTTCTTTTGAATTTTCTTTCGTTCGCCTTTAATTCTGTGAAGCTGTTTAAATTCTCTTAAGTTCTTTTAAATTTGATTTAATCCATTGAATTTTCTTTAATTTCTTCACATTCTCCTATATTTTGTTAATCCTTTAAATTTTTCGAAAGTTCTTGAATTTATCTTTAATTCTCTTTAATTATCCTTGAATTTACTTGAATCATTATTAGATTTTTTTTATTTTTCCTTAAAATTTTTTTTTATTTCTTATGAAGTTTTTTAATTTCCGTTAATTCACCTTAAGTTTTCTTAAATTCTCCTTGAAACCTTTTGAATTCATATTGAGTTCTTTCGAAGTTCATGTAATTCTTTTTATTTTTTTGTTCCTGTTTTGAATTGTCTTTAATTCGTTCAAATTAACTGCTATGCTTTCGAATTCTCTTTTATTTGCCTTGCATTATGTGAATTTCACTGAATTATTTTGGATTCTTTTAAATTATCTTTGAATCCTCTTGAGTTTTTTTCAAATTATTTTGGATTTTTTTAAATTATTCCCCATTTTCTTTCATTTATGGTGAATTCTCTGAAATTCTTTTAATTCTCTCGAATTTTTTATTCTTTTTTAATTTTCGTGAATTCTTTTTAATTTTCGTTGTTATTTTTTTATAATGCTATGGAATTGTCTTTAATCCTCTTCATTCATATTTAATTATTTAAAAATTTATTTTTTTCTTGAATTATCTTTTATTCCTTTGATTTTTTTCATTCTGAATTTTTTTGAAATCTTTGAATCATTTAAAATTCTTCTTGAACTCTTTCGCATTTTCTTAAATTCTTTTTGATTCTGTTTAATTCTGAACTCTTGAGAATTTTCTTTTAATCTTTAAAATTTTCTTCGATGCTTTGCAATTCTCTTTAATTTTTTATGCTTTTCCAGGATTCTTTTAAAATTTCTTTAATTCTTTCCAATTCTCATAAATTTGTTGACTCGTAAATTTTTTGCATTTTTTTTTTAATTTACACTTAATTCTCTTAAATTATCCTTAAATCCTCTTTAATAATGCTTTAATTCTTTTTAATTGATTTAAATTACTTTGGATTTTCTTTAATTCTTTTGAATTGTCTTCAATTCTTTGACACTTATTTTATTCTCTAGATTTTTCTAAAATAATTCTGAATCCTTCTCAATGCTTTAATTATTTCTTCTTAGATTTAATTATTTTAGATTTTCTTTAACCCTTTAAATTACCTTAAATTTTTGAAATACTATAAATGCTGTTAATTTGCTTAAATTTACCTTAAATTTTCTTAAATCATTTTTAATTCTCTTTAATTTTCAATTCTTTTGATGTTTTCTTACATTATTCATAATTCTCTGTAATTCAGCATAATTCTCGAGAATTCTCTAGTATTATCTTTCTTTTGAATTCTCTTTAGTTCTTTTAAATTTTATTTAATTCATTGAACTTTCTTTATTTTTTCACATTCTCTTATATTTTTCTATTCCTTTCAATTTTTCGAAAGTTCTTGGATTTATCTTTAATTATCCTTGAATCATTCTTAGATTCTTTAATTTTGAATTCTTTTGAATTTTCTTTAAATCTGTAGAATTTTTTTTTAATTCTTTCGAATTCTCTTTTATTTACCTTGAATTCTTCTTGAATCTTGAATTTTATCATCTTTATTTTCCGAGTTTTCATGAATTTACGTTTAATTCTCTTAAATTATCCTTCAATCCTCTTGAATAATTCTTTAATTCTTTTGAATAGTCTTCAATTATTTTCAATTTATTTTATTCTCTTTGAATTTTGAAAATTATATCTCTTGAATTATCTAAAAAAATTTATGTTTTTTTAAATTGTTAATTTTTAGTTCTTTTTTAATTCAAAGGATTTAAAAAATCCTTGCAATTTTTTTTATTTCTTATAAAGTTGTTTTTTCATTGAATTCATTCATTCATTGAATTCATTCTCTTGAATTTATTTTTTCCCTTGAATTCACTTTCAGTTTTCCTAAATTCTCCTTGAATCCTTTTGAATTCATATTGAATTCTTTCGAAGTTTATATAATTCTTTTTAATTTTTTTAAATGTTTTGAATTGTCTTTAATTTTTTCAAAATATCTTTTATGCTTTTAAATTCTCTTTTATTTTAATTAAATTCTGTGAATTTCTATAAATGCTCGTCAATTATTACAATTTTTGGTTTCTCCTAAAATCTTTTTAAACCCTACTTAAATTCTGTTAAATTTTATTTAAATCTTTTGGATTCTCTTGAATTCTAAATGATTTTGAATTTTCTGTAATTCCTATAAATGTTGTCTTTAATTCTTTTGAAACTTTCTTGAAATTACCTTCAATTATTTGGAATTCTGTTGATTTTTTAAAATTCTATTAATTTTACCTTTATTTCTTTTGAATTTCCCTTGAATTATTTTTGAATTATTCTTAATTCTTTTGGATTCTCTTTAGAATTTTCTTTATTTCTTTTAAATTTTCTCTAATTCTCATAAATATAATTTAAGTCTTGACTTTAATGCAGTTATTTTTAATTCTTCATAGCTTTGTAATACTCTTGAATTTACCTAAAATTCTTTTGAATTTTCTTTAATTCTTTTAAATTATCAATCTATTTTTTTAATTATGAAAGAATCTTCTAAATTATTTTGAACTGTTTTGAATTATCTTAAATTCTTGAAATTCCCTGGAATTTTTTTAATCCTTTAAATTTTGTTCGATTTCTTTGAATTCTGGTTAATTCTCTTAAATTATTTTGAACTATCTTAAATTCTTTAAATTCCCTAGAATTTTTTGTTGGATTCTCTTCAATTATTTTTAACTCCATGAAATTCTTTTGAATTCTCTTTAATTTTTTAAAAATGTTCAGTAATTCTTTTGAATTTTCTTTAATTCTTTTAAATTATCAATCTATTTTTTTAATCGCGAAAGAATCTTCTAAATTATCTTGAATTGTTTTGAATTCTCTTAAATTCTTTAAATTCGCTGGAATTTTTTGAATCCTTTAAATTTTGTTGGATTCCTTTGAATTCTAGTTAATTCTCTTAAATTATATTGAACTCTCTTAAATTCTTTAAATTCGCTTAAACTTTTTCGATCTTGTCAATTTTTGGATCCTCTTCGAATTCTTGTTAATTCTCTTAAATTATTTTGAACTCTCTTAAATTCTTCAAATTCCCGTTAATTTTTTCATTCCTTTACATTCTTTCGAATTCTTTGATTAGCCTAAAATTCTTTAAATTCCATTGCATTTTTAGAATCCTTTACATTTTTTGGATTCGACTGTATTCTTCTTAATTCTCTTAATTTATTTTGAATTCTTTGTAATTCTCTTGAATTTATCTAAAATACTTTTAAATTATCAATAATTATTTTGAATTAAAAGAAATTCTTCTAAATTTTCTTGAATTGTTTTGAATTTTCTTGAATTCTCTGAAATTTTTTTGAATTTGTTCAATCATTAAAATTTTGTTGGTTTCTCTTATTCTTTTTAATTCTCTTAAACTATTTTTAACTCTTTTAAATTCTGTAAATTTCCTTGGAATTTTTAAAATCATTCACATTTTTTTGGATTCGCTTGAATTATTTTTAGTTCTCTTAAATTATTTTGAATTCTTTGTTATTCTCTAGAATCTACCCAAAATTGTTTTTAATTCTTTCAAATTTTTTTAAATTTTCTGTAATTCTTTTCAATTAGAAAAAAATGCTTCTAAATTATCCTGAATTGTTTTGAATTTTCTTTAATGTTTTAGAACTCCCTTGAACTTTTTGAATTATTAAAATTTTTTAAAATGTTCTTGCATGCTGTTTAATAATAATAAAATAATTGAGTTTTCAACTCAAAAATATCAATTTTGCACCAAAGATAAAATATTTTTTTTTTCATTTGAAAATTTGGAAATTCGATCCAATTGTTTTAATTTGGCTATAAGTCAGTCAAATTTGTCATCTAATTTAAATTTCGTAAAAATTCAGTGCAATTTCCGTTTTATTTATAATATTTAAGAACCGCGCTTTTCAGAATTGGCGGGAAAGTTGCGCTTGTGCATTCTGACAACTTTAAACCACACATGCGCAGAATTATGAGCTCTTTTTCTTTTTTCTAAAGAATTCACATTGTGTAATGATAAGATGTTTGAACTATTTTCTATAATTTTTTAACATTTTATCATAAAAAAGAACTTATCTATTAATTTATATGCTTATTATATAATTCTTTGTCTGTTAATCAGAAATCATTTAAAAAACGCGCCATAAATACGCATGCGCACCATATGCTACTTCGCGCATGCGTTTTCAACTCTAACGTTATTATGATTCGCGCGCAATTTTCCTCTCATGTGCTTTCGGAACAGCTTTGATATTTTAAAGTGTTTTTGTGTTTAGCGAATAAAGTATGGGAATTCTCGGACTTTCTAAGTTAATTGCGGACGCCGCGCCTCAATCAATTAAAGAATCAGAGTTAAAACATTACTTTGGTGAGTTTTTTCGTCTACATTTTAATACATAACCTCACTTTTTTTATAATCCTTCATGTCTTGCCTGAAATGTTTGATATATTCGTGTCCTTTTTGTAAAACTTGCATTTTCGGCGATACTTCAAGAATTTTTAGGGTTTTAGAAAAATTACCTTTGTGTCGTTACTTGCATTACTTTCACTTCACTTACTTTTTCTGAATTTTTGAAGACATTTTCTATGTAGTAGGATAATTTTCAACCAAATAGGTGGATTTTTAACCCAAAAGATTATTTTTTTTTTTAAATTTTCAATTAAAAAAATTAATTTTTAACTAAAATGCTAAATGTTTAACAAAAAAACGAACTTTTTACCGAATAGTTCAATTTTTAACCCAACAGATATATTTTCTATCCAAAAAGACATTTTCAACGAAATAGATGAATTTTCAGCCAAACAGATTAATTTTCCATACAACAAAAAATTGAATAAGTTAATTTTTAGAAAAAAAAAATAATTTTTTATTAAAGTGACGCACATTCAATGAAAAAAAATAATGTAACCCAAAAGATTAATTTTCCCTAAGAGTAATAAGTTTTCAATATAATAAAATAGTTAAATTTTCTACCAACAAAGAATAGTTACATTTTTAAATTTTTTAAATTAATTTTTAACTAAAATAATACATTTTTAATCAAAAAAATAAACTCGTAACCAAATAGATGAATTTTCTATTCAAAAAGACAAATTTTAGACAAAATAGATGAAATTTAAAATTGAAAACTAAAATTTTTAACAAAAAATAGAATAGTTTAATTTTAAGTTAGAGAAATAAGTTTTTAAGCAAATAAAAGTAATTTTCAATTAAATAATTAAATTTTCAACCAAGCGGATGAATTTCCGAGCAAGAAAATTAAATTTTTATCAAAAATATAAATAAATTTGGCAGAAAAAAGGTAATAGGTTAATTTTTAATCAAACAAATGAATTTTTTACTAAAGTGATAAATCTTCAGTGGAAAAAAATTTTAAGCAAAAAGATTAATTTTCTACCAAAAAAAGGACAAGTTTTCAAGAAAATACATGAATTTTTATGTAAAGAAAATCCATTTTAACAAACAAAAAAATTAATTGTTAATAAAATAGTTAAATTTTTTGACCAAAAAGACAAATTTAAACAAAATACATAAAATTTACCTAAATTAAAAAAAAATCAATCGAAAAGAGAATAATTAAAATTTCAATTGAAGAAATTAATTTTTTTACAAAAATGATGAATTATTTAATATGACAAATAAACTTTTAACGAAATAGTTGAATTTTCTAACCAAAAAGACAAACTTTCAACAAAAAGTAGAATAGTTTAATTTTAAGTTAAAAAAATAAATTCTTAGCTGAATAAAATACATTTTCAATAAAATAATTAAATTTTCAACCAAAAAGATGTATTTTCAAATAAAATTAAATTTCTATAAACAGAAATAAATAAAAATTAATTGGGTTAATTTTTAGTAAAACAACTAAATTTTTAACTAAAGAATGATGTTTTAACGAAAAAAATCAATTTTCAATCCAATTTTAATACATAAATTTTTCACTAAAACTGATACATTTTAAACCAGACATAAAAAAGTTATATTTTCAGTCCAAATATTAATTTTCAACTCAGACGATTAAATTTCTATAAAAATTGAATATGTTAATTTTTAGAAAAAGAAATTCATTCTTAAACAAAGTGATGAATCTTCAACGAAAAATAATAATAATTTTTAACCCAAAATATTAACTTAATACAAAAAAAAAACATTTTTCCACCAAACACATGAATTTTTAATAAAATAGTTAAATTTGCTACTAAAAAAGAAAAAATTTCAAGAAAATACTTTAACTTTCCACTGGAAGAGATAAATTTTAAACCAGAAGTAAAAAGCTTCAATTTTTAGTATGAAAATTAATTTTAAACCAAATAAAATAAGTTCTTAATGAAATAGTTTATTTTTCAAACGAATAAATGGATTTTCAATCAAAAAGATTAAATTTCTTCAAAAAAAAAATTAATAAATCTTTCGCAAAAAATTGAATAGGTTAATTTTTAGTTAAACAAATTAATTGTTAACTAAATTGCGCTCGATAATTCGCTTTTTTCTTAAAAGAAAAAGAGAAGTTTCAAACAAATAATTGAATTTCAAATCCAAAAGAGACCAATTTTTAACACCTTACTATTCAAGTTAAAATTTTTAAATGTTTTTTATTTTTGGTTGAACATTAATTATTTTAACCAAATATCTACCTATTCCATTTTTGGCTGAAAATTAGTTGAAAAATCATCTTTTTGGTTAAAAAATGTAACTATTTTTTTTTATAATTATTTTTTGTTTTTGAAAATTCGTTTTTTTTCACTTAAAATGTAATTATTTCAATTGAATATTTCATCAATTTAGTTCGATATTCATCTTTTTGGTTGAATATTAATTTTTTTAACTGAAAATGTAAAAATGCAATTTTTCGTTGACAATTAATCTTTTTTGGTAGAATTTAATTTTCTTCGATGAAAATTGGTCTTTTTTATTTAAAATTGAACTGTTCCAGTCGGAAATTTATCTTATCAGTTAAAAATTCATCAGTTTGTTTGGAAATTTGTTTACTAATAATTTAACTATGTATTCAATTTTTTGACAGTAAATTTTTCAAATTTTTAGAAAAAAAATGCTCTCCAAGTTTGATTTCAGTATTTTTTTAAAATAATCAGTTGAATTTTTATCTTTTTTAATTATGATATCATTCAGTTTACAGTGCGTAATTTAAAAACGTATCACTTAGAAATTTTCCATTTTGAATTTTAATTTTTAATTATACATTTTTCATTTAAAGCATTTGAAAATACAGTTTTATAGACTTCAGAAATTAAAAATTAGTGGCGTTTGAAATCGACAATTTTGCATAATAATACGATTTGGAATAAGTTCAAAATTTCCAGATCTTAACGTTAAAAATTAAATTGTTTTAATTGGAATTTTGAAATTCTTAGTGTAATTATACAAATGTAAACACCCGATTGAAACTTTATCAATGATTTTCAATTTTTAATAACTTCAAAATAATATATTGATAACTAAAGGCTTTTATCACATTTAAAATATGGTTTTAGCATAAATTTGAAATTTTGTAGTTGAAAAAAAAACATTTGCCGATTATTTAAACATATTTGATTGTGAATATAAAATAGGTAATTATAAATCAAATATTCAGAACATGACAAAAAAAATAAACATTGAAAATTACAATTTTAATTGCTCTATTTAAAAAAAATAATAATTTACAAGTAAAAGTGTTGAATTGTGATGTATAATAAATATTGAACATCTATAATTGGTAGAAAAAATTCAAATAAATTGAAGAGATATTTAGAAGGTCTGCAAAGATTAAAAATTATTTAAAAATCTGTAATGATTTAAAGCAATTTAGAAGCTTTTTAAGAATTATGAAAGGTTTCAAAACAATTTAAAAATGCCTTTTTTAAGATACCTAAGAAAATTGAAAATGACTTTATTTTGAAGAAATCATTTTAAGAGAATATTTAAAAAGATTTCCAAAATTGTCAAAAATATTTTCAATTTTACAGGATGGAAAAAAATTTAATTTAAGAGGTGTTCAGTTTATGAGAAAATTTCAATCGTACAATTTGTTATCAAATGCAAAACTGTTTAGCTTTCTAGTTCGAATTTGTTAATTTGAAAATTGGTATTTTTTGGTAGAAATTATTCTTTTTTTTGAAAATTCAACTATTCCAATTAAAAATTAATCACTTTAGTTGAATTTGTTTATTTTTATTAAAGATTAAACTGGTCCACTTAAACTTTCATAATTTTAGTTGAAAAATCTTTTTTTTTTTTTTAAATAAATTATTTCCGTTGAAGATAGATCACTTTAGTTAAAAATTCAACAGTTTGATTGAAAATTCATTATTTGAGCTGAAAACATAACTATTCTATTTTTGTTGGAAAATTTATATTTTTCAGTTAAAAATTCTACTATTCGGTTAAACATTTATTTTTTCTTTACTTATTAAATTATCTAATTTGTTGAAAATTCGATTTTTCTGTAGAAATTAATCTTCTTTGTTGACAATTCATATTTTTGGTTGAAAATGCAACTATTTCAGTTGATGAATCATCATTTTAATTGTAAATTCATTGTTTTTTTTATAATTAAAATTCAATTATTTCAGTAGAAGATTCATAATTTTAATCGAAAGTCCATCAGTTTGTTTGAAAATTATTTTGTTTTTCCTCAAAATTTAACTATTTCATTTTTGGCTGAAAGTTCATATTTTTTAGTCAAAAATTCAACTGTTTGGCTAAAAATTTATTTTTTTGTTACTTATTAAATTATGTAATTAGTTGAAATTCCTCTGTTTTGGTAGAAATTAATCTTCTTAGTTGAAAATTTATATTTTTGGTTGAAAATTTAACTATTTCAGTAGAAGATTAATAATTTTAGTTGAAAATCCATCAATTTGTTTGAAAATTATTTGTTTTCCCCTGAAAATTCCTCTTTTTTTTTAAATTAAAATTGAACTATTTTTAGTAGAATATTCATACTTTTAGTTGAAAATCCATTAGTTGGTTTGAAAAAAAAAATTTTTTTCTGGAAAATTTATCGATTTCATTTTTGGCTGAAAGTTAATATTTTTAGTTATCAATTTAACTTGTTAGCTAAAAATTTATTTTTTGTTTACTTATTAAATTATGTAATTTGTTGCAAATTCTTCTTTTTTGGTAAGAATTAATCTTCTTGGTTGAAAATTCATATTTTTTGTGTAAAATTTAACTATTTCAGTAGAAGATTAATAATTTTAGTTGAAAATCCATCAGTTTGTTTAAAAAAAAATTTTTTTCTTGAAAATTCATCTTTTTTTTAATTAAAATTTAACTATTTTAGTAGAAGATTCATAATTTGATTTGAAAATCCATCAGTTTGTTTGAAAAATTTTTTCTTCCCTGAAAATTCATGTTTTTTAAATTAAAATTCAACTATTTTACTAGAAGATTTATAATTTTAGTTGAAAATCTATCAGTTTGTTTGAAAATTATTTTTTTCCCTGAATTTTTTTTTATCATAATCCAACTATTTCAGTAGAAGATTCATAATTTTAGTGGAAAATCCATCAGTTTGTTTTATAATTATTTTTTTTCCTGAAAATTAATCTTTTTTTTTTATTAAAATTCAACTATTTTTAGTAGAATATTCATCATTTCAGTTGAAAATCCATCAGTTTGCTTGAAAATTATTTTTTTCCCCTGAAAATCCATTTTTTCTTTATTACAATTCAACTATTTTCAGTAGAAGTTTCGTAATTTTAGTTGAAAATCCATCAGTTTGTTTGAAAATGATTTTATTCCCCTGCTGATTAATTTATAAAAAAATTAAAATCAACTATTTGCAGTAGAAGATTCATAATTTTATTTGAAAATCAATCAGTTTATTTGAAAAAAAAATTTTTCCCTGAATATTCATATTTTTTTATTAAGAGTCAACTATTTTTTGTAGAATATACATTATTTCAGTTGAAAATCCATTAGTTTGTTTGAAATTTTTTTTTCCCTGAAAATTTAACGATTTAATTTTTGGCTGAAAATTCATATTTTTTAGTTAAAAATTCAACTGTTTGGATAAAATTTATTTTTTGTTTACTTATTAAATTGTGTAATTTGTTAAAAATTCCTATTTTTGGGTATAAATTAATCTTCTTGGTTCAAAATTCATATTTTTTGTTGAAAATGCAACTACTCCAGTTAATGAATCATAATTTTGGTTAAAAATTCATATTTTTTAAAATTAAAATTCAACTATTTCAGTAGAAGATTCATAATTTTAGTGGAAAACCCATCAGTTTGTTTTAAAATTATTATTTTTTGCCCTGAAAAAATTTATATTTTTTTTTTAATTAAAATTCCACTATTTCAGTAGAAGATTCTTAATTTTAGTTTGAAAATCCATCAGTTTGTTTGAAAATAATTTTTTATTTTCCTAAAAATTTAACGATTTCATTTTTGGCTGAAAATTCATCTTTTTTAGTTAAAAATTCAACTATTTGGATAAAAATTGATTTTGGCTTTAGTTGAAAAATAATATTTTTATTGGAAAATTTATACTATTGAATAGTCAGGTAATTTCTTTCCAGGATTTGAAAATACATCCTGAGTCTTTCTATTTTTAAATCATTTCGATATTAAAGATTTTTTATTCAAATCGTACAATTTTTAACAATTTAAATTTTTAACTTAGCGTAGATTTAGTTTTAGGAGATAATTCGGCGCGAAATATGCTAAAAAATATAAACATTTTAAAAGTTTTCGTATCCTGCTTTTTTTCAGTTATACTGACTTACAATATAAAAAAGAAATTCTATAAATAAAAATTTAATTTCCATTCAGGTCGTAAAATTGCTATTGACGCTTCTATGTGTCTCTATCAATTTTTAATCGCTGTGAGATCCGATGGGGCACAACTCACATCTACGGATGGGGAAACAACCAGGTGATTTTCTGAATTAAATCAATTAGATATTTGCAGATTAAAATTCATAATTTTTTTTTTGAACAAATTAGAGAAATATTAATTTTACTCCCGTTTTTTAGTCATCTCATGGGAACTTTCTATAGAACGATAAGATTGGTTGAACAGGGAATAAAACCAGTCTATGTGTTTGATGGTAAACCACCAAATCTAAAAGGTGGAGAACTGGCAAAACGAGCAGAAAAAAGAGACGAGGCACAAAAGCTTCTACATGCTGCAGAAGAAGCTGGTAATTGATGAATTTTAATGTATTTAAAAAATACGTTCTCTATTTATAAATAAAATATTAAAAACTAAACAATTTAATTTTTAACATATGAAAATTCAGTTGGTCAAAACTGAACGAAATTGAACATTCAATTGTTGAAAATTTAATAGAAAATTTAATTTTCAACAGTTGAATATTTAGGAAAATTGAAAATTTAATTTTGAATTTTTTAAATTAAATTATTAACATAAAATTTTATTATTTTTCATTGCAGAAAATCGAAAGTTCAGTTGTTGAATATTTAACATAAAATTGTATTTTTAACTGATAAAACTGGAAGAAAATTAAAATTTAAACTTTTCAAAATTGAAAATAAAAATTCAATTTTTAATTTTTTAAATTAAATTTGTATCAGTTGAAAATTTAATATACTAAATTCAAGTTTTTTTTTATTGGCAACAATTGGATTTTTTAAAGCTAAAACTTTAATTTTCAGCATTTTAAAAGTGGGTTAATTGGGTTAATACTGAAGAAAATAGAAAATTTAATTGTTGAAAAAAATGAAATTTAAACTATTGAAAATTGAAAAAAATGAAAATTCAATTGTTGAAAATTGAAAAAATGTTAATAATATTTTAATTTGTTAAAAATTTGGGACAATCTGAAGATAGAATTTTCAATTGTTGATCCCTGATGAAAATTTCAAATTGAGATTTCACCCGTGGAAAATTTAATTGTCTAGATTCCATTTTCAATATTATTTAATTTTTAAACGTTAAAAATTAAAGAAAATAAAAAATTCCATTATTGAAAATTTAAAAAAGATTAATAATAAAAATATAATTTGAAATGCAATTTAAATTAATAAATTTCGTTTTCAATATTTCTTAATTTGCAAAAATTGAATTTTCAACTTTTGAAACTTAAAGATAATTGAAATTTTAACTGTTTTAAATTGGAGAAAATTGAAAGTTTAATTTTCAATTTTTTTAAAATTGAATTTTTAACAGTTGACAATTCAATGCTTTTAAATTGAAGAAGAAAAAATTCAATTGTTTAAAATTGAAGAGAATTGAATATTCAATTGTTGAAAATATAATACAAAATTGAATTTTTAAAAGTTGAAACTTGAAGAAAATTGAAATTACAACTGTTTAAAATTTAAGAAACTTAAAAATTGGAGAAAATTGAAAGTCTAATCTTCAATTTCTTCAATTGTATTTTTAACATTTGAAAATTCTGTCCTTTCAAACTGAAGAACTAAAAATGCAATTGTTGAAAATTAAAAAAAAAATAAAGAAAATAGAATTTGAAAGTTATTAAAACGTTAAGAAAATTTGAAAATTGAATTTTCAACTTTGAACCCTGAAATTTAATTAAATAAATTCTGTTTTAAATATTTTTTAATTTGCAGCAATTACATTTTTGACAGTTGAAAATTTACTTGTTTAGAATTGAAGAGAATTGAAATTTCAATTGTTGAAAATATATTGTTATAAATTGCATTTTCAACAGTTTAAACCTAAAGAAAATTGAAATTTCAACTGTTTAAAATTTGTAAAAATTGAAAATTATTGAAAGATTAATTTTAATCTTTTTTTTTTTTAATTGAATTTTTAACAGTTGAAAATTCAATCCTTTCAAACTAAAGAAGAAAAAATTCAATTGTGGAATGTTTACCAAAAAGAAAAATGATTTTACACTGTTGAAAATTGAAAAAAAATTTTAAATAAATTGTTGAAAATTAAAAAAAAAAAGATATTAAAAATAGAGTTTTAAAGTATGAAAAAATTGAGAAAATTGAATTTTCAACTTGGAACCCTGAAATGTAATTTAATAAATTCGATTTTCGATATTTTTTAATTTGCAGCAATTGAATTTTTAACAGTTGACAATTCAATCCTTTCAAACTGAACAAGAAAAAAATTTAATTGTTTAAAATTGAAGAGAATTGAAAATTAAATTATTGAGAATGTAATAAAAAATTGAATTTTCAACTGTTGAAAATTATAGAAAATTAAAAATTAAATTGTTGAAAATTAAAATGATAATAATAATAATAATAATATTTTAAAGTGTTAAGAAATTTAAAAAATGTGTAGATTGAATTTTCAATTGTTGAAAATTGAATTGTCTAATTCCATTTTCATTAGTCTTTAATTTGCAGCAATGGAATTTTAGTCATTGAAAATTCATTTGTTTAAAATTAAAGAAACCTAAAGATTTAATTGTTGAAAATCTGATAAAAAATTTTTATTTAAAACTTGATATTTGAAGAAAATTGAAATAATAATTGTTGAAAATTAAAAAAAAAATTATTTGTCAAAAATTGAAAGTTTAGCTTTTAATTTTTTTCAATTTCATTTTTAACAGTTGAAAATTCAATCGTTTATAAATAAGAAAAATAGAAAATTCAATTGTTGAAAATAGGAAATTATGATTAAATTGTTGAAAATTAAACACAATTTAAAATTCAATTCTTGAAAATTGAAATTTCAATTGTTGAAAATTTAGGAAAATTAAAAATTGAGTTTTCAACTGTTAAAACTTGAAGATTGCCAAGATTTAGGAATTTTTTGGATTATTTAGAAAGATTTCGAGGAATTTTTAATGGATTTTGATAATTCAAAGTTATTCCCAAACACTGATATATTTTGTGTTATTTAAACAAATTCCCACGCATTTCTAAGGATTTAAATAAAATAATATAATAATAATTATTAAATAATATAATAATTATTATTAAATAATATAATAATAATTCTTTTCTAACTTTTGAATTGTTTTAAAATCAGCTTATTGATTTATGAATTTCATACAATTCTTCTAATTTCATTTAAATTTCTCTAAATTCACTCAAAAATTATTGTAATCAATCGAATTTCTTCGATTTTTAACATTTTTCCAACTTATTTTAATTCTTTTGAATTTTACATGAATTATTTTGTAGTCATTAGTCACTTCTTGTATTAGAAATTAGAAGAATTTCAACGATTTGAAGACATTTGATTTTTTTTAATTCACCCTGAGTTCTTTTAAATTCTTTTAAATTCGCTTGCATTTTTTTATTTACTTCAATTATTCTAAATTGACACTATTTCAGCTGGAGATTCATCATTCTAGTTCAAAAATATTAATTTTTCTACTGAAAATGTAACTATTCCAATTGAAGATTCTATCATTTTAATTAAGAATTCATTAGTTTGGTGAAAAATTATTTTTTAAACTAAAAATTTAATTATTTTATTTTTTGTTGAAAATTGATAATTTCTAATTAAAAATCGAACTGTTTGGTTCAAATTTGCCCTTTTTTAGTTCCAAATTTAAGTATTTTGTTGAAAAATTTTGTTTTTGGTAGAAAATTAACATTCATGTTTGAAAATTTATCTTTTTTGTTGAAAATTCTACTATTTCAGTTAAAGATTCATTATTTCAGTTGAAAATTATTATTTTTGGAACTGAAAATGTAACTATTTTGATGAAAATTCGTTTTTTTTTGTTTATTAGGAAACTTAAAAATTAATTTTTTTTATTAAATATTTAATTATTTCATTTTTGTTTGAAAATTGATAATTTCTAATTAAAAATCTAACTATTTGGTTGAAATTTTGCCTTTTTTTAGTTCCAGATTTAAGTATTTCGTTAAAAATTCATGTATTTTGTTGAAAAATCTTGTTTTTGGTAGAAAATTAACATTCATGTTTGAAAATTTATCTTTTTTGTTGAAAATTCTACTATTTCCGTTAAAGATTCATTATTTCAGTTGAAAATTATTATTTTTGGAACTGAAAATGTAACTATTTTGATGAAAATTCGATTTTTTTTGTTTGTTAGGAAACTTAAAAATTAATTTTTTTAACTGAAAATTTAATTATTTCATTTTTCGTTGAAAATTGATAATTTCTAATTAAAAATCTAACTATTTGGTTGAAATTTTGCCGTTTTTTAGTTCCAATTTTAAGTATTTTTTTGAAAAATTTTGTTTTTGGTAGAAAATTAACATTCTTGTTTGAAAATTTATCGTTTTTTTTTTTGGAAATTTCACTATTTCATTTGAAGATTCATCATTTCAGTTGAAAATTATGATTTTTGTAACTGAAAATGTAACTATTTTGATGAAAATTCGATTTTTTTTGTTTGTTAGGAAACTTAAAAATTAATTTTTTTAACTGAAAATTTAATTATTTTATTTTTTGTTGAAAATTGATAATTTCTAATTAAAAATCTAACTATTTGGTTGAAATTTTGCCGTTTTTTAGTTCCAATTTTAAGTATTTTTTTGAAAAATTTTGTTTTTGGTAGAAAATTAACATTCTTGTTGGAAAATTTATCCTTTTTTTTTTGAAATTCCACTATTTCAGTTGAAGATTCATCATTTCAGTTGAAAATTATTATTTTTGGAACTGAAAATGTAACTATTTTGATGAAAATTCGATTTTTTTTGTTTATTAGGAAACTTAAAAATTAATTTTTTTAACTGAAAATTTAATTATTTCATTTTTGGTTGAAAATTGATAATTTCTAATTAAAAATCTAACTATTTGGTTGAAATTTTGCCTTTTGTTAGTTCCAAATTTAAGTATTTCGTTGAAAATTCATGTATTTTGTTGAAAAATCTTGTTTTTGGTAGAAAATTAACATTCTTGTTTTAAAATTTATCGTTTTTCTGGAAATTCCACTATTTCAGTTGAAGATTCATCATGTCAGTTGAAAATTATTATTTTTTGAACTGAAAATGTAACTATTTTGATGAAAATTCGTTTTTTTTTTGTTTGTTAGGAAACTTAAAAATTAATTTTTTTAACTCAAAATGTAACGATTCCAATTAAAGTTTCTACAATTTTAGTTGAAATGTAATTTTTTTAGTTGAAAATTCACCATTTTATTAAAAAATTTGTCAATTTGTTTTAATTTTTCTTTAACTAAAAATGTAACTATTACATTTTGGCTTAAAAATTAATCTTTTTAATTAAAAATCCAACTATTTGGTTGAAATTTTGCCATTTTTAGTACAAGATTAATCTTATTTATTGAAAATTCAAGTATTTAAATTAAATATTCATAATTTTTTCAAAAATTATCTTTTTGATTGAAAATTTCACTATTTCAGTTGAAGATTCATCAGTTTAGTTGAAAAATATTATTTTTTGAACTGAAAATGTAACTATTCCAATTGAAGTCTCCACAATTTTAGTTTAAATGTAATCTTTTTAGTTGAATTCACTAAAAATTTATTGTAATCGCGTTTGTTCGACTTAAAACATTTTTCCAATTCATTTTAATTCTTTTGAATTTTACATGATTTTTTTTTTTGCAGTCATTAGGCACTTCTTGTATTAGAAATTAGTAGGGTTTCAATTTTATTTAATTTAATGTATTTTTTGAATTTTTAAAAGTTTTTGCGTAATTTATTCTAAATTTTTTTTTCAAATCGGCTTGCATTTTTATGAATTTCATCGAATTTTTCTTGTTTATCCAAAATTTCTCGAAATTCATTCAAATTTTACGGTAATGAAGGGAATTTTTAAATAGTTTTTTCTAATTTTTTTGTGTGTTCAAAAACTACCCTTTGGTTCCTATATTTTACACAGACAATTAAATTAAATTTTTCAGGGTGGCCGCTGAACCGGGAAACCGGAAAATGACAGTAGTTTTTTTTTTTTTTTTTGACCGGGAATTTTACAAATTTGTAGAAGAAAAATCCGTTCACGTTCGATTTCAACAGTTTTTAAATAATCAGTTGAATTTTTATGTTTTTCAATAATACTAATTTTTAGCTTACAATGCGTAATTCAAAATTGTTTTACTTTAAAAATTTTCCATTTAAGATTTTTATTTCTAAGCTTTATTTTTAATTTAAAGAATTTTTAAATGCTTTCTTGAAGACTTAAACAAATAAAAAATAAAAGCCTTTGATGTTGAAAATTTTGGATAAAAAATATTTTTATTTAATAATCAAATCAATTTTGTTTAAATTTATCTTTACTTTAAGTAATAAAAAGTGTGAAAAAAAACGATTTAAAACCAGTTCAAAATTTAAGAATTTTCAGATTTTAACGTTAAAACTTAAACAGTTTTAATTTGTAAGTCTTAGTCATTAAACAAATGTGAAGATGTGACTGAAAATTTCTAAACTATTTTCATCTAAAAAATAACTTCATAATAATATATTCTTAATTAAAGGATTCTTTTTTTATTAAAAATATTGTTTCAGTCTAAAATATTCAATTTTTTGCACATTCAATTTGAAATTTTTAATTAAAAAAAGATTAATTATTGAATATTAAGCAATATTTGAATTTTTATTTAAGACAAGTAAATTGGAACCAAATGTTTAAAAGTAAAGAATCTTTAACTGAATTGTTTGACATAGAAAACCTGGAATTGTTAAAATTTCGAAAAATGCTTAATTTGTGAGTGAAATTTTTGTATTTTTATGTATAATTTACAAATGAACATTTGTAGAAAAAATTTGAGTAATTTTAAGAGATATTTAAGAGTTTAAAAAAGAGAAACAATTATCATGTAAATTTCAGAAATTTTTCTTAAAATCTTCTCGAATATTTTTTGAAAATTTTGTTTAAATCTTTGAAACACTTTTTAAATATTCTTTCAAAATAATTTTTCAAAATGAAAAATTATTTTTAATTTTCCTAGGAATCTTAAGAAAATGTTTTTATTCTTTTGAAGCCGTTCACCAATTTTTGAAAAGAATCTAATTTTTGTTTCAAATCTGTGAAAATCTACATTTTGTTTTTGAATATTTTCAAAATTTCTACATATTTCTTAAAATTACTCAAATTTCGCCTACAAATAATAAGTGTTTCATTGTTATTTATACATCCAAATTTTAAATAATTTTTGTAAAATTTGCGGGATATTCTGAAACTTGTAGAAAAAAATTCAATTAATTTTTGTCAGCTATTTAGAAGTTCTGAAAAAAATTTCCAAAATAATTTTCAATTTAATACGATTTCTAAATTTCTCAAGATTTTGAAATAAAATTTTGAAGCTTTTCAAGGATGTTTAAACTATTTAAAACGAAAGTAATTGAATTTCTAATTTAAGAAATGTTGAGTTAAATTTTTTTTTCAATTTTTCAATATTTAATGTTTCTAGCTTAAAATCCTTAAAATTATATAATTAAAAAAAAAAATTAAAGTTCATTGATTTGTTTTTAGATTTAGATAATTGAAAATTATAAGTGGAAAATTGTTTAGCTTTATTGTTTAGCTAAAATACCGAGAAATGCCGGAGAATTAATTTCGTTGATTAAAACGGTCAGTCTGTTTTTGTATAATAATAGTTTTTTTTTTTATATATAGGAAATGTCGAAGACATGGACAAATTTAACAGACGTTTGGTCAAAGTTACCAAACATCACAGCGAGGAAGCAAAACAGCTTTTGAAGTTGATGGGTGTTCCCTACGTTGATGTAAATATTATTTTTTGTTAATTTATGTTTAAAAAAAATGTTTTATTTTTATGTATTTTTGTGGTAAATTTAAATATTTGAAAAATTTTGAAGGCGCCTTGTGAAGCTGAGGCGCAGTGTGCCGCGATGGTAAAAGCTGGAAAAGTTTATGCAGTTGCCACTGAAGATATGGACGCCCTAACTTTTGGATCCAATGTTCTTTTGCGTCGTCTGACTTTCAGCGAGGCGAGAAAAATGCCCGTTCAGGAATTCCATTTCGACAAAGTTCTCGAAGGTTTAGAACTCAACAAGGACGAAGTTTGTATTTTTTTCACACTATTTTCCTACTATTTTCGAGTATTAAAAGTATTATTAAAAGTTAATGCAATTTTATTTATTTTTATATTTTTATTTTGAATGTTATTTTATTGTAACTTGATGATAATAAAAATAGAAAAAGAAGAAAGAAAGAAAAAAAGAAGGAAGGGTATGTGGTTGGATGCCTTCTCATTTTTCTTTCCTCTTTTTTCTTTTATTTTTTTTTTGTCCGAAATTTTTTTAATTTCAACAGGATTTTTGGTTTTTGTTTCTTCATTGTGGTCCAAATTTGATCTTTGGTTTCTTTTCTTTTTTTATCATGAGTTTGCATCAATTTGATTATTGGACGCTAAATCAGATTTTTAATTTGCATTTTAATCTAATTTAAATTTCTTAAATTTTTATTTTAAAGAAAAAAAATGACACTAAAGACACTCTTTTCTCAAAATTTCCGCTAATGTTTTTAAAAAAATTGTGGAATTTTCAGAAATATAATTCAAACTTTTAAGAGGATAGTTGAATTTTGTACCTTCAACGATGAATTTTCATGAAAAATGAAAATTCAAATGTTTAAAATTGGAGAAAATTTAATTTTCATGTTTTTTCAATTGAATTTTTAATAGTTGTATATGCAATCGCTTAAACTTGAAGAAAATAGAAAATACAATTATTAAAAATTAAAAAAAAAAAAGAAATTAAAATAGAAATCTAGTTTTAAAAAATTAAGAAAATTTGAAAATTATATTTTCAAATATTTAACCTTAAAGAAAATTCCAAGTTGAGATTTCACATGTTGAAAATTCAACTGATAAACATTTAATTTACTAAATTCCATTTTCAATATCTAATTTTGCAACAATTTAATTTTTAACCATTGAAAATTCAATTTTTTAGAATTTACAGAATTTAAATGTATTTATTTGTTGAAAATCTAATAAAAATTTTAATTTTTAACTGTTGTAAACTTGTAAAAAATTTTAATTTCAACTGTTTCAAATTTAAAAATATTTTAAAATAGATAATTGAAAGTTTATTTTTCAATTTTTAACAGTGCAAAATTGAAGGGAAATTGAAGATTTAAAAAAATTGATTGGAATTTGCAATTTTCTTTTATTTATAAAAATTGAATTTTTTAAAGTTGGAAATCGATTTTTCAAAAGTGGAAAATTGATTAAATTGTGAAAAATATAATTCTCAAAATTTTCCGCTAATGCTTTAAAAAATAATTGAATTTGTACCCTAAAAGATGAAAAAAAATTAAAATAGAAATTTAGTGTTAAAAAATAAGGAAAATTTGAACATTAAATTTTCAAATTTTGAACCTTTAAGAAAATTCCAAGTTGAGATTTCACATGTTGAAAATTCAATTGATGAACATTTAATTTACTAAATTCCATTTTCAATGTATAATTTTGCAACAATTGAATTTTTAACCATTGAAAATTCAATTGTTTAGAATTTACAGAATTTAAATGTATTTATTTGTTGAAAATCTAATAAAAAATGGAATATTTAACTGTTGAAACTTGAAAAAAAAAGAAATTTTAACTGTTTCAAATTTTAAAAAAATAAAGAATTGAAAGTTTAGTTTTCAATTTGTTTAAATTAAATTTTCAACAGTTCAAAATTGAAGGAAAATTAAGAATTCGATTGTTGAACATTTTTTAAGTTTTAATGGAATTTGCCATTTTCTTTTATTTGTGAAAATTGATTTTTTTTAAAGTTGGAAATTGATTTTTCAACTGTTAAAAATTGAATAAAATTAATTAAATTGTGGAAAATCTAATAAAAAATTGCATTTTCTACTGTTGAAATTTGAAGAAATTTGAAATTTTGACTGTTTAAAATTTTTTTCAATTGAATTTTTAGCAGTTAAAAATTCAAACATTTAAAATCTAAGAAAGCAGAAAATGAAATTGTTTTAAAAATTTTAAAACAAAAATAATTTTAATCTATCTTTTAAAAATAAAAAACAAATTAAAAATTGAATTTTCCACTGTTGAAACTTTAAAAAAGTTTATTTTAAAAATTTTTTAATTGAATTTTTAACAGTTCAAGATTTGCGAAAATTGAAAATTCAATATTTAATTGTTGAAAATTTAAAAAAACTTAAGATGGAATTTTATTTTATTTTCAACAATTGAATTTTCAACAGTTGAAAATTCAAAAATTTTAAATCGAAGAAAATAGAATAATCGATTGTTAAAACATTTTAAAAAATGAATTTTAAATTGTTGAAAATAAAATAAAAATTAAACATGGAATTTGAAACTGTTTAAAATTTAAGAAAATTGAATTTTTAACTGTTAAAATTTGAAAAAAGTTGAAAGTTTATTTTTCAAATTTTTTAAATGAATTTTTAACAGTTCAAAGTTAACAAAAATAGAAAATTTGTTTTTGAATCTTTTCAAAACTTCTACATATTTCTTAAAATTATTCAAATTTCGCCTACAAATAATAAATGTTTCATTGTTATTTATACATCCAAATTTTAAAGAATTTTTGTAAAATTTGCGGGATATTCTGAAACTTGTAGAAAAAATTCAATTAATTTTTGTCAGCTATTCAGAAGTTCTGAAAAAAATTTCCAAAATAATTTTTAATTTAAAACGATTTCTAAATTTCTCAAGATTTTGAAATAAAATTTTGAAGTTTTTCAAGGATGTTTAAACTATTTAAAACGAAAATAATTGAATTTCTAATTTAGGATTGTTAAAACATTTAAAAAAATGAATTTTAAATTGTTGAAAATAAAATAAAAATTAAAAATGGAATTTGAAACTGTTTAAAATTTAAGAAAATTGAATTTTTAACTGTTAAAATTTGAAAAAAGTTGAAAATTTATTTTTCAAATTTTTTAAATGAATTTTTAACAGTTCAAAGTTAACGAAAATAGAAAATTCAATTAAATTCTTAAAAATTTAGGACGAATTTTTATTTTATTTTCAACAGTTGATTTTTTTATTATTGGAAATTAAATTGTTTAAAATTTAAAGAAATTAAATATTTTTTTGATGAAAATCTAATCAAAAATTGATTTAAAATTTTTTTTAAAATGTATTTTAAACTGTTGAAAATTAAAGAAAAGTAAAAAATTTCACAAAATTGAATTTTTAACTGTTGAAACTTGAAAAAAGTTGAAACTTTATTATTCAAAATTAAGCAATTTATAGATTTTAGCTTTAAAAATTTAACTGTTAAACAAATTTACAGGCCGATTGAAACTTTAAAAACTATTTTCTATTTTAAAATAAATTCAAATTAATAGAATAATAACTAAAATCTTTCACTGAATTTCAAATCCCACTTAAATATTCATTAAGCCTAAAATATTCAATTGTTACCTCATTCAAGTTTGAAATTGTTGTTTCAGAAAAATAGAAAGATTTTTTAGTTTTTAGGAATATTTTATTTAACTATTTGCTTGAAAATTAACTTTTTTACTCAAATTTAATTTTTTCTTATTTTCTTAAATTAATCTGTTCTGGTTGATGATTCAACTATTTTATTGAAAATTTAACGATTTGATTGAAAATAAACTTTTTTTTATTGAAAATTTATATTTTTAGGTGTAAAATTTCAAACATTTTGTAGAAAATTCATCTTTTTTGTTCAAAATTTCCACTGTTCGGTGAAAATTATTTTTTTTTTTTTTGTATGAAAATTAATTTTTTTCTGAAATTAATCTGTTATGGTTAAGGATTCCTCTATTTTAACGAAAATTCGTATTTTTGTTGTTAATTTTACATTTTTTTGCTTGAAAATTTAAATCTTTTTAGGTTGACATATCAGTTGTTAAAGTTTTTTGTAAAAAATCTTTTCTTTTTTTTTTAATTCATATTTTTGAAGCAAATTTCAACTGTTTTATAGAAAAATCGTCTTTTAGCTTCAAATTTTTCAGCTGTTTGGTAAAAAATTTAAATTTTGTTGAAAGTTTAGACTTTAATTTTTCGAAAAATAATCTTTTTGGCTGAAGATACAATTATTTTATAGAAAATTCAATTATCTGATTAAAAATTAAGTTTATTTTTCCTGAAAATTCAATGTTTTTGTAGAAAATTTATTTTATTTTTGCTTGGAAATTCAACAATTTCGTAGAATTTTTTTGTTTTGTTAAAAACACAACAGTTTGGGTGAGATTTTTTTCTTTTTTGATTGAAACTTCAACTATTTTATTGAAAATAAATTTTTCTATTGAAAATTAATATTTTGTAGGGGAAATTTCAACTGTTTTATAGAAAAATAGTCTTTTTAGCTTGAAATTTTAAAATAGGATACCACTATTTTATAGAAAATTCAATTATTTAATTGAAAATTGAATTTTTTCCTAAAAATTCATATTTTTGTGTTGAAAATTCAACTCATTTGTATAAAATTCGCCTTTCTAGTTTGAAATTTCACAAGTTTATTTTAAAATTGATTGAAAATCAATTCTTTTGTTCAGATTCAGATTTGCGTTTTTTTTCAGAAAATAATCTGTTCAGATGACTGAAAAATCTTGGTCAAAAATGCAACTCTTTTCGTAGAAATTTAATCTTTTTTTGTTTCAAAATGAGACTGTTTTGTTGAAAAATAATCGGTTTTGGTTGAGGATTCAACTAATTTGTCGAAAATTATTCTTTTTTGGTAAAATTCATACTTGTTTTTGTTTTAAAATTAAAATCTTTTTTATTAAAATATCCGCTGTTACATATTTTGTTGAGATTTAATTTTGTTTAAAGCTCAACTACTTGGCTGAAAATTTAACCACTTTGTTAAATTTTTTTTTTCTAAGATCCAACATTTTATTGAAAGTTTATGCCTTTGCTTGAAAATCAAGTTTTTCTATTCAAAAATGAATTATTTGATTAAAAATTTAATTTTTGATAATAAATTTATTAAATATTATTAAATTTATAAGTTTCTACTTAGCAGAATTTGATAAACTAATTGATTTTAATTAGAAAACAACTTTATCATTCCAATTTAATTTGAAATTCCGAGTTTCGAACATTTTTTAATTTTTCTAAAAAACTTGAAAGAAATATTTACGATCAGGGAAAAGTTAGGGAATTCTGAAATTGGAATTTTCTAGCAAACACTACATTTTTTTCTCAATTTTGAAAACTCAAGTTTATAAGAATTTTTAATTTCCATACAGTTTATCGATCTTTGCATAATGTTGGGTTGCGATTACACCGACAGTATTAAAGGCGTTGGACCAAAGCGAGCCATAGAGTTAATAAAAACTCACAGATGTCTCGAAAAAATTCTCGAAAATCTCGACAAGAAAAAATTCCCCGTTCCCGAAGATTGGAATTACAAGCAGGCACGAATTTTGTTCCAGGAACCGGAAATAACAGATCCCGAAGAAATTGAGGTAAATATAATCCATCTATTTTGTTCGAGATGGTGATGATTTTGGTTGGAAATTATATTATTTGATTGAAAATTTAATTATTTTATTGTAAATTCAACAATTTGTTGAAAAATCATCATTTTTTTATTTTAAATTCGTTAAAAGTTCAACTATTTTCGTAGAAAATTCACCTGTTTTTGATTTAAAATGGATACTTTTTTGGTTAAAGTATTAACTATTACATTTATTGTCGAGAATTTATCTTTATTGATTGAAAATTTAAATACTTTTTTATTTATTTATTTATTTTTTTAAATAAGTTCTGATACCAAAAATTTAATTCTTCCATTTTTGAGTATAAATTCATCTTTTTATTAAAATTTTTCATGTTTTTGTTAAAAATTCATGCTTTTTATTGAAAATTAATCTTTAATTCTTATTTTTTGTTAAAAATTCCATTTTTTTTTGTAGAAAATCCTTTTTTTTTCATTGAAATTCAAGAATTTGGTTGAAATCTTTTTGTTCATTGGTAGAAAATTGAACTGTTTTTTATTTAAAATGAATACTTTTTTGGTTAAAGTATTAACTATTACATTTATCGTCGAGAATTTATCTTTATTGATTGAAAATTTAAATACTTTTTTATTTATTTATTTATTTTTTTAAATAAGTTCTGATACCAAAAATTTAATTCTTCCATTTTTGAGTGTAAATTCATCTTTTCATTAAAATTTTTCATGTTTTTGTTAAAAATTCATGCTTTTTATTGAAAATTAATCTTTAATTCTTATTTTTTGTTAAAAATTCCATTTTTTTTGTAGAAAATCCTTTTTTTTTCATTGAAATTCAAGAATTTGGTTGAAATCTTTTTGTTCATTGGTAGAAAATTCACCTGTTTTTGATTTAAAATGGATACTTTTTTGGTTAAAGTATTAACTATTACATTTATTGTCGAGAATTTATCTTTATTGATTGAAAATTTAAATACTTTTTTATTTATTTATTTATTTTTTTAAATAAGTTCTGATACCAAAAATTTAATTCTTCCATTTTTGAGTGTAAATTCATCTTTTTATTAAAATTTTTCATGTTTTTGTTAAAAATTCATGCTTTTTATTGAAAATTAATCTTTAATTCTTATTTTTTTTTTAAATTCCATTTTTTGTAGAAAATCCTTTTTTTTCATTGAAATTCAAGAATTTGTTTTGAATTTCTTTCTTGATTGGTAAAAAAAATCGATTTTCCACAAGATAATTCAAGTTTCTATAAAGTTGTTAAATTTTTTATTTAGAGAATAAATTTTCTAACAAAAGGGATATATTCTTAACCAAAAAGACAAATTTAAAAAAAGTTTATATCCAGTAAGATGAATTTCAAAGAAGAAAATTAATTTTTAAGTAAAAAATATGAATTTCTAGAAAATAGTTGAATTTTCAGTCTCAAATTTAGAATTGAAAAAAAAAATTATTTTCTGAAAGATAATTCAAGTACTATAAAGTTATTAAGTTTTTAATCTAGAACGATAAATTTTCTAAGAAAAGGGATAAAATTTTAACCAAAAAGACGAATTTTCAAAAAAAGAGTTGAATTTTCAAATTAAAAAGTAGAATTTTTAGAAAATATTGTAATTTAAAACCGAGAAAGATGAATTTCCAAAAAGAAAGTTAATTTTCAACAAAAATAGATGAATTTTCTACAACACAAGGTAATTATCAGTCCCAAATTAAAAAAATGTTAACACAAAATTTGATTTTCCACAAAATAATTCAAGTCTCTATAAAGTTGTTGAATTTTCAACTAAAAAAGAGAAATTTTGATTAAAAAATGAATTGTTAAAATTTCAGTTTAAAAAACTAATTTTTACCAGCGAAAAAAAAAACTAATTTTTAATCATAGTTAAATTTTCATCAAACAACATTCATATTCTACGCAAATTGTTTAACTTTCAACTTATAAAGCTCGACTCTTTTTTTTTTAAATTCGTCTTTTTCGGTTAAAAACATATCCCCTTTGGTAGATAATTAATCGATTTGACTTGGAAATTTAACACCTTTATAGAAACTTAAATCATTTTGTGAAGAATCAACTTTTTTGTTGAAAAATTCAAAATTGGAGACTAAAAATTCATCTTTTTGGTTAAAAATTCAAATTTTTAGTTAAAAATCTCTTCTTTTTTTCTAAGATTCGACTATTTGTTTTGAAATGGAACTGTTTGGTTGAAAATCAATTTTGTTGATCATTCAATTATTTTAATAAAAGTTTGTTTCTTCGTTGTTTATTAAATAATAATAATAAAAAAAATTTTAATAAAAAATTTTTAATTTGAGACTAAAAATTCAACTGTTTTGTCGAAAATTCATCTGTTTAATAGAAAATTCATATTTCTTGGTTGAAAATGAACTTTCTTGTTGGAAATTCATCTTTCTCGGTTTAGGATTAAAATATTTTCTAAAAATTCTATTTTTTAACTTAAAAATTCGACTCTTTTTTGAAAATTGGTCTTTTTTTGTTAAAAATTTATCCTTTTTGTTAGAAAGTGTATCGTTCTATATTAAAAATTCAACAACTTTATAGAAGTTTGAATTATCCTGTGCAAATTCAATTTTTTTTAGATAAAAAATCCTAATTTTGAGACTGAAAATTCAACTGTTTTATAGAAAATACATCTTTTTAATAGAA
>NC_046657.1:1431880-1447880 GCF_010883055.1 Belonocnema kinseyi
TTAATTTGAGACTAAAAATTCAACTGTTTTGTAGAAAATTCATCTTTTTATTAGAAAATTCATATTTCTTGGTTGAAAATTAACTTTCTTGTAGGAAATTCATCTTTCTCGGTTTAGGATTAAAATATTTTCTAAAAATTCTATTTTTTAACTTGAAAATTCAACTCTTTTTTGAAAATTGGTCTTTTTTGTTAAAAATGTATCCTGTTTATTAGAAAATGTATCGTTCTATACTGAAAATTCAACAACTTTATAGAAACTTGAATTATCCTGTGCAAATTCAAATTTTTTTAGATAAAAAATCCTAATTTTGAGACTGAAAATTCAACTGTTTTATAGAAAATTCATCTTTTTAATAGAAAAGTCCTATTTTTTTGGTTGAAAATTCAAATATTTTCTAAAAATTCTACTTTTTAACTTGAAAACTCCACTCTTTTTTTTTAATTCGCCTTTTTGGGTCCAAAATTAATGGCTTTTGTTAGAAAATTTATCTTTCTAGAATGAAAATTCTTAAATATATTTTTTATTTTTTACCTAAAGATGTATTTTCTTGTTTGAAATTCATCTTACTGGATGTAAAGAAAAATATTTTCTAAAATTTCGACTTTTTAACTTGAATATTCGACTCTTTTTTTCGAAAATTAATCGTTTTGGCTTGGAAATTTAACACCTTTATAGAAACTTAAATCATTTTGTGAAGACTTAACTTTTTTTTGTTAAAAAATTAAAAATTTGAGACTGAAATTCCATCTGTTTGGTGAAAAATTCAACTTTTTTGTTAAAAATCTCTTTTTTTAAAGATTGGACTATTTTTTTGAAACGCAACTGTTTGGTTGAAAATTAATTTTGTTAATGATTTAATTATTATATTAAAAGTTTGTTTTTTCGTTGTTTATTAAAATTAACTTGAAATTTTGTTGAAAATTCATCTTTTTGACTTGAAATTCAACAACTTTGTTGAAATTTCAATTATTTTGTTTTGAAAATTAACTTTTTTCTGAAATAATTGTAAATTTGTGATTGAAAATTGAACTGCTTGTAAGAAAATTCATCATCTTTTATGTTAAATTAAACTTTTTTGTTAAAAATAATTTTTTTAAATGAAAATTTAACTATTTGGTAGAAAAATCATTTCTTTTGTTGAAAAATGTATCTTTTCTAGGTGAAAAGTGGAACAATTTTGGTAAAAATGCAATATATTTCGACTCTTAGGAATCTGGTATCTACATACAATTTTATTAAATGATAGTCTATATTATTATTCTCCTATTTTCGTGAAAAAATTCCCTCTTTTAAAGAATTTTTTGTTCTTAAATCTCTGAATATTTTGTATCTAAATAGTTGAAATTAATTCGGAAAATTCGAAAAATGATAATCGCTGGAAAGTAAGAATCCGAAATATTTTCTCGATTATTTCCAGTTGAAATGGACAGATCCGGATGAAGAGGGCCTGGTGAAATATCTCTGTGGAGACAAACAGTTTTCGGAAGAGAGGGTAAGAAATGGAGCGAAAAAATTGATAAAAGCCAGAGGCACTTCGACTCAGGGTCGACTCGATTCATTTTTCAAAGTTCTGCCCAATCCAAATCCTCCGAAACGCAAAGTAAGATTCAGTAAAACTATTTATTTTTTAAAGATTTATATTTCTGAGTTTTTTTTTTTTTTATTACGGTTGCACTTTTTAGGCCGACGAGAAGAAAACTCCAGCGAAAAAAGGAAAAACCGGAGGAAAACGAGGAAGAGGGAAGTAGATATTATTTTTTTTTTTGCTTTGTAAATTTAGGATGTATGAATTGATTTGCATTTGGTCTCGAAACTTTGTGATAGAATCACTTTGTAATTGTTTTCTCGAGTGTGAGAAATTGTTTTACTTGTTAAGAGATGACTGCGACTCGTGTTAATTTAAAAATGTGCGTGCGAAAGGAAAATTGTCCTGAGTTTAATAAATATTACCTTTTTTGTAATCTTGATTTTTTAAATCCTCAAAATTCTCTTTTCTAGATTGTTCTTCTTTTTTTTTACAAAAACTCTACGGTTTTCAATTTTGAAAGTAAATTTTTTTTGAAGGATCAATTTTTTAACAGGTAACTGAAGATTGAAATTTTCTTATTTATTTTCAAAATTCAAGACAATAGAGTTATAGGGAAACTTTTTTTTTTATCCATAAGCGAACATGAAAAAATTTCAGTTACGAAAAATACTACAAGATATTATTTTCACTTGAAAATAATTTTCTTTCGTAAGTTTCAACTTTTATGCATGTAAAAAGGATCTCTTTTGGTTTATAATTTTACCTATTTTGTTTAAAAATTGTACTATTTTGTTTAAATTTCCACTATTTTATATGAATTTATATTATTTTTATACTATTTTGCCGTTAAAAATTAATTTTTAATTGAAAATTCATCGTTCTTAGTTAAAAATTAATTTTTAATGTTAAAATTCAACTATCTTATCAAAATTCGTCTTTTTGGTTTGAAATTTCAGGAATTTGATTGAAAATGCAACAGTTTTTGTTTGACTTTTAATAATTTTTGCCTTGAAAATTCGTCTCTTTTGATTAAAAGTTAATTCTCTTTCTTGAAAAGTCGGTAGTTATATTTTTGGTTCAAAATTTATCTGTTTTGATTAAGATTTGTAATATTTATCTACAAATTCAACTATTTTATTGAAAATTTAACAATTTTTTTAAAAAGTAATTTCTTTCTGTCGAAAATTCGACTGGTTTTTTTTAAATACATCTTTTTTATCGAAACTTCGTTCTGTTGAATTGAAAACTCTACTGTTTTGGTTCAACACTAATTTTTTTTCAGAGAACTCAACAATCTTGTACAAAATTCTTCTTTTTGGCTCGAAAATTTAGCTATTTTGTGGACAATTCGTCTCTTTAAATTAGAAGTTAATTCTCTTTCTTGAAAAGTTTGTTATATTTTTGGGTTCAGAATTTATATATTTTTTTTTGTACAAATATTTAATATTCGGTTCAAAGTTCAACTATTTTGTTGACAATTTAGATGTTTCTTTTTAATTATTTTTTTCTTATCATTCAACTGGTTTTTTGAAAATTCCTCTTTTTGGTTTGGAAATTCAGGAATTTGTTTAAAAACGCAACAGTTTTTGTTTGAGTTTTAATAATTTTTGCCTTGAAAATTCGTCTCTTTCGATTAAAAGTTAATTCTCTTTCTTGAAAAGTCGGTAGTTATATTTTTGGTTCAAAATTTATCTGTTTTGTTTAAAATTTCTAATATTTAGCTGAAAGTTTAATTATTTTATTTAAAATTTAACAATTTTGTTAAAAAGTAATTTCTTCCTGTCGAAAATTCAACTGGTTTTTTTTTTTTTTTTTTTTTTTTTGAAAATTCGTCTTTTTTATGGAAAATTCGTTGTATGGAATTGAAAACTCTACTGTTTTGGTTCAACACTAATTTTTTTCAGAGAACTCAACAATCTTGTACAAAATTCTTCTTTTTGGCTCGAAAATTCAGCTATTTTGTGGACAATTCGTCTCTTTAAATTAGAAGTTAATTCTCTTTCTTGAAAAGTTTGTTGTTATATTTTTTGTTCAGAATTTATATTTTTTTTTTGTAAAAATGTCTAATATTTGGTTTAAAGTTGAATTATTTTTTTCATAATTTAGATGTTTCTTTTTAAGTATTTTTTTCTTTTAATTCAACCGGTTTTTTGAAAAATCCTCTTTTTGGTTTGCAAATTAAGGAATTTGGTTGAAAATGCAACAGTTTTTGTTTGAGTTTTAATAATTTTTGCCTTGAAAATTCGTCTCTTTTGATTAGAAGTTAATTCTCTTTCTTGAAAAGTCGGTAGTTATATTTTTTGTTCAGAATTGATCTGTTTTGTTTAAAATTTCTAATATTTAGCTGAAAGTTTAATTATTTTATTGAAAATTTAACAATTTTGTTAAAAAGTAATTTCTTCCTGTCGAAAATTCAACTGGTTTTTTTTTTTTTTTTTTTTTTTTTTTTTTTTTTTTTTTTTTTTTTTTTTTTTTTGAAAATTCGTCTTTTTTATGGAAAACTCGTTGTATGGAATTGAAAACTCTACTATTTTGGTTCAACACTAATTTTTTTTAGAGAACTCAACAATCTTGTACAAAATTCTTCTTTTTGGCTCGAAAATTGAGCTATTTTGTGGACAATTCGTCTCTTTAAATTAGAAGTTAATTCTCTTTCTTGAAAAGTCTGTTGTTATATTTTTTGTTCAGAATTTATATTTTTTTGTAAAAATTTCTAATATTCGGTTCAAAGTCCAATTATTTTGTTGACAATTTGGATGTTTCTTTTTAAGTATTTTTTTGTCTTTTAATTCAACCCGGTTTTTGAAAATTCCTCTTTTTGGTTTGCAAATTCAGGAATTTGGTTGAAAATGCAACAGTTTTTGTTTGAGTTTTAATAATTTTTCCCTTGAAAATTCGTCTCTTTTGATTAAAAGTTAATTCTCTTTCTTGAAAAGTCGGTAGTTATATTTTTGGTTCAAAATTTATCTGTTTTGATTAAAATTTGTAATATTTATCTAAAAATTCAACTATTTTATTGAAAATTTAACAATTTTTTTAAAAATTAATTTCTCTCTGTCCAAAATTCAACTTGTTTTTTTTTTAAATTCATCTTTTTTATGTATATATATTCTCTTTCTTGAAAAGTGTGTTGTTATATTTTTGGGTTCAGAATTTATATTTTTTTGATGAAAATTTCTAATATTCGATTCAAAGTTCAATTATTTTATTAACAATTTAGCTATTTTTTTAAAAGTCTGTTTTCGAAAATTCAACTGGTTTTTTGAAAATTTGTCTTTTTGGATGGAAAATTCTGCTTTCATGGTTCAACATTAATTTTTTTCGTTGAGAAAATTCATCTTTTTAGCTCAAAAATTCAGCTCTTTTGTTGAAAATTCGCCTCTTTTGATTCAAAGTTAATTCTCTTTGCTGAAAAGTCTATTATTATAATTTTGGCTTAGGATTTATCGCTTTTGTTTAAAACTTCTACTATTTGTTTGAATATTGAACTATTATTTGTTTTTGTCTGAAAAATTCGTCTCTTCCGGTTAAAAGTTAATGCTCATTATTGAAAATTCTTATCATTATATTTTTTATTCAGAATTTAACGCCTTTTTTTTAATTCTACTATTTGGTTGAGAGATTAATTATTTCGTTGAAAATAAAACTATTTTGTTAAAAGGTAGCTTTTGTTTGTTGAAATTTCAACTTATTTTTTGTAAATTCTTCTTTTTGGGTCGAAAGTTCTTTTGAATTAAAAAACAATATTTTTTTTGTAAAATGGTAATATTTTCTTGAACATTCTACTTTCTTGGTTCAAAAGACAATTTTTTTTCTGAAAATTCAACTTTCTTATAACAAAAAATCTTCTTTTTGGCTTTAGAATTCAGTTATTTTGTTCAAAATTTGATGTAAAATTTATTTCATTGATGGAAGATTCAGAATTTTATTGAAAAATTTAATTATTTTGCTAAAAATCGAACAATTCTGTTAAAAATTCTTTTTTTCTTGATAATTTTGTTGTTTTTAGTTGAAATTTTATTTTTCTAATTAAATAATTTGAACAATTGTCTCTGGATTGAAAATTCAGCTTTCTTATGAAAATTCTACTGTTCTGGTTAAAAGTTAATGCTCTTTTTAAAAATTCTATCATACAGTTGGTTAAGAATTTACTTTTTTTGTTAAAAACTTCTATTATTTGGTTGCAAATTTAATTGTTTTGTTGAAAATTTAATTACTTCGTTGAAAATTTAACTATTCTGTTAAAAAGTCTATTTTGTTGGAAATATTATCCTTTTTAGTTGAAAAATCGTGTATTTTTTTTAGAAATGGAACTATTCGGTTGAAAATAATCTTTTTTTTGTTCATAATATTTTTTTGGTGAAAATTTATTTTTCTAATTAAATATTTTAAAAAGTATACTGTCTGGCTTAAAAATTCAGCTTTTTTCATAAAAATTCGTCTCTTCTAGTTAAAAGTTAATGCTCTTTTTAAAAATTCTATCATATATTTGGTTCAGAATTTATATTTTTTGTGAAAAGCTTCTACTGTTTGGTTGGAAATTTAATTGTTTCATTAAAAATTTAATTATTTCGTTGAAACTTGAACCATTTTGTTAAAAAGTCTATTTTGTTGGAAATATTATCTTCTTTACTAAAAAAATTCTCTTATTTTCTTGAGAAATGGTCTCCTTTTTGTAGAAAATTCATCTTTTAGGTTCAACAATCAACAATTTGGTTTAAATTTTATTGTATTTGTGAAAGGTTAATAATTTTATTGAAAAATTCATTTCTTTTGTTAAAAATTGAACTATTTGGTTGAAAATTATCTTCTGTTGTTGATAACTTTTTTGTTATTAAATATTGTTTTTATTATTTTTTATTATTATTTTTTTTAATGCTCTTTTTAAAAATTCTATCATACATTTATTTCAAAATTGATCTGTTTTTGTGAAAAACTTTTACTATTTGGTTAAAATTTAAATGTTTCGTTGAAAATTTTAATTATTTCGTTGAAAATGTAACTATTTAAAAAAAAATCTATTTTTATGGAAATATTATCCTTTTTATTTGAAAATTCTCGTATTTTCTTGAGAAATGGTCTCCTTTTTGTAGAAACTTCATCTTTTAGATTCAACAATCAAGAATTTTATTTTATTTGTGGAAAATTCATAATTTTATTGAAAAATTCATTTCTTTTGTTAAAAATTGAACTATTTGGTTAAAAATTATCTTTTGTTGTTGATAATTGTTTGTCTTATTAAATATTTTTTTAAATCGTTTTTCTGGCTTTAAAATTTAGGTCTTCTTGTTACATACATACATACATTTGGTTTAAAATTTATCTTTTTTTGTGAAAAACTTTTACTATTTGGTTGAAAATTTGATTGTTTTGTTAAAAATCTAACTATTTTGTTGGAAATATTATCCTTTTTAGTTGAAAATTCGTGTATGTTCTTTAGAAATGGTCTCTATCTTTAGAAATGAAACTATTTGGTTGAAAAATATCTTTTCTAGTTAAAAATTTATTTTTCTTGTAAAATATTTTTTAAAATCGTCTGTCTGTCTTGAAAATTCAACTTTTTTTGTTAAAAGTTAATGCTCTTTTTTTAATTCTATTATATATTTGGTTCATAAATTATCTTTTTTGTTAAAAACTTTTACTATTTGGTTGAAAATTTAATTATTTCAGTTTTGTGGAATTATTATCCTTTTTAGTTAAGACTTCTTGTATTTTCTTCAGAAATTGTCTCTTTTTAGTAGAAAATTTATCTCTTGGGTTTAAAATTCAACAATTTGGTTACAAAATTATCTTATTCGTGGACGATTCATAATTTTATTAAAAAGTTCATTTTTTGGTTAAAAGTTGAACTATTTTGTCGAAAATTCAAATTATTTTTGTACATTCGTATTTTGGCTTGAAAACTCAAAGGTTTCCTTGAAAATTCGTTTCTTGATTAAAAGTTAATTCTCTTTTTTTAAATCTATTATATATTTGGTTCAGAATTTATCTTTTTTATTAAAGTCATTTTTTGTCCTGAATTCAAGTTTTTTTTGGGTGTAAATTCGTCTTTTTGGATCGAAATTAATTCTTTTCTTTAAAATTAATCTTTCTTGGATGAAAATTAACTTTTTTGTTAAAAATTCAACATTCTTGTAAAGAAAATCGTCTTTCTGGCTTAAAAATTGAGCTTTTTTCATGAAAATTCGTATCTTCTGGTTAAAAGTTAATGCTCTTTGTTGAAAAGTCTATTATTACCTTTCTGTTAAAGAATTCATCGCTTTTGTTTGAAAATTCTACTATTTGGTTAAAAGTTTAATTATTTCGTTGAAGATTGAACTATTTTTTTAACAAGTCTTTTTTTGTCCAAAATTCAACTATTTTTTTTTTGTTATAAATTCGTCTTTTTGGATCGAAACTTCTTTTTCTTAAATTGAAAATTCGTATTTTTTATAGAAAAATAATAATTTCCATTGATATTCATCTTTCTTGATTCAAAATTAATTTTTTTTTTTGTTTAAAATTCAACTGTCTTGTAAAAAAATCGCTTTTTTTGGCTTGAAAATTAAACTTGTATCTTTTGTTTAAAGTTAATGCTCTTTCTTCAAAAGTCTATTATTATATTTTTGGATCAGAATTTAATCGTTTTTGATTAAAAGTTCTACTATTTGTTTGAAAGTTTAATTATTTTTTTGAATACTCAACTATTTTCTTAAATGTCATTTTTTTTGGTCGAAAATTCCACTTGTTTTTTGTACTTTTCTTTTTTTGAATTAAAATTGAACAATGAAAATTCCTTACATTCAAATAATTTTGTTAGAAAATTCATATAATTGATTAAAAATTAATATTTTTTGGTACAAAATTAATCTTATTGGTTGAAAATTCTTTTCTTTCGTTAAAAATTATATATTTTTCTAACAGCCAGCTTAACTATTTTATTTTTTATTGTCATTTCAGTTAAAAATTCATTTCTGTTACTTGGAATTTCATTTTTAGGGAAAATTGATCTTTTTTGGGTTAGAAATGCAATTGTTTTTATAGGTAATTGAATTGTTTGCTGAAAATTCTTTCTTTTTTTTTGCTTTAAAATGCAACATTTTAGATAACAATTCGCTTTTTTTATGTTAAAAATTTGTTTCGTTTTTTGGTAGAAAATTTATTTCCAACTATTTTTATACAAAAATTATCTTTTGCGTTATAAATTAAAATGTGTAAAAAAAATTAATTTTTTTGGTTGAAATTTTTTTTCAGTTGAAAATTCTTGTATTTTCTTCCAAAATTGTGATTTTCTTGTAAAAAAAGGTTGAAAACACAATCCTTTAGTTAAAAATTCGTCATTTTATTGAAAATTTAACCATTTTGTTAACAAATTCTTATCTTTTCTTAATTTGAAATGGTTTTTTTTATTAAGACAATTACTGTTCAATTTTTGCTTTTAAATTTTTCCTTTTTTTATTAAAAACTTAAATTATTTTGGTAGAAAAATCACATTTTTGGGTTGAAAATTCAAAATTTTTGTTAAAAATTCATATTTTTCTTTCGTAAATTAGTTTGCTTTTGTGGAGGATTCACATCATTTGTTGAAAATTTTTATTTTTATATTGAAGATTCATCACCTTGGTTAAAAATTTAACTATTTTGGTTAAAATCTCCTTTTTTTCTTCGTTTTTTATTATTTCGTTTTTATAGAAAGCGGCAAAGAGAATTCCTTTTTAAATATTCGCGCCAATTGGACGTCATTTCCTAGTTTCGGAACGGAAATATCTCTCGTTTGTCATTTGTTTTCGCGTCACACGTGCGCGTAAGTATACCATCATAACCTGAAAGTGCTTCTACAAAAAATTGTTTTGGGCTGTTCGATTAATAAAATAAACTTTTTCGTGGAGCGAAAAATGGACACTAATTATGATTTAATAAAAACTATCGATGACGATCAAGAAGTTCCAGATTTTTCAGATAAATCGGATGAAGAAGAAGATGTAAGTTCATAACCTGCAAATTTTTTTTTTAATTTCTTTAAATATTAAATAGAAACTTGCAAAAATAGGCTGAACTCTCAATTTTGTTTAATAAACTATTTTTTAATGCAATTTTAGTCAACAATCTTTTTAATCCTCGTAATTTCATGTTTGTTTACCATATATTTTCGGAGTTTTGTATTCAAATTTTACGTTTTTTTGTCTGCAGGCATAATTTTTACTCATAACTTATTTAAAAATTGATAAAAAAACAAGTAATTTGAATTGACAATTTTAAAATAAATTTTTAATTTCGGTTTGAAAAGAAATGTTGAAAATTTATTTTATTTCGTTTTATATAATTAATATTTTTACTGAAAATGTCAGTATTTTAATTTTGGTTTAAAATTGATCTTTATAGATGAAAATTCAACTATTTGATTAAAAAGTCCATTTTTTTTTGGTGAAGATTCATCATTTTAGTTCAAAATTAATTTTATTAACTAGAAATTCAAATATTCCATTTATTTTCTAATTGATCTTTTTTGATAGAAATGCAATCTTCTTGGCTGAAAAATGCAACTATTTGAATAAAAATTCTTTTTCTTTTGGTTGCAAATTTAGCATTTTATGTAACAATTTCTTTTCCTGAAAATTAAAATTTTCAGTTGCAAATTCATCTGTTTGGTTGAAAAGAAAATAATAATTTGAAAATATATTTTATTTTATGCCAATAATATTTTAACTAAAAATTTCAGTTTTTTAAAATTATTTTTAAATAACTTTATATTTTTGGGGGGTGAAGATATATAATTTTAATTACAAATTAATTTCTGTTACTATAAATTCAACCATTCCATTTTTGTCGAAAATTTATCTTTTTTTTATAGAAATTTAATCTTCTTGGTTGAAAATTCATCGGCTTGTTTGAAAATTTAACTTCTTGATACCGACTTAAAAATTTATCTCTATTTGTATTCATCATTTCGGTTCAAAATTAATTTCTTTTACTGGAAATTCGACTATTTCATTAATTTTTTATTTAATAATGTTTTTTGGCAGAAATTTTTTTAATCTTGTTAAAAAATGTATCGTTTTTAGTAGAAAATAAATATATTTTATTGAAAATTATTGTTTAAAAAAAATTAATCTTTTGTGTTGAAAATTAAACTTTTTGGTTGAAAATGGATTTTTTAAATTAAAAATTCATCTGATTTAAAACTAATATTTTTACTGAAAATTTCAGTGTTCTATTTATGGTTAGGAATTTATCTGTTTTTGATGAAATTTTATGTATTTCGATGAAAATTTAATCTTCGGGGTTGAAAATTTAACAATTTGGTTAAAATTTTTTTTTTTTTTGTTGAAAATTCATCATTTTATTTAAAAATTAATTTCTTTTACTGAAAATTTATCTGTTTCGTTAAAAAGAAAAGAACATTGAAAATTTATTTTGTTTCAAATCAATTTATTTATTTATAGAAATTTAAATTTCTTGATTGAAAATTCATCGCTTTTATTTTATTTATCCATTTTATTCATGGTTGAAAAATTATCTTTTTAAACGAAAATTTATGTATTTTATTAAAAATACTTTATTTTTTATATTGGTTGAAAATTCATGCTTTTATTTTTAAATTAATTTCTTTAACTGGAAATTCAACTATTCCATTTATTTTTTTAATTTATCTATTTTCATAGAAATTTAATCTTCTTGGTTGAAAATTGAACTATTTAATTGAATATTCAACTTTTTTATTCTTGCTTGAAAAATGTATCCTTTTTAGTAGAAAATTTTATATATTTTGTTGAAAATTTGTCTCTTTTCTTTAAAAATTCATCTGTTTGGTTGAAAGTTGAACTATTTCGTTAGAAATTAATTTTATTTGTTTAAAAATATATCTGTGTAAGGAAACTTTAACTGTTTTATTTTAACTCAGAAAATTTTTTAAATTAAAATATATTTTAGAAAATTATTTTTTTATTGGTTGAAAATTCATAATTTTATTGAGAAATTAATTTTTTTCGGAAATTTGACTAGTTTGTTGAAAATTCATTTTTCCACCGAAAATGGAACCTACATTTATGCTTGAAAATGCATATCTTTAGTTAAAAATTCATTTATCTTGTTAAAAACTTATATTTTTTAAATTGAAAATTCAATTATTTGGGTAAAAAATCAAATTTTCGGTTAAAAATTTATATTTTTGGTTTAAAAACGAAAATTTATGTATTTTCTTAAAAATACTTTTTTTTTATTTTGGTTCAAAATTCATGCTTTTATTTTTTAATTAATTTCTTTTACTGGAAATTAAACTATTCCATTCATTTTCTTTTTATTGATCTATTTTGATAGAAATTTACTCTTCTTGGTTAAAAATTTCATATATTTTGTTGAAAATTTGTCTTTTGTTATAAAATTAATTTTTCTTGTTGATAATTTATCTTATTTCGATGAAAATTTAAAAAATATCTTTTTTTTGTAGAAAATTAATCTTTTGGGTTGAAAATTCAGGTATTTGTTTAAAAATTCTTTTTCTTTTGATTGAAGTTTCATAATTTTTATTTAAAAATTCCTTTTGTTTTACTGAAAATCCAATTATTCTATTTTTGGTGAAAAATTTATATTTTTTAAATATAAATGTAATCTTTTCTTAAAAAATTCATCTGTTTGGTTGAAAATTTAACTTTTTCGTTAAAAATTAATTTTATTTGGAAAAAATATTGTCGTTTATGGAAACCTTTACTGTTTTATTTTGACTTCAAATTTCTTCTTTTTTTAAAATTTATATTTGAAAATGCATATTTTTTAGTTAAAAATTAATTAATCTTGTTAGAAACTTATCTTTTTTTAATTGAAAATTCAATTATTTTGGTAAAAAATCAAATTTTCGGTTAAGAATTTATATTTTTCGTTTCAAAACTCAACTATTTTATTCATGGTTAAAAAATTATCTTTTTGACCCAAAACGTATGTGTTTTGTTAAAAATTCTTTTTTTTTTTTTGGTTGAAAATTCATGCTTTTATTTTCAAATTAATTTTTGCAACTGATTTCATTGAATACTTAACTTTTTTTATTCTTGTTTAAAAAATGTATCTTTTTTAGTGGAAAATTCATACATTTTGTGGAAAATTTATATCTTTTGTTATAAAATTCATCTTTTTTTGTTAATAATTTATCTTATTTCGATGAAAATTTATGTATTTTGTTAAAAAAAAATTTTTTAGAAAATTAATCTTTTGGGTTAAAAATTCAGCTATTTGGTTAAAAATTCTTTTTCTTTTGATTGAAGATTCATAATTTTTAGTTAAAAATTCCCTTTTTTTTTTAATAAAAATCCAACTATTCCTTTTTTTGTGGAAAATTTATATTTTTGATAGAAATTTCATCTTTTCTTTGAAAATTCATCTGTTTTGTTGAAAATTTAACTATTTCGTTAAAAATTAATTTTATTTGATCAAAAATATTTTTGTTTGCGGAAACTATAACTGTTTTATTTTAATTCAAAATTTCTTTTTTTTTAATTAAAATATTTTATAAAAAATTCATTTTTTATTATTTGAAAATTCAATTATTTTGGTAAAAAATCAATTTTTCGGTAAAAATTTATATTTTTGATTTAAAAACTCAACTGTTTTGTAGAAAATTCGTCTTTTTGGCTTGAAAATTTTACAGTTCAGACAAGATTTTTCTTTTTTATTGACTGGAAAATCTTTCTTGGTTGAAAATTCAACTCTATTATTGAAAGTTCTTTTTTTCTCTTTAATGCAACTGTTTTAAATTAAATTTTTTTTTAAATATCAACCATCACAGATTTAATTGAGAATTGATTTTCTCATATCGAAGATAATTAACCTTGGTTCAAAATTGAACTATTTTGTTGAAAATTAAATTCTTCTTTGTTAAAAATTAATGAATAGTTAAATTTAACCTAACTATTGCTTTTAATATATATTTTTTTAATTTTAAAACATATTTTATTTGCTTTTTATTCTAGTTATATTTTTTCCCAAAATGTTTTTTATCAATTCGCTTTTATAGAAAGCGGCAAAAAGTCTTTTTTTTGGGATCGAAAATTCAATAATTATTTTAAAAAATTAATTTTATTAATTGAAGATTTATCGTTTTATTGAAAAATTCATTTCTTTTGTTGCAAATTTAACTATTTGGTTGAAAATACGTTTTTTGTGTCTAAAATTTTTTTGTTTTCAAAAGTTTTTTTTTTTTTAAGAAACAATATTTTTGTTGAAAGTTCATCATGCTTAATTGAAAATTCATGTATTTTGTTTGAAAAGTGGTATTTTTTTTCTTAGAAAATTTATCTTCTGGATTGAAAATTCAACTATTTGGTTAGAAATGTATTTTCTTGGTCGAAGATTCATAATTTTATTGGAAAATTCATTTCTTTGTTTGAAAATTTATTTATTTTGTTAAAAATTCGTTTCGTTTTTAGTTGAATTTTTCTTCTGACTGAAAATGGGTTTTAATTTAAATTTAGAGCTTTTGGTGTCTGCAGACGTGGCTATTATTAATAATTTAATTCCTCTATATTTATTTTATTCCTAAATTAAGAAGAAAACAAAGAATTTGAACCAACAACTTTAAAATAATTTTATTTATTTATTTATTTTTTTTTTATTTAAACTTAGTTCCAGCCACGAAGACCGAAGAAGAAGGAGGAAAAGGAGCGAAAAGACTTTGACAACGATTTTCAGTTTATAAATTCCACTTCTGAATATAACCAGGACACTTGGAATGATTTGAGCAAATACATAAAACGAATAGCGAAAACAAAGCTCGATGATAAAATAAAAATTGCGCGACGCGATCGACAGGTAATAATTTTTATTTTAACGAATTAGAAAATTATTCGTTTTGAAAATTTGCATTGTTTTCAAATATCTCGATCTAATTTATTTATTTATTAAAAAAAAATTAAATTTATGAAATAAATCACCTTCTTAAAAATCGTTTTCCAACCCGAAAAATATTTGTAATCATTTTATCAATACTCACCCAAAAAATAAGCGAAGAAACAATTTATTTAGTAACTTCTTTTAAATTTCTGTAATTTTTAAAAAATGATCATTTTAATCGTAAAACAAAATAAAAATCTGTAAATGATATTTTTATATGGATCGAATTATTTTCGGGAAAAAATATATCTAGAAAATTACAGTTAATATTCGTAATTTCGTGGAAAATATTATTATAAAAAATTGTTTGAATTTTAACAAGTATTTTTCAAAATAAAAATATGTTGCCTTTAAAATTCTTTAATTTTTGACCTAATTTAGATATTCTGTTTGCCTTTTTATTATATCTTGCATCGTTCAAGAGAAAAATAAAAACATTATTTAAAAACAAATTTATTTAATTTTTTATTTTTATCAATATTTAAAAATATTCTGTTTTTAAGTCAAAAAATGTATAATTTTAAGGACAAAATTGGTGTTTTTTTGTTAAAAATATTGATTGTTAAAATATTTCATTAGGATTATGAAATTTTTGAATAACTAATTTTATTTAAAGATAGAGGAATTGTATGCAAATTCTATGATTTAGAATTAAAAGTAATGTAAAATTATTATTAACAGATTATCAATATAAAATTCTTCATGAAATTACATAAATTGAAATGTAATTTTTAAGCTTCAAAAGACTTTTAAATAATAAAAGGAAAAAATATCTAAAGCTTGTTGTAATTTTAAATCATTTTTTAAAAGTTTTATTAAAAAAAAGTTTTTTAGGATTGCTGCAGGAAAATTTCGATAAACTGAAGTTTAAGTTAATTTTAATATTTTATTGAAAATTCAATAATTTGTTCAAAAAATAATTGATTTTATTTGAAAATCAATCGTTTTAAGTTGAAAAGTATGATTTTGATTCAAATTTTATCATTTGATTTAAAACTTCATTCTTTTGTTGAAAATTCAACAATTTTGTTAAAAATTCAACAATTTTGTTAAAAATTCAACTATTTTGGTTCATAATTCAAGAATTTTGTTGAAAATCAATTTTTTGTTGAAAATTTAATTACTTGGTTAAAGTTTAACTACATTGTTAAAATTTTATTTCTGTGGCTGAAGATTTATCTGTTTGTTTAAAAGTTCGTTTTTTGTTGATAATTATTGTTTTTTTAAAGGATAGTTAACATTTCATTTTTGATTATAAATTGATTTTTTTGTTGAAAATTCAACTATTTGATTAAAAAATCATGCATTTTGTTGAAAATTATTTTTTTTTTAGTAGTAATTGTCTCTTTTTTGGTTACAAATCACAATTGTTTCGTTGAAAATTAATATTTCTTAGTTAAGGAGTCAACTATTATTGTTTAAAATTAAAATTAAAATTCAGAAATAAAAGTTTTTGCTGCTAAGAAAGAATTGAATTAATGGAATTCCATAAGAAAATCCAACTATTTTTCGTTGAAAGTTAATTTTTTTAAATTAAAAACTCTACTATTATATTTTTTGTTAAGATGATGATTTTCGTTGAAAATTTTATTATTCTATTATAAAATTAAA
>NC_046657.1:1447980-1456903 GCF_010883055.1 Belonocnema kinseyi
CTTTATTTTTTAAAAATTCGTCTTATTAGCTTAAAAATGCAACTATTTTGGTTGGAAATTAATTTTAAATTTTTGTTCTTTGAAGATTCATCTTTTTGGTTAAAAAATTCGTTTTTTTTTTTGTTATTGAAATTTTTTTTACTGAAAATTTGAATATTCAATTTTTTACTTAAATTGACCTTTTTTAAAGATGAAAATTCATCTTTTTAGTTGAAAATTAATCTTCTTAGTTGAAATTTCATCTTTTCGGGTAGAAAATTTCACTATTTGATTAAAATTTCACATTTTTGTTTCAAAGTAATATTTTTGGGTTGAAAAAAAATCGTCCTTTTGGTAGAATTCAACAGTTTTATTATTTTTTTTTTTATTAAAATTGGAATTTTTTTTACCTCAAGTGTCAACTATAAATTTGTCTTTAAAGACTGTAAATTCACCTATTTTTGTAGAAAAATTTAACTATTTGGTTGAAAACTTACATTTTTGTCGAAAATTGATATTTTCGGATTGAAAATTCAACTGTTTCCGAAGATTTCGGGTTAAAAATTGATCTCTTTTGGTAGAAAAGTCACCTTTTTGGTTGAAAATATAATTAATTTTGTTGATAATTCAAATATTTGGTTAAAAAGTCATATTTTTGGCTTAAAAATTCCACAATTTATTTTATTTTTTTTTCTTTCTTGGCTAAAAAATCTTTTTTTAGTTGTAAAATGGTCTTTTTGTGGGAAATTTATCTATTTTGGTAAAAATGCAATGGTTTGGTTGAAAATTCACATGTTTGGGTTCAAAATTCAACTGTTGATTACAAAATTTTTTCTTTTTTGGTTGTATTCAACTGTTTTTTATTTAAAATTGGTGTTTCTTGATTGCGATATCAACTGTTAAATTTTTTGTTGATGATTGATTAATTTTTTGTGGAAAATTTATATTTTTGGATTAAAATTTAATTTTCTGAAAATAAGTACTATTTGGTTAAAAATTTATTATTTAACTAAAAATCTAACTATTCTATTTTTCTTCAAACTTTTCCGTTTTCTGGTAGGAAATTTATTTTTTGAGTTGAAAATTCAACTATTTTGTTAAAAATTTATATTTCCAGGTTGAAAATAAAGATTTTTTTGTTGTTAAAAATTCATATTTTTCTGTTTAAAAGTCAACTGTTTTGTGGGAAATTAGGCTTCTTGGCTTGAAATTTCAACATTTTGAACAAGATTTTTTTTTCTTTATTGATTGAACAATTTTTCTTATTTGAAAATTCAACTATTTTGTTGAAAATTAGTCTTTTGGTCAAGAATTCAACTAATTTGCTTACAATTTATATTTTTTGATTAATTAAACTGTTTTTTTTTTTAAATTAAAAATTCATCACTGGTTGAAAATTCAATTTTTTGTGGTTGAAATTTAATTGTTCCAACTGAAAACTTAATTAATTCATTTTTGGTTTAAAATCGATCTTATCGAGTCAATTTTAGCAAGCCTCCTTTTGTTTCTTAGAAACTTGTTTAAAATTATTTTGAATTTATCAGAATGGAATAGAAGAAATCGAAATTGACCCGGAATTAAAAGAAGTTAAAGGGGACGATGGTGTTTATCTTTCGGACGAGGATCTCAAAAAAGGTAAAAAAAAAATATATTTTAGAAACATTTTTTGAAACTGTTTTTTTTTTTTTTTAATTTAAATGCACTATTCTTAATTGTTTTATTTAAAAAATGTTTCCCATTTACAGATGACTTCAAAACGAGGCAAAAGAAAGGGAAGAAATTCGAGAAGAAGAAGGATGCAGAGCTGATGGATTTTGAAGAATGTTCAGCATACGATACGTCTACGACTTTTCAACAAATGAATCTTTCAAGACCTTTGATGAAGGTTTGTATTTTATTTCTCATCGTTATAATACATTCCTATTGAATTTTCTTCAATCTTTTGAATTCTCGTCAATTTTATTTAAATCTATCATTATTTTCAACCATTTTGAATTATTTGCATTTCATTGAATTCCCTTCAATTATTTTTAATTCCTTTAAATGCGTTTTAATTATTTTAATTATATTACATTTCTTGAATTCTTCTGATTTTTTTTATTAACTCTCTAATTCTATTAATTCTCTGGAATTCATTTAATTTTTTTTTTTATTTTCTTGAACTATGTTGATTCTTTTGTATTATTTTTAATTCTTTAAATTCCTACACAAATGTTGAGTTTTTCTTGAATTTTTTTAGAACTTTCGAATTATCTTTTAATTCTCTTAAATTATATTGCATTTGCTTGAATTACATGCAACTATTTTTATTTTTCTCGAATTATTTTGCATTCTTTTGAATTCTCTTGGAATCTATCAATTATTTCTAAATTTTCTGAATTCTTTTTATTTTATTTTTTAGCTTTCGTAAATTATGTTGAATTTTTTAGATTCTCTTGAACTACTGTCAATTCTATGTAATCTCTTGAAATCTTTTGATTTTTTTTCAATTCTTTCCAATTTTGTTGAATCCTTTTAAATCATTTTAATTTTCTTAAATTCTTTGAACTCTCTTATCCCTTTAGGACTCACTAGAAACTTAAAAAACTTGCCAAAAACGCGTTCGAAATCTATAATTGAACTCTTGAAGGATTAAATTATATTTAAATCCTTCGAATTCTTTTTATTTATTTTAATTTTCCACAATTTCTCGACATTTTTCTGAATTCTCTTAAATTATTTGATTTTTCTTGAATCTTTTTGTTTCCTTTTCGATTTTTTAAATTCTCCTAAATTTTTGTAATTCTCTTAAATTCTATCAAATCCCTAGAATTCTTTTGGGGTTTTTTTTTCAATTTTCGTAAATCCTCTTGAACTCTTTTGAATCATTATAAGCCTCTTAAATTCTTTAAATTCTCTTAAATTTAAATCTTTTGAATTCTTTTTATTTATTTACAATTTCTTGAATTTGTTTTCATTTTCTTAAATCTTAAATATTTATTTCTTTAACTTATTTAAAATTTTCTTGAAATCTTTTTCATTGTATTTATTGAAATCTAATTGTTTTGCTTTAAATTGTTTTAAATTTTCGTTAATTATTTTAATTCTCTCAAATTATTTGAGCTCTCTTTCATTTGTTTAGTTCTTTTTAATGTTATGAATTCCCTTAAATTCTTTTTATGCTCTTGAATTCTATAAAATCTCTTGAAATTTGTTGAATTTTTTTTATTTCTTTGAATCTTCTTCAATCCTGTTGAATTCTCTTCAATTATTTGATCTTTGGAATTTTCTTGAATTCTGTCAAATCTCTTGAAATTTGTTCATTTTTTTTTATTTCTTTGAATCTTCTTGAATTCTCTTGAATTATTTGAATTTTCTTGATTCTTTTTATTTCTTTTAGATTTTTTTAAATCTTTAAATTTTTGTAATTCTCTTAAATTCCATAAAACCCCTCGAATTCTCTTGTTTTTCGTTTTATGCTCTTGAATTCTATAAAATTTCTTGACTTTATTTAATGTTTTTAAAATTTTCTTACATTCTGTTTAACTCTTTTGATTACTTTTAATCCTCTTAAATTTTTGTAATTCTCTAAAATCCCATTAAATCTTTTGAATTCTATTTATTTCCTTACGTTTTCTTGAATTTCTTAAAGTTCTTTGGAATTTTCTTAAATTCTGGCAAATCCCTTGAAATTTGTTGAATTTTTTTATTTCTTTGATTCTCCCTGAATTCTGTTGAATTCTCTTTAATGAATTATTTTGAATTTTCTTGAATTCTGCCAAATCTTTAGAATTTTTTTGTTTTATTTCTTGGAATTTTCTTAAATTTTGTTGAATTCTCTTAAATTATTTGATTTCTCTTGAATCATTTTATTTCCTCTTAGATTGTTTAAATTCTCTTAAATTTCTATGATTCTCTTGAATTCTATAAAATCCCTGAAATTCTCTTGTTTTTTTTTTTTTTTAATTTTCGTAAATCTACTTGAAGTCTTTTGAATCATTATAAGCCTCTTAAATTCTTTGAATTCTTTTTATTTATTTTTAAATTTCTTGTAAGTCTTTTGAACTTTCTTAAATTATCTTTTGAATTCTTTTTATTTATTTAAATTTTCTTGAATTTTTTTGAATTTTATTAAATTATTTGATATTTCTCTTGAACTTTTCTATTTCTTTTACATTTTTTTTATCTTGAATTCTGCCAAATCCCTTGAAATTTGTTAAATTTTGTTTTCTTTTTCTTTGAATCTTGTTGAATTCTGTTGAATTTTCTTCAATTATTTGATCTTTCTTGAATCTTTTTAGTTCTTTTGCATTTTTAGTTCGTTTAAATTCGATTAAATAATAATTCTCTTGAATTATTTGAGTTCTATTGATTAAAAATTTTTTTTTAATTTTGAAAATTCTCCTTATTTCTTTTAATTCTTTGAATCCTCCTCAATTATATGATTTTTCTTGAATCTTTTTACTTCGTTTACATTATTAATTCTCTTATATTTTTTTTATTCCCCTAATTTTTTTACTTCTTTTGGATTCTTTAAATTATTGGATTTCTCTTTATTATTTTTATTTCTTTAACATTTTTAAAATTCTTTTGTAATTATTTTAATGATATTTATTTAAATTTTATTGTTTTGTCTTAAATTCTTTAAAATTCTCTTTAGTTATTTTAATTCTCTTAAATTATTTGAGTTCTCTTTAATTTTTGTAACTCTTGGAATTCTCTTAAATTCTACTAAATCTTTTGAATTCTATTTATTTCTTTACGTTTTCTTAAATTTCTTACAATTCTTTTGAATTTCCTTGAATCTTTTTAGTTAGTTTGCATATTCTAACAATTTTAATGCTTTTAAATTATGTGAGTTCTCCTGAATTTTTTAGTTCTTTTGAGTTTTGAAAATTCTCTTCAATTATTGGATTTGTCTTTAATAATTTTGTTATTTAATACATTTTTTTAATTCTCTTGAAGTCTTTTTAATTATATTTATTTACTTGAATTTTATTGTTTTGCGTTAAATTCTTTGAAATGTTCTTTAATTATTTTTATTCTATTGAATTTTTTAATTCTTTTCAATGTTCTGAATTCTCTTAAATTCTTTTTATCCTCTTGAATTTTATAAAATATCTTTACTTCTGTTGATTTAAAAATATATATATTATTCTCTTGAACTCTTATGAATCATTTTAATCTTCTCCAATTCTTTGTATTCTCTTAAATTCTATTAAATCTTTTGAATTCTTTTTATTTCTTTAAATTATTTTAAATTTTCTTGAATTCTTTTCAATTATTTAATTTCTCTTGAATCTTTTTACTTCTTTTGCATTTCTTTTAAATTGTGAAAGTAATTTTTATTTTCTTAAATTATATGAGCCATCTTGCATTTTTTTAGTTCTTTTAAATCATTTTAATTCTCATCTATTATTTGAATTCTCCTAAATTCTATTAAATCTTTTGAATTATTTTTATTTCTTTAAATGAAATCTTTTGAATTTTTTTAAAGTTATTTTAAATTATTCAAATCCTCTTCAAATATTTGATTTCTCTTTAATCTTTTCAGTTCGTTTTTATTTTTTGTTATTCTCTTAAAGTCCTTGAATTTTCTTGAAATATCTTTTTTTATTTTCTTGAATTATTTAAATTGTATTGAATTCTTTAAATTCTTTTCAATGTTTTGAGTTCTCTTGAATCATTTTAGTTATTTTGTTTTTTTATTTATTTCAATTTTCTTGAATTGCTTTAAATTTGTTTAATTCTCTTAAATTCTCTAAAATCTCTCAAATTTCTTTTTAATTCTATTGAATGATTAGAATTATCTAGAATTCATTTTCAATTATTTTTATTTCTTAGAATTCTGTTTTAATTCTTTTTAATTCTTGTTGAATTTCGTGGACTTCTGTTAAATCTCTTAAATTATTTAAAATTATTTTAAACCAGTTTTTTTTGTAGTTCATTGAAATCCTTTCAATTATTTTTAATTCCTTTCAATGCGTTTAAATTCATTTAATTAAATGACATTTCTTGGATTCTTCTAATTTTTTTCATTAAGTCTCTTCAACTTTTTTGATTTTTAAAGATTTTTTTTTTAATCTTGTTAATTCTTTTGAATTGTATTGAATTCTTTGAATTATCTCAAGTTATTTGAGGTATCTTCAATTTTTTTAGTCATTTTGAATTTTGGCCATTCTCCTGGATTCATTTTATTTTTTTATTTTCTTGAACTATGTTGAATTCTTTTGGATTATTTTTAATTCTTGAAATTGTTACAAATATTTTGAGTTTTTCTTGAATTTTTTTCAGTTCTTTTGAATTTTTTTGAGTTCTTTCGAATGTAGTTCCTCTGAATTCTTTTAAATTATATTGCATTTGCATGAATTACATTCAACTATTTTTATTTCCCTCGAATTATTTTGCATTCCTTTGAATTCTCTTGTCATCTATAAATTCTTTCTAATTTTTTTAAAATTCTTTTTATTTTATTTTTTCAGCTTTCGTATATTATGTTGAATTTTTTGGATTCTATTAATTCTTTTTGCATTTCATTGAATTGTTTGAGTTTTCTTGATTTTTTTAGTTGTCTTAAATTTCCTTCATTCTTTTCAATTTTGTTGAATTCTTTTGAATCATTTTCATTTTCTTAAATTCTTTGAACTCTTTTATCCCTTTAGGACCCATTGGAAACTTTAAAAACTTCCCAAAATCGCGTTCAAAATCCATAATTGGGATCTTAAAGGATTAAATTCTATTCAATCTTTTGAAGTCTTTTTATTTATTTAAATTTTCTTTAATTTCTTAAAATTGTTCTGAATTCTCTTAAATTATTTGATTTATCTTAAATCTTTTTGTTTCCTTTTATCTTTTTTAAATTCTCAAATTTTTTGTAATTCTCTTACATTTTATAAAATCCCTAGAATTCTCTTGATATTTTTGCAATTTTCGTCAATCCTTTTGAACTCTTTTAAATCATTATAAGCCTCTTAAATTCTTTGAATTCTCTTAAATCTTTTGAATCCTTTTTATTTATTTATTTTTTAATTTATTGGAAGTCTTTTAAATTTTCTTAAATTATCTTTTGAATTCATTTTATTTATTCACATTTTATTAAATTTCTTGAAAGTTTTTTGAATTTTCTCAAGTTATTTGATATTTCTCTTGATTTTTTAAATTTCATTTACATTTTTTTATTCTCTTAAATTTTTTGTATTCTTTTGAAATCTTTTTCGTTGTATTTATTTAAATTAAATTTTTTTGCGTTAAATTGTTTTGAATTCTTTTTAATTATTTTAATTTTCTTTAATTATTTGAGTTCTCTTTAAAATTCTTTTAATGCTCTTGAATTCTATAAAATCTCTTGAAATTTCTTGAATTTTTTTATTTCTTTGAATCTTCTTGAATTCTGTTAAAATATTTGATTTCCCATGAATTTTTTCAGTTCTTTTGCATTTTTTAATTATTTTAAATTCACTTAAATTATAATTCTCTTCAATTATTTGAGTTCTATTGCATTTTTTTTTTAGTTTTTTTGAATTTTGAAAATTCTCGTTAAGTCTTTTAATTCTTTGAATTCTCTTCAATTACTTGATTTTCATCGAATCCTTTTAGTTCTTTCACACCATTAATTCTCTTACATTTTTTTCATTCTTATGATTTTTTTACTTCTTTTGAGTTCTCCTAAATGAATTCTTTTGAATTTTCTTGAATTCTGCCAAAGCTCTTGAAATTTGTTGAATTGTTTTATTTCCTTGAATCTTCTTGAATTCTGTTGAATTCTCTTCAGTTATTTAATTTCCCTTGAATCTTTTTAGTTCGTTTGCATTTTTTAATTCGTTTGAATTATTTTAATTCTCTTAAATTATTTGAATTCTCTTGAAATTTTTTTAAAATTTTTAAAATCTTCCTTAATTCTTTAAATTCTCTTCAATTACCGGATTTTCCTTGAATCTTTTTAGTTCTTTTACATTATTAATTCTCTTCTATTTTTTTCATTATACTGATTTTTTTACTTCGTTTGAATTCTCATAAATTCTCGTAAATTATTGGTTTTCTCTTTAATATATTATTTCGTTGTATATTTTTTTAATTCTCTTGTAATCTTTTTAATTATATTTATTTAAATTTTATTGTTTTGCGTTAAACTCTTTAAAATTCGCTTTAATTATTTAAATTCTCTTAAATTCTTTTTATGCGTTTTAATTCTATAAAATATCTTTACTTTTCTTGATTAAAAAAAATAATTTAATACCCGCTTAAACTCTTATGAATCATTTTAATCGTTTTTAATTCTTTGTATTCTCTTAAATGCTATTAAATCTTTTGAATTCTTTTTATTTCTTTAAATTATTTTTAATTTACTTGAATTCTCTTCAATTATTTAATTTCTCTTGAATCTTTTTACTTCTTTTGCATTTTTCATTTCTTTTTAATTGTCGTGGATGTATTTTTATTTTCATAAATTATATGAGTTATCTTGATTTTTTTTTAGTTCTTTTAAATCATTTTAATTCTCTTCTATTATTTGAATTCTCTTAAATTCTATGAGATATTTTAAATTATTTAAATCCTCTTCAAATGTTTGATTTCTCTCTAATCTTTTTATTTTTATTTTATTTATTTTTTTGGTTTCCTGAATTATTTAAATTGTAATGAATTCTTTTAATTCTTTAAAATCTGTTGAGTTCTCTTCAATCTTTTTATTTCTTTGCATTTTTTTAATTCTTGAATTCTCTTGAAATAATTTGTATTATATTTACTTATTTCCATTTTTTTTTTTAGTTTTGCTAAATATTTTAAATTCCCTTGAATTATATTTATTTATTTCAATTTTCTTCAACTCTCTGAAATCTCTCGAATTTCTTTTTAATTTTCTTGAATTATAATTATTATTACACCATTAAGCCATTTCCCTTTCGGGGTAGGCGTGACTCACTCGGCAGGGGAAAGGAGTAGTGTGTGGATGGGATAGAGATTTTTC
>NC_046657.1:1457003-1486527 GCF_010883055.1 Belonocnema kinseyi
TTGTTCTTAACAAGTCTATAAATAAAACAATATTTTTTAAAAGTCTCTTGAGTAAAAAATAGAAAAATTAAAAATTCATAGAAAAAACTAAATTAAAAAAAATAACTAAAATTTTTTAAACTCCCTGTCTTGGTTTTCTTCACAATTATGTAAAAACATATTTTTTAAAAAGTCTCCGAATTGAAAAACTTGCAGCAATAACCAAATAAGTCATAAAAAATTAGAAACATTTTTAAAAAATAAAATTGAAAACTCTTCATTTTTAACGATACCATTACAGAAGCAAATTTAATAGAAAAGCAAAAAAAAAAAATTAACGAAGCAAAAATAAATAAATACATTACGACCCAGGTATGGGTAGATTTTTTTGATTAAAAAATTTTTGCTTGGCAATTTATATATTTATCGTTTTATTCCTATGTAATTAATTATTTTAAATATTTTTCCCATTAACTTTTAACTTTTGAAATGGTATTATCCAAATTTGATAGTTTCTCCTTTATTATTTACCAATTTTTTCAATCTTTTTTATAAATTATTTAGCTATGTTTTTATTTTTCAAGTTTTTAAATTAAAATACTTTTTTTACATATGTTTTTATTTTTATAATTGTGAAGAACACGAATGTCGGGATTTTTTTTTCAAACTTTACCAATTTTTAGTTACTTATTTTTTAACTTATTCGATTTTTGTATTTATTTTTCGTTGTAGGAAACTGTTATGAGGAAAAACCCTGATATTGTTATCGCAACGCCGGGACGTTTAATTGATCATTTAGCGAACACTCCATCCTTTTCCTTGGACAGTATTGAAGTCCTAATTTTGGACGAAGCAGACAGGTAAGAAATAGTTTTCTTATTTTTAGAGGAAAATGTTCTAAAACTTATAGAATTAAAAGGTTTCAATTTTAAGTAATTTATTTTCGTTTTTAGAGCCATTTTTTAAAATTATAGGATAAAAAGGACGTTTTTTTTATATTCAAAATATTTTTTTTCTTCATTCCTTTTTTTATTATTTTCTTCATAATCGTAGGAAAAAAAATTCAAATGGAAAACGAGGATTTAATTTAGGTGCACCTTTCTTTTTATATATTTTTTTTATTTTTCTTCTTAAATCTTTTTAATTCTTTCATTTGTTTTAAATTTCCTAATTCTTTAAATTTTTCGATTTCTCTTGGAATTCACCTTGAATTTGTTTAATTGTTTAAATTGAAAAAGTCGTGAATTTATCTAGATTTTTTCAATTCTTTGAAATGTTTTTCATTTTTTTTAATTGTTCTTCATTAATTTCTGAATTTTTTCTGACAGTTTTGAATTCTTCTAGATTAATCCTGAATCCTCTTGAATTCTTGTGAAACATTTTGTATTTTCTTTTAATTATTTGAATTATTTTATTTTGTATTTCATGAATTTATTTCAATTTATGAAGGTCTTTGAATTTGATCGGATTCTTAAGAATTCTCATTGAATTTACCTTGAATTAATTGTATTTTTTATTTAAAACTTCTTTTATTTTCATTTCTTTGAATTTTTTTAAAGGTCTCATTATTTTTAATTTTTTCAATTCTTTTAAATTTTGAATTGTTTTAAAGGATTAAATTCTTTGAATTTCTTTTAATTTTTCTGCTTATTTTGGATTCTTTTATATTCATCTTTGAATTACCTTGAATTTGTTTACATTGTTTCAATTTAAAATTTTTTTTTAAATGGTTCTTAATTATTTTTTTAACAAAATTCATTTTTTTTCATTTTTTGAATGTATCTTGAATTTTGTTAAATTCTTGTCAATATTTTTTTAATTTTTTGATTTGTTTTGAATCCTCTTAAGTTATATTAAATTATTTTAAATTTTATTCTATTCTCTTGAATTGGCTTAATTCTTTGAATTGTGTTATTTTGAAATATAATTTGAATTTATATGCATTTTGAATCCTGTTGAATTCATCTGGGATCTTTTAAATTCTTCAAACTGTTTTGAATTTCCAAAATTTTTTAAGAATGTTTGAAGTCTTTAAATGCTTTTTCAATAAAAAATTAAAAAAAATTTTTTTAATTCATCTTGAATCCTGTGGACTACACTTTGAATTCTTTTGAATGTTTCCAAATTCTGTCAATTCACTTTGAATTCTTTCCAATTTTTTTAATTCTTCAAATTTTTTTAATTTTCTTTAAATTTTTGGAATTATCTTGAATTCACCTTGACTTTTTTTAATTCTTTGAATCGTTTCAATGAGAAATAAATTAAATTTATCTTGAATCCTTTCAAATTCTTTAAACTGTTTCTAATTAATCTTTTTATTTATTTTTGGAAACCGTGATATTTTTTAAATTTTGTTACCTTTAACTTTTTTTAATTGTCGGTTTAATTGTCATTTTTAATTCATCGGCCTTGAATTTGTTCAATTATTGACATTGTTTCAATTTAAAAAGAATTGCGAATTTATCTAGATTTTTTTTAATTCTTTGAAGTGTTTTTAATTTTTTTAATTGTTCTTAATTATTTAGAAAAAATTTTGTTCCATTTTTTTAATGTATCTTGAACTCTGTCGAAGGCACCTTGAATTCTGTTGAATTCCTGTAAATCTTTTTTTTTAATTTTCTAATTGTTTCGAATTCCCCTAATTTATATTGTATTATTTTGAATTTTGTTCTATTCTCTTGAATTTGTTTAATTCTTTAAATTCTTTGAATAAAAAAAAGAATTAATCTTCATCTCGAATCACTCTTTAAATTCTTTTTATTTTTTTAATTATTGGAATTATCTTGAATTCACGTTGACTTTTTAAATGTTTTGAATCGTTTTATTAGAAATAAATTACATTTATCTTGAATCCTTTCAAATTCTTTAAACTGTTTCTAATTTTAAAAAGGTTTTAAATTCTTTGAAATTCGAACATTCGTGTAATTTTTTTACTTCAAAATGTTTCGAATTAATTAATTTCTTGAGTTATTTTGAATTCTTTGAATTATTATTATTTTCTGTAATTGTTGAATTGTTTGAAATTTATTAAGGGTTTTGAATTATATTAAAATCTTTTAATTTCACTTTGAACACTTTTTTTAATCAAATAAATTTTTTATTGAAAATTTTGTTGTTTTGATTTCTTTGAATTTTTTAAAAGTTTTTATTATTTTTAATTTTTTTAATTCTTTTAAAATTTTTTAATCCTTTGAATTGTTTTAAATAATTAAATTCCTTGAATCCCTTGTAATTTTTCTGCTTATTTTTGATTATTTTAAATTGATCGTAAATCCTCTTGAGTTATTTTGAAGTATTTTCAATTCTTTTGAATTCTTTGAAATATTTTCAATTTATTAAGGGGTTTGAAATATATTAGATTCTTTTAGATTCACCTTGAATCATTTTTTAAAAAATAAAATCAATTTTTTAATGAACAATACAAAAAAATCGAGGTAAATTCAAAAGAATTCTCTTGAATTCACTTTGGATTATTTGAATTTTTTTTATTAAACAATTTTTTTGTGTTGATTTCTTTGAATTTTTTTTAAGTTTTCATTATTTTTAATTTTTTTAATTCTTTTCCATTTTTTGATGTATTTGAAATGTTTTAAATGATTAAATTCTTTTAATTTTTCTGCTTATTTTGGATTCTTTTAGATTCTTTGTAAATCCTCTCAAGTTTTTTTGAAGTATTTTCAATTGTTTTTAATTCTTGTGAATTCTTTGAATTATTTTCTTTTGTAATTCTCGCATTGTTTTCAATTCCTTAAGGGGTTTGAATTATATTTAATTCTTTACGATTCACCTTGAATCGTTTTTTCAATAAAATCAATTTTTTTATTTAATAAAATGCAAAAAATTCAAGGTAAATTCAAGAAAATTGTTTAGAAGTCACCTTCAATTTTTCGAATTTTTTTACTAAAAATGTTTTGTTTTGATTTCTTTGAATTTTTTAAAAAGTTTTTATTATATTTAATTTCTTAATTCTTTTTCATTCTTTGATTTCTTTGAAATGTTTAAAATTATTAAATTATTTGAATTTCCTTGAATTTTTCTGCTTATTTTGGATTTTTTTAGATTCATCGTTAATCCTCTTGAGTTCTTTTAAAGTATATTCAATTTTTTTGAATTCTTTTGAATTCAATGCATTATTTTCTTTTATAATTCTTGAAATGTTTTCAATTTGTCAAGGAGTTTGAATTACATTAAATTCTTTTAGATTCACCGTGAATCATTTTTTAAATAAAATCCAGTTTTAAATAAAAAAAATAATGAGAATAATCCAAAGTAAATTCAAGAGAATGTTTTACAATTCTCTTGAATTTACCTTAAATTATTTGCATTTTTTTATTTTAAAAATAATGTTTTCAATTCTTTGATTTTTTAAATTTTTTTATTATTTTGAATGTTTTCATTCTTTGAAATGTTTTGAATGATTAAATTCTTTAAATTTCTTCGAATTTTTCTGCTTATTTTGGATTCTTTTAGATTCTTCGTAAATCCTCTTTAAGTTTTTTTGAAGTATTTTCAATTTTTTTTAATTCTTGTGAATTCTTTGAATTATTTTCTTTTGTAATTCTTGAATTGTTTTCAATTTATCAATGATTTTGAATTACATTAAATTCTGTTAGATTCACCTTGACTCATTTTTTTAAATAAAATTAAGTTTTAAATAAAAAAAAAATAATAAGAATAATCCAAAGTAAATTCAAGAGAATTTTTAAAATTCTCTTGAATTTACCTTAAATTATTTGCGTTTTCTTATTATAAAAATAATGTTTTGAATTCTTTGATTTTTTTTAAATTTTCATTATTAAAAAATTTGTTTATTCTTTGAAATGTTTTAAATGATTAAATTCTTTGAATTTCTTTGAATTTTTCTGCTTATTTTGGATTCTTTTAGATTCATCGTTAATCCTCGTGAGTTCTTTTAAAGTATTTTCAATTCTTTTGAATTCTATGCATTATTTTCTTTTGTAATTCTTGAATTGTTTTCAATTTATCAAGGTTTTGGAATTACATTAAATACTTTTAGATTCACCTTGAATCATTTTTTAAATAAAATCAAGTTTTAAATAAAAAAAATAATGAGAGTAATCCAAAGTAAATTCAAGAGAATGTTTTAGAATTCTCTTGAATTTACCTTAAATTATTTGCATTTTTTTATTTTTAAAATAATGTTTTGAATTCTTTGATTTTTAAAAAAATTTTATTATTTTAAATGTTTTCATTCTTTGAAATGTTTTGAATGATTAAATTCTTTGAATTTCTTCGAATTTTTCTGCTTATTTTGGATTCTTTTAGATTCTTCGTAAATCCTCTAAGTTTTTTTGAAGTATTTTCAATTTTTTTTTATTCTTGTGCATTCTTTGAATTATTTTCTTTTGTAATTCTTGAATTGTTTTCAATTTATCAAGGATTTTGAATTATATTAAATTCTTTTAGATTCACTTTGAATCATTTTTTAAATGAAATCAAGTTTTAAATTTAAGAAAATAATTCAAAGTAAATTCAAGAAAATTTTGTAGAATTCTCTGGAATTTACCTTAAATTATTTTCATTTTTTTGTTTAAAAAATAATGTTTTGAATTCTTTGAATTTTCCTCAAGTTTTCATTATCAAAAGTTTGTTATTTCCCATTTTTTTCGTTCTTTGAAATGTTTTAAATGGTTAAATTCTTTGATTTTTCAAAAAAAAAATTCTGCTTATTTTGGATTCTTTTAGATTCATCGTTAATCCTCTTGAGTTCTTTTAAAGTATTTTCAATTCTTTTGAATTCTATGCATTATTTTCTTTTGTAATTCTTGAATTTTTTTAATTCATGAAGGATTTTAAATTATATTAAATTATTTTAGATTCACCTTGAATCATTTTTTAAATAAAATCAAGTTTTCAATTAAAAAAATAATAATAAAAATAATTCAAAGTAAATTCAAGAGAATTTTGTAGAATTCTCTTGAATTTACCTTGAATTATTTGCAATTTTAATTTTTAAAATAATGTTTTGAATTTTTTTAAATTCTCTATTATTTTAATTTTTTCAATTCTTTTCCATTTTTTTATTTTTTTAAATGTTTTAAATTATTAAATACTTTGAATTTTTTAAAATTTTCTACTTATTTTGGATTCTTTTAGATTCATCGTTAATCCTCCTGAGTTCTTTTGAAGTATTTTCAATTCTTTTCCATGCATTTTAAATTCTTTTGAATTCTTTTTAATTCTTTTGAATACTATGCATGATTTTCTTTCATAATTTTTTAATTGTTTTCAATTTATGAAAGATTTTGAATTATATTAAATTCTTTTAGATTCACCTTGAATAATTTTTTAAAAATAAAATCAAGTTTTAAATTTAAAAAAATACAAATAATTTAAGGTAAATTCAAGATAATTTTGTAGAATTCTCTTGAATTTACCTTGAATTATTTGCATTTTTTATTTTAAAAATAATTTTTGAATTCTTTGATTTCTTTTAAATTTTCATTATTTTTAATTTTTTTTCCATTTTCCATTTTTTCATTTTTTGAAATGTTTTAAATGATTAAATTCTTTAAATTTATTTTAATTTTTCTGCTTTTTTTAAATTCTTTTAGATTCATCGGTAATCCTCCCCAGTTCTTTTAACGTATTTTCAATTCTTTTGAATTCTTTTGAATTCTATGCATTATTTTCTTTTCTAATTCTTGAATTGTTTTCAATTTATCAAGGATTTTGAATTATATTAAATTCTTTTAAATTCACCTTGAATCATTTTTTTAATAAAATCAAGTTTTAAATTTAAAAAAATAATTCAAAGTAAATGCAAGAAAATTTTGTAGAATTCTCTGAAATTTACCATAAATTATTTTCATTTTTTGTTTCAAAAATAATGTTTTGAATTCTTTGAATTTTCCTCAAGTTTTCATTTTCAAACTTTTGTTATTTCCCATTTTTTCATTCTTTGAAATGTTTTAAATGGTTAAGTTGTTTGATTTTTAAAAAAATGTTCTGCTTATTTTGGATTCTTTTAGATTCATCGTTAATCCTCTTGAGTTCTTTTAAAGTATTTTCAATTCTTTTGAATTCTATGCATTATTTTCTTTTGTAATTCTTGAATTTTTTTAATTCATGAAGGATTTTAAATTATATTAAATTCTTTTAGATTCACCTTGAATCATTTTTTTAATAAAATCAAGTTTTCAATTTAAAAAAATAATTCAAAGTAAATTCAAGAGAATTTTGTAGAATTCTCTTGAATTTACCTTGAATTATTTTCAATTTTTATTTTTAAAATGATGTTTTGTATTTTTTTAAATTTGTTATTATTTTTTATTTTTTCAATTCTTTTCTATTTTTTTCATTTGAAATGTTTTAAATTATTAAATTCTTTGCATTTTTAAAAATTTTTCTGCTTATTTTGGAATCTTTTAGATTCATCGTTAATCCTCTTGAGTTCTTTTGAAGTATTTTCAATTCTTTTCCATGCTCTTTCAATTCTTTTGAATTCTTTAAATTATTTTCTTTTGTTATTCTTGAATTGTTTCAAATTTCTAAGAGTTTTAAACTTTATTAATTTCTTTTAGAGTCACTTTGAATCATTTTGACTTCTAATATTCTTCAGTTTTAAAAATTCCGATATAATTTGGGAATTGTTGACTTATTTTCAATTTATTAAGGCCTTTGAATCATACTGAATTATTTTAAATTCATCTTGAGTCCTTTTAAATTTCCCTTAAACTCTTCAGAATTCTTTTCAAGTCTTTTCAATTTTTTTTCTTGCATTTCTTTTGAATTCTTCAAATAACTTCAATTTTGTAATTCTTGATTTATTTTCAATTTATTAATTTCTTTTAATGACGTAGAATTCTTTTAGATTTAGCTTGAAGGTTTTTTAATTTACCCTGCATTATTTTGAACTCCCTTAAATTCTTCGAATTATTTTCAATTTTCGAGTTCTCGAAAAATTTTTTAAATTTATTAATGTCTTTGAATTCTATAAAATTCTATTATATTCGTCGTGAATCCTCTTGAATTCTTTTGAGTTGAACCAGAGTTAAAGAAAGATAAATTTTGCAGAATGTTGGATGAATATTTTGCGGAGCAAATGAAGCATATCGTGAAACAGTGTTGCAGAACTAGACAAACGATTCTTTTCTCAGCCACAATGACTGAAGCAGTAAAGGACTTGGCTGCCGTTTCCTTAGAAAAACCCATCAAAATTTTTGTCGATAGCAACGAAAATGTTGCCTTCAATCTCAGACAGGAATTCATTCGGTAACAATATTAAAATATTAAAAAAAAACATATACTACCAGTGGAAATATTATCTACTCGCCTATTTTTTAGCTGCTGCTAAAGTGCCATAATTTTAAAAATAACAATACAAAAATTTGGCATAATTTGCCCTTTTTTGAAAAATTATTTTTATCTATTCTCGAAAAACTTACCCCTTTTCTCTTTAAATATTCTCTTGTTTTTAAATTTTAGAACAATTTTAAACATGTACAGATTGTTTACTTAACAATTTTTTTTTATTATTTATTTTCTATATATCGCCCTGAATGAATTTTCAACGACCTAATGGCGATTCGTTTTCGAAAAAATCAACTATTATCGAAATTTGTTTTCAATTGTTATAAATACAATTTAAAACATTTTAAATTAAATTTTCTTATATTTTTTAAAAGTTGAAATTTCAAGTTTGTTAAAGTTTCAGTAAATAAAAATTGGATTTTTAAAATTTTTTAAGAGTTGAAATTGTTTTTTAATTTTCTGATATTGAATTGTTTAGTTTCTTCATTTTTAAACAATTACATTTTCAACTGTTGATATTTGAATGTAAAATTTTAAAAAATATATTAATTTGTCTTCAAAAATGTTAGAATATCAATTTAAAAAAATTGAAAATTAAATTATTAATTTTACTCCATTTTCAACAGTTGAAAACTTAATTTCCTTCAATTTTTAAGAACTGAAAATTCGATTTTTTATTTTGTTTTTCAATTTTGAACAATTGGAGTTCCAAATTAACTTCAATTTTAAGAAGTTGCATTCCTAAAAGTTGAAAATTCGTTTATCCATTTTTTCGATTTTTAACATGTGGTATTTTAATTATTTGAAAATAAAAAACTAAAAATTCAACAGATAGAAATTCAATTTTCTTCAAATTTCAACAGTTGAAAAATCCACTTTTTTCAGTTTCATTAGTTGAAAACTAAATTTTCAACAATTGGAATTTTTTATTTTCTTCAATCTTAAACAGTTTTTCAACTGTTAATATTTGAATGTAAATTTGAAAAAAAAATTTTGAATTTAAAAAATTTAATTTCCTTACATTTTTAATAACTGAAAATTTGATTTCTTATTTTATTTTTTTTTTCAATTTTGAACAATTGAACTTCCAAAATAACTTTAATTTGTAAAAGTTGAATTTCTAAAATTCGAAAATGAAGAAAATTGAAAATATAATTTTTAACTCATGAATATTTATAATTGAATTTTCAACAGATAGAAATTCAATTTTCTTCCAATTTCAACATTTAAAAATTTAGTTTTCTTTAATTTTTAATCTTCAACGGTTGAAAATTCAATTTTGAGTTTTTAAAATATCAGTTTAAAAACATTAAAAATTAAATTTTCTAAAATATTCAACAGTGGAAATTTAAATTTTCTATAGTTCTCAACAGTTAAGAATTCAATTTCCTTTATTATTATTTAAATGTTTAACAGTTGAAATTTTTTTAATTTTCAACATTTTTCTTAAATCTTCAACAATTGAAAATTAAATTGTTAATTTTGTTTTTTCTAATTTTGAATTTCTAACAGTTGTAAATTCATTTTTCATATTTCTTCATTTTTCAACATGTGAAACTTCAATTGTTTTGAATATTCAGAATATTCAGAATTCAAAGCTCGAAAATTGAATTTTAAACAAGATTGGTAATTGTATTTTCAACTAAAGAATTTTGATAATTGAATTTTTAAAAGATAAAAATTCAAGTTTCAATAGTTGAAAATTTAATTTTCTTCAATTTATTAAATTTTCAACCATTTGAAAATTAAATAAAAATTTGTTTTTAAAATATTTAATCATTCAATTTTCAACGCTTGAAAATTAAATTTTTAAGCATTCAGTTGGAAAAACATTGAAAATGAAATTTTCTTATATATTCATCAAATATCAAAATTTTTTATGAATTGAAATGTTTATTTATTTAATTCGATTTCCTTAGTTGGCAGGAATTGAATTTTTAACCGTTAAAAATTCAACTATCAATTTTTAACAGTTGTATTTGTAACAGCTGAACTTTAAATTTTCATTTTTCTTTAATTTTCATCAATTGAATTTTTATCAACTGTTGAAAATTCTTAAATTTTTTTCTCAATTTTTAACGGTTGAAAATTCACTTTAATTTTTTAATAGTTTTTAACATTTGAATTTTCAAAAGATAAAAATTACATTTTCAACTGTTAAAAATACAATTTCAAAGATTGAAAATTAAATTTTCTTAAATTTTTAACAGTTGAAATTTCAATTTGCTTAAAGTTTCCGTAATTGAAAATTAAATTTTTTTTAAATTTTCAACAGTTTACGTTGCAATAAAAGTAAAAGTTTTTTTCTGTTTTTGATTTTTTAAAAAAAGTTAAAATTTCAATTGAAAAGAATTGAAAATTAAATTAATAATTTAATTACACTTTCAACCATTGAAATTTCAATCTCCTTAAAGTTTCAGCGGTTGAAATTTAATTTTTCCTAAAATTTTAAAGAACTGAAAATTCCATTTTTTATTTTTTAAAATTTTTAACAAATGAACTTTCAATTTACTTCATTTTTAAAGAGTTGAATTTCTAAAAGTTGACATTTCTTTTTTCAATTTTCTTCGATTTTTAACATGTGGTATTTAAATTATTTGAAAATTAAGAAAACTTAAAATTTAATGGTCCAAAATGAAGAGAATTCGAAATTGAATTTTTAGCTGATGATTATTTATAATTAAATTTTCAACAGATAGAAATTAAAATATTTATCTGTTAAAAATTCAATTAAAAAATTTCTTCCAATTTCAATAGTTAAAAATTCAATTATCTTTAATTTTTTTAATTTTCAGCAGTTGAAAATTCAATTTTGATTTTTTTTTCTAATTCTTACCATTTTAATTTTTAAACATTTCAAACTGTAATTCTCAATTGTTGAAAATTCAATTGAAAAATATGAAAAATGAAAACTTTCTGAATTTTCTGCAGTTAGGAATTCAAGTTTTAATAGTGGAAAATTAAAGTAAAAAAATATTTTTTAATAATTGAATCTTCAGCGTTTCCAATTTCAATTTTTGTCTGTTAAAAATTCAATTAAAAAATTTCTTCCAATTTCAATACTTAAAAATTCAATTATCTTTAATTTTTTTAATTTTCAGGAGTTGAAAATTCAATTTTGATTTTTTTTCTAATTCTTACCATTTTAATTTTTAAACATTTCAAACTGTAATTCTCAATTGTTGAAAATTCAATTGAAAAAGATGGAAAATGAAAACTTTCTGAATTTTTCTAGAGTTAAGAATTCAAGTTTTAATAGTTGAAAATTCAAATTCCAATTTTCTTCAATTTTTTAATTTTCAATAGTTGAAAATTAAAGTAAAATAATATTTTTTAACAGTTGAATCTTCAGCGTTTCCAATTTAAATTTTTGTCTGTTAAAAATTCAATTAAAAAATTTCTTCCAATTTCAATAGTTAAAAATTCAATTATCTTTAACTTTTTTAATTTTCAGCAGTTGAAAATTAAATTTTGATTTTTTTTCTAATTCTTAGCATTTTAATTTTCAAATATTTCAAAATGTAATTCTTAACTGTTGAAAATTCCATTGAAAAAAATTGAAAATGAAAATTTTACTACAGTTAAGAATTGAAATTTTAATAGTTGAAAAATTAACTTTCAATTTTCTTCAATTTTTGAAGTTTTAAAAGTTGATAATTAAATTTAACAATTATTTTTTAACAATTTAATTTTCATCGTTTTCAATTAAAATGTTTATCTGTTAAAAATTCAATTAAAAAACATTTAAATTAAATTTTCTTAAATTTTTAAGTGTTGAAATTTCAATTTTCTTCAATTGAATGTTCGAAAATTGATGAAAAATCTAAATTGAATTTTCAACTGAAGAAGATTGATAATTAAATTTGTAACACATGAAAATTATATTGTAGGAAATTTAAAAAAAAAATTGAAATGTAAATATTAATCTGTTGAAAAATTCAGAAAATTTTATTTTGAACGGTTGAAGATTGAAAAAATATTTGAAAACTGAATTATCAACAGTAGAAAATTTAATTGATGATAGAAGAAAACTGAAAATTGATAATTGAATATACAACTGTTTCAAATTGGAGAAAATTTAATTTTCATCTGTTGAAACTTGAAGAAAACTGATATTTAATTTATGAACAGTAGAAAATTAAACTTTTGAAAATTGAAAATTAAGTTATTAACAGCTGAAAATTGAAGAAAACTGATAATAAAATTTTAAATAGATGAAAATTAAATTGCTAAAAATAAAAAATCGATTGCTGAAAATTGAAAAAAAAAATATTTAACTGCTAAATATGGGAGAAAAATTATTTTTCAACTTTGGAAAATTGAAGAAAATTGATAGCTAAATGATCAACAGTAAAAAAATCAACTGTTGAAAATTGAATTTTTATAAAAATATTGTGTCTTTTATTCTACATGTTGAAAATTATGTTTAATCTTTGCTCTATTTTTCCCCCTTTTCGTGAAAAAATTACCCTATTACCTATTTTTATAGTTTTGGAAAAATGGAATAACTGTAAATAATTAACGTGTTTTTAAGGTTTGTTTGGTCTCATTTTAAATTGTAAATATGAAAATAATAAATATCAAATTATACATTAACATAATAATTATAAATTAAACAAAAGCTATATAGTTTAATGTTAAAGTAATAATTTTATCAACTGAAGTTAAATTAAATTAAAAAAAATTATAATTGAATAAGATAAAGAAATTAATGGTAAATAAATTAATAAATATTCTTGATAAAAATAAATTTATTTAAATTTTTCTAATCCATAGTATTTTGCCGAATTGTTTGTTTTTAGAATTTTCTCCCTAGATTATGTTAAAAAGTCTCAAAATAAAGAACAATGATTTTCAGACAAATTTTTTAATTTTTTCACTATCTTGCACCAAGTTTGTTTAAAAAATATTAATTATCTACAAGGTTATTCCAATTTTTCGAAAACATCAACATTTTGCGTATTTTTGCAATATCTTTTCATAAAAGTTGAAAATTTCCCTTCAATTTTGGATCATTAGCTCGAAAAAAAAGAACAAAAAAGCGTGTAGAAAATTTTCGCTGGTAGTTTAAATAAAAACAATTTTTATCAACTTGAATCCGATTTTTCAGTATTCGAAAAGAAAGAGAAAAGGATCGAGAGGCGATTTTAGCTGCTCTGATTTGCAGAACTTTTCACGATCACACGATGGTTTTTGTACAGACAAAAGTTCAGGCGCACAGGCTTCACATTTTGCTGGGATTACTAGGCGTGAATGTACGTTAATTAAAATATCCAAAAAGTTCATCTAAATATTAAAAGTTATAAATTCAGGGTGGAAAAAATGAATTTTCTTGTTTAAAAATAATAATATTTTCCAAAATTTGCAATTCAATAATTAAATTTTCAACAAAAGAGTTGAATTTTTAACCAAATAGTGAAAATTTTTTAGCAAAGTTAAACAAGAAAAAAAGAATTTTCTACAAAGCAGTCAAATTTTCAAGAAAACAGTTCCATTTTTAACCAAAAACTAGAAAATTTTAAACCAAAAAGGTAAGTATTTTCTGTTTATTTTCAATTAAATTTCAAGGAAACAGTTGCATTTTTAACCAAAGAAGAAGAATTTTCTACAAAATAGTTAAGTTTTCAATAAAAGAGATGAATTTTTCGAAGAAAAAGGTAAATTTTCAACTAATAGAGTTTTTTCAGTCAAGAAAAGAAAAAAAAATCATCCAAATTTTTGAACTTTCAAGACAGATGACGCATTTTCTGTAAAGCAATTGAATATTCAACCCAAAAAAAGTTATTTTTTAACCAAACAGTTACAGTTTGGACCAAACAGAGAAAATTTCAAACTCAGAAGATGGCTATTCTTCAAAAATAGACGAATTTCCGTAGAAAAAAGATCAATTTTTAACCAAAAAGATGAATTTTCAGTAAATAAATACTTTTCAGTCAAGAAAGGGAAAAAATTCCTAGAAATTGTTGAACTTTCAAGCCAAAAATGCGTTTTCAATTAATTTTCAAGTAAACAATTGCATTTTTAACCAAAAAATAGAACATTTTAAACCAAAAAGATAAGTATTCTATCAAAAAAAGATCAGTTTTCAATAAAAAATGGAAAAGTTACATTTTAAGTTAAATAAATTAATTTTTAATAAAAAAAAACAACGAAATTTCAACAAAATAGTTAAATTTTCAATAAAATATATGAATTTTCCGAAAAAGGCGATTTTTCAACAAATACTTTTCAGTCAAGAAAGGAAAAAAAATCCTAGAAATTGTTGAAAACTTTCAACCCAAAAAACGCATTTTCTGTTTATTTTCAATTAAATTTCAAGCAAACAGTTGAATTTTTAACCAAAAAAGAAGAATTTTCTACCAAATAGTTAAATTTTCAATAAAAGAGATGAATTTTTCGAACAAAAAGGTCAGATTTCAACTAATAGAGTTTTTTCAGTCAAGAAAAGAAAAAAAATCATCCAAATTGTTGAACTTTCAAGACAGATGACGCATATTCTGTAAAGCAATTGAATATACAACTAAAAAAAAAATTTTAACCAAACAGTTACAGTTTTGACCAAACAGAGAAGATTTCAAAATTCACAATTTTGAATTTAAAAAATAGCGAATTTTTAACAAAATAGTTCGATTTTCAATAAAAGATATGTATTTTCTCGACAAAAAGGCGTCATTTGAACAAATAAAGTGGTTTCAGTCAAGAAAGGAATAAAATTTCCTAGAAATTGTTGAACTTTCATGGCAAAAAACGCATTTTCTGCTTATTTTCAATTAATTTTTAAGCAAACAGTTGCATTTTAAACCAAAAAATACGAGTTTTCTAGAAAATAGTTAAGTTTTCAATAAAAGAGATGGATTTTTCGAACAAAATGGTAAATTTTCAACAAATAAAGTTTTTTCAGTTAAGAAAAGAAAAGAAAATCATCCAAATTGTTGAACTTTCAAGCCAGATAGCGCATTTTCTGTAAATCAATTGAATATCGAACCCAAAAATATGATTTTTCAACAAAAAGGTCAACTTTGACCCAAAAAACGATCATTTTTTAAACAAACAATTACATTTTTGACCAAACGGAGAAAATTTCAAACTAAGAAAATAACTGTTCTACAAAAATTGACGGATTTTTTCAAACAAAAAAACGAATTTTCAACAAATACAGATTTTCCATTCGGATGGACTTTTTTTTTCTTGATTGGATAATTTTTATTTGTTGAAAATTCGTCTTTTTTTTGGAAAGTCCCTCTGTTTGGTAGAAAATTTTAACTCTTTTTTTATAATTTCGTTTTTTTTTTATAAATTAATTTTTTGACTTCAAATGTAACTTTTCCATTTTTGATTAAAAATTGATATTTTTAGGTCTAAAATTCGTATTTTTTTATTGAACCCTCATCTTCTTGATTTGAAAATTTGTCCTTTTTTTTGGTTACAAATGCCACTATTTAGTTAAAAATTAACTTTTTTGTTGAAAATTTATATTTTTGGTTGAAAATTTAAATACTTTATCGAATTAATTAAAAATTCAATAATTTCATTGATAATTGAAATATTTTGTTGAAAATCTATTTGACTTTATTATTTTAAATATTAATTATTACTATTATTTCTGCCGCCCCTAAAAAGTTTGCTTTTTTTTGCTTGAAAATTTAACTAATCGAGTATTTGGTTGAAATTGTGATTGTTTGTGGTTGCATTTTTCAATTAATTAATTTGTTCATTAAAACATTGACCCTTTGGTTAAAAATTAATCTTTGTATTTTGAAAATTTAAATATTTTCTTATAATTAAACTATTTTCTTAAAAATTTGCCTTTCTGTTTTTAAAATTCATCCATTTTGATAGAAATTTGATCTTTTTTAGTAAAAATATCAAATATCACGTTTTTTGTTAATAATTCCTCTTTATTGGTTCAAAAGTCATCTTTGTAGGTTGAAAATTCCACTATTTGGTTAAAAGTGCAATAATTTGGTTGAAAATTTAATTATTTCGTTGAAAATTCATTCTGTTTTTTTTCTTTGAAATATCAACAATTAAATTTTTCTTTATGAATTCATTTTTCTTTTTTTAATAAAACTTTTCGGCTTAAAAATTCAACTGCCTCTAAAAAATTAATGTTTTGTTCTTGAAAATTTAACTGTGTGGTTGAAAATGGAACTGTTTAGTCAAAATTTTAACCATTGTGTTGAAAATTCACCTCTTTTGCTTAAAAGTTCAACTATTTGGTTGAAATTGAATTTTGTTGTTGAAAATTTGACTTTTTTAAAAATTCATCTTCGTATTTAAAAAAATTCAAGTATTTTAAAAAATTCAACTATTTTAAAAAATTCAACTATTTTGTTGAAAATTTAAATGATTTGGTTTGAAAATTGAACTATTTCGTTTAAAACTCATTATATTTTTTTCTTTAAAATATCAGCAATTCAATTTTATGCTGGGAATTACATATTTTTATTTAAAATAAAACTTTCCTACTTAAAAATTGAAAAATTAATTTTGTGGTAAAATATGAATATTTTTTGGTTTAAAAATCAACTTTTTTCTAAAGATTTTGACTTCTTAGCTTGAAATATCATTTATTTGGTTGAAAAATGCATTGTTTGTTGTTAAAAATTTGAATTTTCTTTTTAAAATTCATCTTGTCATGTAAACAAATTCAAGTGCTTGATTAAAAATGCAATTATTTTGTTGCAAATTTAATTATTTAATTTGAAAATTTAATTATTTCATTAAAATTTTTAGAGATTTTAGAATTTTAAAGATTTAGTTGAAAATTTGTCTCTTTCTTTCAATATAAATTATTTGGTTGTCAATTCAGTTGTTTGGTAAAAAAAACTAAATTTTTAATTGAAAGTCCAAATATTTGTTTGAAAATAAAAATTAACTTTGTGATAAAAAATGCACATTTTTTGCTTTAAAAGTCAACATTTTTTCAAAATATTTCGACTTCTTATCTTAAAAATTGAACTATTTGATAAAAAAATAAATGTGTTATTAAAAATTTAATTATTTGTTTTGTAAATTTAACTCGTTGATGAAAAATTGATCTATTTCGTTTAAAAGTTATTTTTCTAAAATATAAACTATTAAATTTGATGTTGGGAATTAAATCTTTTTGTTGGAAATAAAACTTTCCGGCTTCTCTAAAGATTTTGACTTTTAGCTTGAAAATTCAACTATTTGATTAAAATTAAATTTGTTGTTTAAAATTGATCTTAGTATATTACAAAATTTATGTATTTTGTCGAAAATCTAATTATTTGGTTTTTGCAAATTTAACGATTTTATTGAAAATTCATTATATTTTTGTCTTTCAAATATCAACTATTAAACTTTTTGGCTTGAAAATTCAACTATTTGGTACTAAATGCTACGGTTATGTCAAAATTTTGAGGCTGTTTGGTCAAAAAACTAAATTTTTTACTGAAAATCCAACTATTTGTTTGGAAATGAAAATCAACATTTGGGTTAAAAATGCACACTTTTTGTTTGAAAAGTCAACTTTTTTTCTAAAACTTTCGACTTCTTTGCTTGAAAAAACAACTATTTGGTTGAAATTAAATTTTTATTTTTTGAAATTTGAATCTTTTGTTTAAAATTCATCTTATTATGTAAAAGAGTTAAAGTATATATTTTTTTAAATTTAACTATTTTAAATTTTAGGAAAAAAAGGCGAATTCCCCGCAAAAAAGTTAAATATACTAACCGAAAATATGAATTTTCTACAAAAAAAAAAAGATTTTTCAACCCTAAAAGACGCATTTAAAAAACAGTTGATTTTTCATCCCGAAATATATAGATTTATAGAAATGTATAGATTTAACTTTTTTGATAAAAATTTACATTTTTGGGTTGAAAAGCAATTGTTTTGTGAAAAAATTCTCTTTTTGGGGTTAAAAATTCCACTTTTGTTTTTAAAAAATTAACTTTCTCTAGTGTATTCAACTTTTTCGCAAAGAATTCGGTTTTTTTCTTTTTTTTTTCAAAAACTATCGCCATTTTCTGGTGTTCTCCCCCTCAAATGGGAACAGAATGAATAAATTCAATAAGAAAACCCCACTATTTTGAATTAAAATTAACTTTTTTAATAAAAAATTTAACTTTAATATTTTTGGTTGAAAATTGATCGTTTTTAGTTTACAATTGAACTATTTGGCAGAAAACGAACTTTTTTGTTGAAAATTTATATTAAATATAAATATACAATGAAAAACAGACAAATTAAACTTTCAGTTAAAGAAATTATTTTTAATTAAAAATAGTTGGTTTTTCTTGTTAATCTTATTAATCTTATTAATTTATTTCGCATTTAAACGAAAAAGATAATTTTCTACCAAAATAATAAAATTTTCAACTCAAAAAGGCGATTTTTCAACAGAAAAGTTTAATTTTCTAACCAAAACGATGATCTTTTGACAAAAAAAATGGATTTTTAACAAAAAAGTTAAATTTCTACCAAATACTTTAATTTTAAACTAAAAACGATCAAATTTCAATTAAAAATAGTTCGACTTGCTTCTTGGTTTTATTAATTGTGTTCGCATAAGCTAAAAAAAAACGAGAAAAAGGCGAATTCTCTTTAAAAAATTTAAATATACTACCCAAAAAGTTCATTTTCAATCGTATAGTTAAATTTTCTGTCAAAATAATAAAATTTTCAACCAAAAAAGACGATTTTGCAGCAGAAAAGTTGAATTTTGAAGCGAAAGCGATGATTTTTTGACAAAAAGATAAATTTTCAACGAAAAAGTTAATTTTATACCAAAATAATAGAATTTTCATGCAAAAAAGACTCATTTTAAAAAGAAAAGAGAAATTTTTACCCCGAAAAGAGGATTTTTTTTACAAAACAGTTGATTTTTCAACCCGAAAATTCAAATTTTTATTTAAAAAGTTAATTGTTTACCAAATAGTTCAATTGTAAACTAAAAACAACCAATCTACATCCAACAATGAAAAAATTATATTTTTAATTAAAAAAGTTAATTTTAATTCAAAATAGTGGGATTTTCTTATTGAATTTATCAATTCTATTTGCATTTAAGCGAAAGAAAAACGAGAAACGACAAATTCTCTGCAAATAAAATAAATATGCTACCCGAAAATATGAATTTTTCCCACAAAAAAAAAAGATTTTTCATGCCAAAAAGACTCATTTTAAAAAGAAAAGTGGAATTTTAACCCAAAAACGAGGATTTTTTTCACAAAACAGTTGATTTTTCAACCCGAAAATATAAATTTTTTACAAAAAAGTTCTTTTTACACTTAATAATTCAGTTGTAAACTAAAAACAATCAATTTTCAACCAAAAATAGAAAAATTAAACTTTCAGTTAAAAAAAAACTAATTTCAATAAAAGATATTTGGATTTTCTTATTAGCCTTATTAATACAGTTCGGATTTAACCTTAAAAGGAGAATTTTGTACCAACATAATAGAATCTTCAACACAAAAATACGAATTTTCGAAAAGTTAAATTTTTTTTATCAAAAAATAACATTTTTCTACAAAACAGTTGATTTTTCAACTCGAAAATATGAATTTTCAACAAAAAAAAGTTAATTTTTTACAAAATACTTCAATTTAAAAACTAAAAATGATCAAATTTCAACCTGAAATAGAAAATTAAAAATATCAGTTAAAAAAATTTATGTAAATTTGAAGTAGTTGAATTTTCCTATCGGTTTAATTTATTCTGTTCGAATTTAAACTAAAAAAGGCGCATTCTCTGCAAAAAACAGTTAAATATACTACCCGAATTTATGAATTTTCTACAAAAAAAAAAGAAAACTTGAATGCACTACCAAAAAGTTAATTTTCAACCAAATAGTTAAATTTTCTACCAAAATAATAAAATTGTCACACCCAAAAGAAGGTTTCGCAACACAAAAGTTTAATTTTCAAGCCAAAACCATGATTTTTTGACAAAAAAAGATGAATTTTCAACAAAAAAGTTAGCTTTCTACCAAATACTTCAATTAAAAAACGATCAAATTTTTTAAAAAATTGAAAAGTTAAATTATTGGTTTAAAAAATTAGGTTTAATTGAAAGCAGTTGGATTTTCTTATTGAGTTCATTAATTCTGTTCGTATTTGAGCAAAAAAAATCGAGAAGAGGCGAATTCTCTGCAAAAAAATTAAATATTCTACCCGAAAATATAAATTTACTACTAAAAAATAGAGTTTTCATGCCAAAAAGACTCATTTTAAAAAGAAAAGTGGAATTTTAACCCAAAAACGAGGATTTTTTTCACAAAACAGTTGATTTTTCAACCCGAAAATATAAATTTTTTACAAAAAAGTTCTTTTTACACTTAATAATTCAGTTGTAAACTAAAAACAATCAATTTTCAACCAAAAATAGAAAAATTAAACTTTCAGCTAAAAAAATTAGTTTCAATTGAAAATAGTTGGATTTTCTCATTGGTGTTATTAAATCAGTTCGCATTTACCCGTAAAAAGAGAATTTTTTATAAAAAAAAAGAATTAATTTTCAACGACATAGTTGAATTTTCTACCAAAATAATAAAATTTTCAACCAAAAAAGACGATTTTGCAGCAGAAAAGTTGAATTTTGAAGCGAAAGCGATGATTTTTTGACAAAAAGATAAATTTTCAACGAAAAAGTTAATTTTATACCAAAATAATAGAATTTTCATGCAAAAAAGACTCATTTTAAAAAGAAAAGAGAAATTTTTACCCCAAAAAGAGGATTTTTTTTACAAAAAAGTTGATTTTTCAACCCGAAAATTAAAGTTTTTATTTAAAAAGTTAATTGTTTACCAAATAGTTCAATTTTTAACTAAAATCAATCAATTTAAAATGAAAAATAGAAAAATTAAAATCAAAATAACTACCCAAAAGTTCATTCTTAACCAAATAGTTGAATTTTCTGCCAAAATAATAACGTTTTCAACCAAAAAAGACGATTTTTCAACAGCAAAGTGAAATTTTTAACGCAAAACGAGGATTTTTTCACAAAACAGTTGATTTTTCAACCGAAAAATATAAATTTTTATTTAAAAAGTTAATTTTTTACCAAATTCCTCAATTGTAAACTAAAAACGATCAATTTACAATTAAAAATAGTTGGGTTTTCTTACTGGTCTTAATATTTCAGTTCGCATTTAACCGAAAAAAGAGAATTTTCTACAAAAATAATAAAATTTTCAACTCAAAAAGGCGATTTTTCAACAGAAAAGTTTAATTTTCAAGCCAAAACGATAATCTATTGACAAAAAAAAATGAATTCTCCACAAAAAAGTTAAATTTCTACCAAACACTTTAATTTTAAACTAAAAACGATCAAATTTCAATTAAAAATAGTTCGACTTGCTTCTTGGTTTTATTAATTGTGTTCGCATAAGCTAAAAAAAAACGAGAAAAAGGCGAATTCTCTTTAAAAAAGTTAAATATACTACCCAAAAAGTTTATTTTCAACCGTATAGTTGAATTTTCTGCCAAAATAATAAAGTTTTCAACCAAAAAAACGATTTTGAAACAGAAAACTAAAATTTAAATATTTTTCAAAGTCATCTTTCTCGCTTTTAAAAATATTCAATGTCAAAAATGTTAAAATATTAAAATGCGAGTCTTTAAATTAGTCAGGGATAAATAAAAAAAAATCCAGGGAATTTAGAAAATTAAGTTTTGCGGCCACCCTGATAAATAAAAAAGTGTAATTTGAATTTAAATTGTCAGGTTGGAGAACTTCATGGTAATTTGACTCAACCACAGCGTCTAGAAAATTTAAGAAAATTCAAGGAAGAGGAAATCGACGTTTTATTGGCGACAGATGTTGCCGCTAGAGGTTTGGATATTAGTGGAGTGAAAACTGTTATCAATTTTGTTATGCCTGCCACAATCCAGCAATATATTCACAGGTATGTGGTATATTTTTAATTAAAATTAAACTTTTATCTCAAAATTTAACATTTATATTTTTTGGTTGTTTTAAAATTTGAGCGTTTTTAGTTTACAATTGAAGTATTCGGTAGAGAATTAACTTTTTTGTTGAAAATTCATTTTTTTTTCTCTCAAAAGATCATCGTTTTGACTTGAAAATTAAACTTTCTGTTGAAAAATCACCTTTTTAAGTTGAAAATTTTATTATTTTTGTATAAAATTATCTTTCGGTTAAATTCAAACTGAATTAATGAGACTAGTAAGAAAATCCAACTATTTTTTATTTAAAATAATTGCTTTAACTTTATTTTAAATTTTTGTATTTTTAATTGTAAATTGATCGTTTTTAGTTTAAAATTAAACCATTTGGCAGAAAACGAACTTTTGTGTTTATATTTTCGGGTTGAAAAATGAACTGTTTTGTTAAAAAAAATCCTCGTTTTGGTTTAAAAACTCCACTTTTCTTTTTAAAATCAGTCTTTTTGGCATGAAAATTATATTTTTTTGTGTGAACATTTCATATTTTCGTGTAGTAAATTTAACTTATTTGCAGAGAATTTGCCGTTTCTGTTTATTTTTCTCGCTTAAATACGAATAGAATTAATTAAATTAATAAGAAAATCTTTACTGATCCTTTTTTAATAAAATCGTCGTTTTGGCTTCAAAATTTAAATTTTCTCTTGCAAAATCGTCTTTTTTGGTTGAAAATTTCAAATTTTTGTAAAAAATTCAACTATTCGGTTGAAAATGAACTCTTTTGGGATAGTATATTTAACTTTTTTTTACAAAAATTCGCCTTTTTCGTCAAACTATTTGTGATTGAAATTATTTTTTAAATTTTCTTAGCGAAAAATTTAATTTCTTTATTTTTGGTTATAACTTGATTGTTTTTAGTTAACAATTGAACTGTTTGGTAAACAATGAACTTTTTAAATAAAAATTTGAATTTTTGGGTTGAAAAATCAACTGTTTTGTAAAAAAAATCCTCTTTTTGGGGTAAAAATTTCACTTTTCTTTTTAAAATGAGTCTTTTTGTCATGAAAATTCTATTATTTTGGTATAAAATTTAATTTTTCGTTGAAATTTCATGTTTTTGTCAAAAAAGCGCTGTTCTGGCATACAATTTCCACTTTTCTATTGCAAAATCGTGTTTTTTGGTTGAAAAATTTATTATTTTGGTAGAAAATTTAACTATTTCGTACAAAATTAATATTATTTTAGTAGAAAATTATGTTTTCGGTTAAATGCAAACTGAATTAATAAGACCAATAAGAAAATCCAACTATTTTTAATTAAAAATGATATCTTAAACTTAAATTTTAATTTTTCTATTTTTCATTGTGCATTGATCTTTTTTAGTTTACAATTGAACAATTTGGTAAAAAATTAACTTTTTAAATAAAAATGTATATTTTTGGGTTGAAAAATCAACTGTTTTGTGAAAAAAATCCTCGTTTTGGGTTAAAAATTTCATTTTTCTTTTTAAAATGAGTCTTTTTGGCATGAAAATGATTTTTTTTTGTGTGAAAAATTCATATTTTCGGGTAGTATATTTAACTTATGTGTAGAGAATTTGCTGTTTCTCATTTTTTTCTCGCTTAAATACGAATAAAATTAATAAAACCAATGAGAAAATCTTAACTATTTTTTTTTTTAACTAAATATTTAATTTTTTCACTGTTGGTTGTAAATTGGTTTTTTTTCTTGATGAAAATTCTATTATTTTGGTTTAAAATTAACTTTTTCGTTGAAAACTGATCCTTTTTTAATAAAATCGTCGTTTTGGCTTCAAAATTTAAATTTTCTCTTGCAAAATCGTCTTTTTTGGTTGAAAATTTAAAATTTTGGTAGAAAATTCAACTATTTGGTTGAAAATGAACTTTTTGGGTAGTATATTTAACTTTTTTTTTACAAAAATTCGCCTTTTTCGTCAAACTATTTGTAATTGAAATTATTTTTTAAATTTTCTTAGCGAAAAATTTAATTTCTTTATTTTTGGTTATAACTTGATTGTTTTTAGTTAACAATTGAACTGTTTGGTAAACAATGAACTTTTTAAATAAAAATTTGAATTTTTGGGTTGAAAAATCAACTGTTTTGTAAAAAAAATCCTCTTTTTGGGGTAAAAATTTCACTTTTCTTTTTAAAATGAGTCTTTTTGTCATGAAAATTCTATTATTTTGGTATAAAATTAAATTTTTCACTGAAATTTCATGTTTTAGTCTAAAAAGCGCCGTTTTGGCTTAAAACTTCCACTTTTTTATTGCAAAATCGTGTTTTTTGGTTGAAGAATTTATTATTTTGGTAGAAAATTCAACTATTTCGTAGAAAATAACTATTATTTTAGTAGAAAATTCTGTTTTTCAGTTAAATGCGAACAGAATTAATAAGACCATTTGTGAAAAAAATCCTCTTTTTGGGGTAAAAATTGCCTTTTCATTTTAAAATAAGTGTTTTCGCTACGAAAATTTAATTTTTTTGGTAGAAAGTCCAATAAGAAAATCCACCTATTTTTAATTTAAAATAATCTATTTAACTGAAATTTTAATTTTTCTATTTTTCATTGTAAATTGATCGTTTTTAGTTTACAATTGAACAATTTGGTAAAAAATTAACTTTTTAAATAAAAATGTATATTTTTAAGTTGAAAAATCAACAGTTTTATGGAAAAAATCCCCTTTTTGGGTCAAAAATTCCACTTTTATTTTTAAAAAGAGTCTTTTTGCCATGAAAATTTAATTTTTTTGCTGAAAATTTATATTTTCGGGTAGTATATCCAAATTTTTTGAATTGGATTCTTTTTTAATTGAATTATTCGATATAAAATTAACTTTTTTGTTGAAAATTCATCTTTTTTGTCATAATATCATCGCCTTTTTGGGTTGAAAATTTTATTATTTTGAGAGAAAATGTTCTTTTTTGTTTAAATGCGAACTGAATTAATAAGACCGCTAAGAAAATCCCACTGTTTTTAAGTTAAATTAATTTCTTTAGCTGAAAATTTAATTTTTCTATTTTTTATTGTAAATTGATCGTTTTTAGTTTACAATTGAACAATTTGTTAAAAAAAAAACTTTTTAAATAAAAATTTATATTTTTGGGCTGAAAAATCAACTGTTTTGTGAAAAAAAATCATCGTTTTGGCTTTTAAATTAAAAGTTTGTGTTAAAAAATCGCCATTTTCATTTGAGAACTTTATTATTTTAGTAGAAAATTCAACTATTTCGTACAAAATTTACTATTATTTTGGTAGAAAATTCTCTTTTTTTAGTTAAATGCAAACTAAATTAATAACACCAATGAGCAAATCCAACTATCTTTAATTAAAATTAATTTTTTTTTAGCTGGAAATTTAATTTCTCTATTTTTGGTTGTAAATTTATTGCTTTTAGTTTACAATTGAACTATTTGGTAAAAAATTAAATTTTTTGATAAAAATTTATATTTTATGGTTTAAAAATCAACTGCTTTCTAAAAAAAATCTTTTTTTTAGGTTAAAAATTCCACTTTTTTTTTAAATGAGTGTTTTTGGCATGAAAATTTTATTTTTTTATAGAAAATCAATATTTTCGGGTAGTATATTTAATTTGTTTTTGCAGAGAATTCGCCGTTTCTCGATTTTTTTTTGCTCAAATACGAACAGAATTAATGAACTCAATAAGAGAATCCAACTGGTTTCAATTAAACCTAATTTTTTAAACCAATAATTTAATTTTCCAATTTTTTTTTTAAATTTGATCGTTTTTTAATTGAAGTATTTGGTAAAAAATTAACTTTTTTGTTGAAAATTCATCATTTTTTATCAAAAAATCATCGTTTTAGCTTAAAAATTAAACTTTTCTGTTGCGAAACCTTCTTTTTGGGTGTGACAATTTTATTATTTTGGTAGAAAATTTAACTTTTATATTTTTTATTGAAAATTTATCGTTTTTAGTATACAATTAATGTGATTGGTATAAAATTAACCTTTTTCGTTAAAAATTCTTTTTTTTTTGTAGAAAATTCATAATTTTGAGTAGTATATTTAACTTTTTTTTTGCAGAGAATTCGCCTTTTTTCGTTTAAATGCGAACAGAATAAATTAAACCGATAGGAAAATCCAACTACTTTAAATTGACATTAATTTTTTGAACTGATATTTTTAATTTTCTATTTCCGGTTGAAGTTTGATCATTTTTAGTTTGCAAATTGAAGTATTTTATAGAAAATTAACTTTTTTTTTATTGAAAATTCATATTTTCGAGTTGAAAAATGAACTGTTTTGTAGAAAAATCTTATTTTTTGATAAAAAATTGAACTTTTCGAAAATTCGTATTTTTGTGTTGAAGATTATATTATGTTAGTACAAAATTTTCCTTTTACGGTTAAATGTCAACTGTATTATTAAGGCTAATAAGGAAATCCAAATATTTTTTAATAAAATTAGTTTTTTTAACTGAAAATTCAACTTTTTAGTCAAAAAATCATATTTTTTAGTTGAAAATTCTATTATTTTGGTAAAAAATTTATATTTTCGGTTAGTATATTCAACATTTTTGCAGAGACCTCACGCTATTTCCTTTATTTGTGAGAAACTTCGCATTATTCTTATTTTCATATTTTTTTTAATGCGAACAGAATTAAAAAACTTAATAAGAAAATTCAACTATTTTCAATTGAAATTAATTTTTTTAACCAAAAATTTAAATATTATATTTTTGGATGCAAATCGCTCATTTTTAGTTTACAATTATATTATTTGGTAGAGAATTAACTTTTTTTTTGTTGAAAATAAATATTTTTGGGTTGAACTATCCTTCTTTTGTCGAAAAATCGGCGTTTTGACTTCAAAATTAAACTTTTGTTTCAAACTCTTCTTTTTGGGTTGAAAATTCAACTTTTGTGGGAGAAGATTTAACTTTTTTGTAGAAAATCCACCTTTATCTCGTTTTTTTTTTGCTTAAATATGAAGTGATTTAATAAACCTATAAAAGAATTCAACTATTTTTAGTTGCCACTAATTTTTTAACTGAAAGTTTAACTGTTTTATTTTTTAACCCAAAAATAATCATTTTTAACACAAAAGTTCAATTTTTACTAAACAGTGGAATTTTCAACCAAATAGTTGAGACTTCTATAAAACTGTGGAAATTTCAAGCGAATAGGGGAATTTTTTAGAAAAAAATTTGAATTTTCTACCCGGAAATATTATTTAAAAAATATATATAATTTTTACAAAAAAGGTTAATTTTCAACCGAATAGTGACAATTTATACCAAACTGGTAAAATTTCAAGCTAAAAATTCTAATTTAAAAAAAAAAACCTGAATTTAAAAAAAACAACTAAATTTCTACTAAAACGTGAATTTTTACAAACAAATACAAAAGAATTTTCTACCAAAAGAGGAATTTTCAATAAAAAAATTAGTATTTCCTATCCAAAAAAAGGATTATTATATAAAGCATTTGAATTTTCAACAAAACAGTTGAATTTACAACCAAAAAGGATGATTTTTTAACAAAAATGTTGAACTTTTCACAAAATAATAAAATTTTTAACCAATACGATGAATTTTCAGCCAAGAATACACTATTAGACTTTTCAGTTAAAATGATTTAATTTTTAAACAAAAAAGATGAATTTTTTCCTAAATTGGAATTTTCAATCCAAAAGAACGAATTTTCTGTTAAAAAAGATTACTTATGAACAAGATACTTGCATCCTCAATAAAAAAAATTCGTCTTTTAGAATAAAAAATGGAAGATTCATCTAATTAATCGATATTCTTTTTTTTTTGTTTGAAAAATGATTTAGCTTTAAAATTTTTTGTTTTAAATTGATCCTTTTCCCTTTAAAATTCAACTATTTCTTTGAAAATTTAATTATTTAGTTGAAAATTAACTTTTTTATTGAAAATATAGGTTATTCCGTTGCAAAATTGTCTTTTTTAGTTAAAAATGTTATTATTTTGACAGAAAATTCGCCTTTTTCTCTTTTTTTCGCAAAATTTTACCTTTTTATCATTGTTTTCGCTTTAATTTGAACATAATTAATAATCCCAATAAGAAAATTCAAATATTTTTTATTCAAGTTAATTTTTTAAAATGAAAAATTAACTTTTCTATTTTTGAATGCAAATTGATCGTTTTTATTTTTACAATTAAACTATTTGGCAGAAAACGAACTTTTTTGTTAAAAATTTATATTTTTGGGTTAAAAAATCAAGGTTTTTGTGAAAAAAATCCTCTTTTTGGGTTAAAAATTTCACTTTTCTTTTTAAAATGAGTCTTTTTGACATGAAAATTCTATTATTTTGGTATAAAATTAACTTTTTTGTTGAAAATTGATCTTTATGTCAAAAAATCGTCGTTTTGGCTTAAAAATTCAACTATTTCATACAAAATTTACTATTATTTTGGTAGAAAATTCTCTTTTTTTAGTTAAATGCGAACTGAATTAATAAGATCAATGAGAAAATCCAACTATTTTTAATTAAAATTAATTTTTTTGGTTGTAAATTGATTGCTTTTAGTTTACAATTGAACTATTTGGTATAGAATTAACTTTCTGTTAAAAATTTATATTTTCGGGTTGAAAAGCAACTGTTTTTTTTAAAAAATCCTCTTTTTGGGTTAAAAATTCCGAATTTCTTTTGTAAATAAGTCTTTTTGCAATAAAAATTCTATTCTTTTGCAGAAAATTCATATTTTCGGGTAGTATATTTAACTGTGTTGAATTTGGTCGTTTTTGAATTGAAGTATGTGGTAGAAAATTAACTTTTTTGTTGAAAATCCATCTTTTTCGTCAAAAAATCATCGTTTTGGCTTAAAAATTAAACTTTTATTTTAAATTAAAATTAACTTTTTTCATTAAAAATTGATTGAAAATTGATCGTTTTTAGTTTACAATTGAAATATTTGGTAGAAAACGAAATTTTTGGTTGAAAATTTATATTTCCGGGTTGAAAAATGAACTGTTTTGTGAAAAAAATCCTCTTTTTGGGTCAAAAATTCCACTTTTCTTTTTTCAAGTGAGTCTTTTTGGCATGAAAATTATTTTATTTTGATATAAAATTAACTTTTTCGTTGAAAATTCATCTTTTTGTCAAAAAAGCAACGTTTGGCCTAAAATTTCAACTTTTCTGTTGAAAAATCGTTTTTTTTTTGTTTGAAAATGTTATATTAACTTTTTAGTAGTATATACAATTTTTTCGCAGAGAATTCGCCTTTTTCTCTTTTTTTCAGAAAACTTTGACTTTTTATCATTGTTTTCGCTTGAATTTGAACAGAATTTATAAACCCAATAAAAAATTCAAATATTTTAAATTTAAATTAATTTTTTAACTGAAAATTTAACTTTTCTATTTTTGGTTGAAAATTCGATTTGTTTTTT
>NC_046657.1:1486537-1498284 GCF_010883055.1 Belonocnema kinseyi
TTTTTGTAGAAAATTCATATTTTCGGATGGTGTGTTTAACTTTTTTTGCAGAGAATTCGCCTTTTTCTCTTTTTTTTTTTTGTTTAAATGCGATCAGAATTAATCAAATCGATAAGAAAATCCAACTGCTTTGAATTGAAATTAATTTTTTTAACTAAAATAATAACTTTTCTATTTGCGGTCGAAAATTAATGTTTTGTAAAGAAAAATTCGCCTTTTTTCGTTTTTTGATTTAGTTTTTAAACAAAAACGATTAGTTTTTTACCGAAATTGGAATTTTCAATCCAAAAGAAAGGATTTTCTATTCAAAAAGATTACTTATGAACAAGATAGTAGAATCCTTAATAAAGAAAATTCGTCCCTTCAGAATGAAAATTGAAGATTCATCTAATTAATAGAAATTCCTTTTTTAAAGTGATTTATCTTCAATATTTTTTGTTGTAAATTGCTATTTTTTGTTGAAAATTAAATTATTTTGTTTAAAATTAATGTTTTTATTGAAAATATAGGTGGTTTCTAAAAAATTGTCTTTTCCCCACGAAAATTGAACAATGTTATTGAAAAAATATTTCTTGGTTGAATATTGAATTATTTTATTGAAAATCTGTCCTTTTGGAAATGAAAATTTCACTTTTAGACTTCAAAGAAAAGAAAAAGATCTAGTTCTTGAACGGCTTCTTAAAAATGTGAAAGGACGGTTTTATATTTAAAAGGCTTTCTGAAAGATTTCATAATTTAGGAGGATTAAACAAAAAAATAATCTAAACAATTTTAGAGTTGGACGAACAGCGAGAGCGGGACGAGCCGGAGTTTCCGTTTCCCTAGCCGGAGAACAAGAACGTATTTTAGTCAAACAAGTGATCAAACAAGCTAAAAATTCCGTAAAAATGCGTATAATACCCGTGGATATTATCGAAAAGTATCACAAAAAATTACAGTCCTTAGAACCGGATGTAGACCGAATTCAAGCGGAAGAAAAAACTGAAAGCGAGTTGTTGAAAATGGAAAATCAAGCAAACAGGATGGAAAATTTGCTGAAGGGTAGTAACGAGAAGAATAGGAGGAGTTGGTTCCAGACGAAGAAGGAAAGAAAGGACGAAAAAGGTTCGTTTTTAAAAATAATTTCTCTTTTTCCCCCAATTTTCTAGAAATTTTCCCATTTTCTCGCTTTTTTCTTTAAGATAAAAAATTGCATTTAAACAATCTTTTTTGGAAATTACTTTTTTTTTCCAATATCGCTTCTTACAGATTTTTGAAAAATGGTTTAATTTGCTAAATTTTTTGCCTATTTTCGGGCAAAATTAATAAGAAGGAAGAGTATGGAAAAAATAAATTACAAAAACTATTGTTAAAATAATTATTTTTCGTAAGCTCTGCACTTTTTTTCGTAATAAATGGTTTATCTTTATTTATCTTAATAATATAAATTTTGAAAAGATTTCAACAAATTTTAAATAAAATTTAGATTCTTAAAAATGCTGAAGTAGTGTTTTTGAATCTTTTTCAGGATTTTGAAAAGTTTTAAGATAATAAACTTTTTTTTTAATTCAAACGAAAACTGAAATTGACTTTTTGTTTTGAAAAAGTCATTTTAAAAAGATTTTAAAACATTTGAAATCATTTGCTAGTTTAGTAGTTTTGAAAAAATAGTCGAACAAAAATGTTTTGTTTTTTTTGCCAAATTTATTTTAAGAAAATATATTAAAACTGAAAGATTTACGAAAATTTATCAAATATTTTTAACGTTTTTCCAAGCGTCGAAAAGCCCTACATATCCTTTGAACTGGCTGAAAATTTTCATATAATTTTATACAATTTTGCAAATTAAAAAGAAATTTCCTCGAAATTTTGTAAATAATTTTTCAACATATCGGAAATCTGAAAACAAATCTTTTTGAAGTTTAAGAGCAAATAAACAAAGAAACATAAAAAAGAAACAGTTATTTGAAATTTTTTGTTTTGTATCGAAAATGTTTTTTTCCTTGAAATTATAATTTGCCTGCAGTTTTCTTTCTTTCTTGATTAAAAAATCTTTTTGTGGTTGAAAATTCAACAAATTTTGTTGAAAATTTGTCCTTTCGATTTGCAATTTCATCTCTTTTTACAAATTTAATCTATTTTTTTTAAAATTGCAACTTTTTGGTTGAAAATTAAACCTTTTTTTTCGGATTCCACTATTTTGTTGAAAATCGGTTTTTTTAATTAATTCAACTTTTTTCGATTTGAAATAAAGACATTTTTCAGTTTTATTATCACCTATTATATAGAAAATTTAAATTTTCTCGTTATTAATGTAATTATTTTGTTTGAAAATTGGTATTTTTTGGATAAATTCAACTGTTTTTGATTCAAAACAAAACAAAAAATTCGATTTAAATATCGACTATTATATTTTTCTTTGAGAATTCGTAATTTTTGTTTGAAAATTCAACTATTTGGTTGAAAATTCCTTTTTTTGTTGAAAATTTAAATGTATTTTTTGCTTGAAAATTCCACAATATGGTTCATTTTTTTTAAGACTGAAAAATATTTCTTGGTAGAAAACTAAACTTTTTTTCTGAAGAATTCGTTTTTTTTTTGTTGAAAATTAATCGGTTTTTTCTTGAGAATTTAACTATTTTGGTGAAAATAGTATTTTTTGTTGAATTTAACTGGATTTTTAATTAAAATAAAATAAATTTTCGATTGAAATATCAAATATTTCATTTTTTTGGTACACAAAATTCAACTGGTTTATAGAAAATTCTTATTTTAGTTTGAACTTTCAAGAGTGTTGGTAGTGATTTCATCTTTTGAAAATGGAAATGGTTGAGTATTCAATTATTGTGTTAAAAATTAACTTTTTTTGTTGAAAATTCCAATTTCGTGGCTCGAAATTCAATTGGTGTATAAAAAATTCGTTTGGTAAAAAGTGAACTTATTATTAAAAATGATTATTTTCGGGTTAAAAAATTCAAACGTTTTTTGTAGAAAAGTTTTTTTTTGTTGAAAAATACAACAATTTTATAAAAACTTTATCTATTCGATTGAGGAGTATCTTTTTTTTTTCAAATTCATATTTCGGGACCGATAGATCTTTTTTTGTTGAAAATGAATATTATTTATTAAAAATTATTATTTTTGGGTAGATAAATTTATCTGTTTTCTGTAGAAAAGTTGACTTTTTGGCCTAAAAGTTCAAGAATTTTATAGAAACTTGATCTATTTGATTCAAAATTAATTTTTTTTGTTTGAAAATTTATATTTTAGGGCTCAAAATTCAACTGGTTTATATTAAATTCGCCATTTTTTATTAAAATTTCAACAGTTTAGTAGAAATTTCAACAAATTACTTGAATATTCTACTTTTTTTCTTAAAAATTGAATTTTTTTGTTAAAAATTAATATTTGTGTTAAAAAAATTATTATATTTGTGTTGAAAAATTTAACTGTTTTTGATTAAAAATAACAATATTTTTTGTTGAAATATCAAACATTACATTTTTTGTTGAGAATCCAATTTTTATTGGTCGAAAATTGAACGGTTTTATTCAACATTTGTATATTTTTTATAGAAAATTCGCCATTTTTTATTAAAATTTTAATATTTCAGTAAAAAATTCAACAAATTCTACTTTTTGTTAAAAATCGAACTTTTTGTTGAAAATTAATATTTCTGTTAAAAAGATTAGTATTTTTCGGTTGAAAAATTCAACTTTTTTTGTAGAAAAAATTGTATTGTGGAAAATTAGTCTTTTTTTGGTTTGAAAATACAATTTTATAAAAACTTCATCTATTCGGTTGAGTATTATGTTTTTTGTTGAATATTCATATTTCGGGGCGTTTTTGATTTAAATTTTCAACCATTTTGTTGAAAATTCCAATTTTTTGTCAAAATTGATTTTTTTTTGTTGAATGTTATTATTTTTTTGTTGAAAAATTTAACTGTTTTTCTAGAAAATCGTTAAAAGTTAAAGTATTTGATAGAAAATTTATCTATTTGGTTCAAAATAAGTTTTTTGTTTGAAAATGTATATTTTGGGCCTCAAAATTCAACTGGTTTATAGAAAATTCGCCATTTTTTATTAAAATTTCGATAGTTTATTAAAAATTTCAACAAATTGCTTGAAAATTCTACTTTTTGTGAAAAATTGAACTTTTTTGTTAAAAATTAATATTTCTGTTTAAAAAATTATTATTTTCGGTTGAAAAATACAAAATTTTTTGTAGAAAATTCTTCTTTTTGGTTTGAAAATACAATTTTATAAAAACTTCATCTATTCAGTTGAGAATGATCTTTTTTGTTGCAAATTCATATTTCCGGGCTCAAAATTCGATTGGTCTATAGAGAATTAACCTTTCTTATTTGAAATTTCAACCATTTTGTTGAAAATTCTATTCTTTGGTGAAAATCGATCTTTTTTGTTGAAAATTAATTTTTTTGTTTTGAAAATTTTTTGAGTAGAAAAATTCAACTTTTTTTTATAGAAAAAATTGTATTATAGGAAATTCATCTACTAGGTTGAGAATTATCTGTTTTGTTGAAATTAATATTTTTGAGTTGAAAAAATACAATTTTTTTTATAGAAAAATTGTGTTATAGGAATTTCGTCTTTTTTTTGGTTTGAAAATACAATTTTATAAAAACTTCATATACTCGGTTGAGAATTATCTTTTTTGTTGAAAATTAATATTTTTGAGTTGAAAAATTCAATTTTTTTTTATAGAAAAAATTGTATTATAGGAAACTCATCTTTCTTTGGTTTGAAAATACAATTTTATAAAAACTTTATCTACTCGGTGGAGAATCATCTTTTTTTTTTGAAAATTAATATTTTTGTTAAAACTTATTATTTTTGGGTTCAAAATTTAACTGTTTTTCTATAAAATCGTCTGTTTGGCTTAAAAGTTCAAGAATTTCATAGAAACTTGATCTATTTGGTTAAAAATTAATTTTTTTTTTGAAAATTTATATTTTAGGGCCCAAAATTCAACTGGTTTATAGAAAATTTGCCATTTTTTTATTAAAATTTCGATAGTTTACAAAAAATTTCAGCAAATTGCTTGAAAATTCTACTTTTTGTTAAAAATTGAATTTTTTTGATAAAAAAATTATTATTTTTGGGTTGAAAAATTCAACTTTTTTTTGTAGAAAAAATTGTATTACAGGAAATTCGTTTTTTTTTTTGTTTGAAAATACAATTTTATAAAAACTTCATCTACTCTGTTGAGAAATATCTTTTTTGTTGAAAATTAATATTTTTGTTAAAACTTATTATTTTTGGGTTGAAAAATTTAACTGTTTTTCTATAAAATCGTCTGTTTGGTTTAAAAGTTCAAGAATTTTATAGAAACTTTATCTATTTGGTTCAGAATTAATTTTTTTGTTTGGAAATTTATATTTTAGGGCTCAAAATTCAAAAAAATTCAACAGAAAATTTGCCATTTTCGATTAAAATTTCGATAGTTTACTAAAAATTTCAACAAATTGCTTGAAAATTCTACTTTTTGTTAAAAATTGAATTTTTTTGTTAAAAATTATCATTTTTGGGTTCAAAAGTGCAGCTTTTTTGTAGACAACATTGTATTACAGGAAATTCGTCTTTTTTTTTGTTTGAAAATACAATTTTATAAAAACTTCATCTATTCGGTTTAGAATTATCTTTTTTGTTGAAAATTAATATTTTTGTTAAAAAAATGATTATTTTTGGGTTGAAAAATTCAACTTTTTTTTTAGAAAAAATTGTATTATAGGAAATTCGTCTTTTTTTGGCTTAAAAATACAATTTTATAAAAACTTCATCTACTCTGTTGAGAAATATCTTTTTTGTTGAAAAATAATATTTTTGTTACAAATTATTATGTTTGGGTTGAAAAATTGAACTGTTTCTAGAAAAGTTGTCTTTTGGCTCAAAAGTTCAAGAATTCCATAAAAACTTTATCTGTTTGGTTGAAAATTATTATTTTTTTGTTGTTGAAATTTTCATTTTTCTCAAGACGTAAAAAATATTCCTTAGTTGAAAATTCAACTATTTGTTGAAAAATAGTATTTTTTGGTTGAATTTAACTATTGCTTTTAATTAAAATTAAAATCTTTTTCGGTTAAAATATCAAAGATTGCATTTTTCGGGGGCTCGACATTCAACTAGTTTTATAGAAAATTTGCCCTTTTTGATTAAAATTTCAACAGTTTAGTAGAAATTTCAACAAATTGCTTAAAAATTCTACTTTTTGTTGAAAATTGATTTTTTTTGTAAAAGATTATTATTTATCGTTTGAAAAAATTTAACTTTTTTTATCATAGAAAATACGTCTTTTTTTTGGTTTGAAAACTCAACAATTTGATTGAATATTCTTGGATTTAAAATCAAAAATGTGTTATACAAAGTTCGACTCTTCGAAAATTCATCTTGTTTGGTTAAAAAAATTTTTTCGATCTTAAATCTTAAAGAATATTGCACTTAAATTTTATGAAGAGAATTTATTCCCCTATTCTTGTGAAAATAAATCTTTGAATAGAAAATAAAATCGATTACTTTTGGGGGGAAAAAACAGAAAGGCTGCAACTTACTGAGTCGAAACCAAAATCAAAAAAGAGGAAAGAATCTTCGAGTTTGGAGGGAGAGAAGGAGAAAAAATTAAAGAAGAAGAAGGAGCCTGTAGACCCGGCCGAAGAAAGAATAAATAAAGAATTGGAAAAGGTCGCGGCCTATCAGGCAAGGTTGGCAAAGAAAACAAACAGGCAAAAGAAAATCAGAGCGATGGTTGACGAGAAGGGTCGCCCTAATGAAAAGAAAGGTGAATAAAAATTAATTTTATTCGAATTTTTCTCAATTCTAATTTATTTTTACTATTTTTTTTCTGTATAAAATTTTTAAAAATTATTTTTAGGAGCACGAAAGAGGACGAAATCATCTTTCGCTGAAGATTTGACCGATACGAGCAGAAAAGGAGTGAAAAGATTGCGTTATGAGTAAATATACATTTTTTCAAGAATTTATTTTATTTAAAAAAAAATCTTAACGGGTTTTAATTGCCTCTATTTTTTTTTAAAGAGCGAACGACAAGAAGCAGAAACCCGGAAAATTTTCACCGGCTGGAAAAGGACAGAAAAAATTCGGGAAGCCTTCACCCTCGAGGGGAAAAGGACAGAAAAAACCGTTTGGAAGACGTTGAGACTTTATATAAATGAGTGTATTTCTGAAACCAAATGAATAATTCCAATATTTCAGGTTTTTGTTTCTTTTTGCTTATTGTAAATAAACGAAATTCCCGGTTTTTTTAAAAATATATATTTTTTTTCCTGATACTAATTAAATCTAAGTTCTATTTAATTTATATAGGTTTTTAACATTATTTTTTCAACGAGTAAATTAGATTCATGATTTAATTCTAGAATATTAAATTTAAAACGATAAATAATTCTGATATCATATCGATTTATAACTCAAAGATTTCAAAGATTTAAAAGAATTAAAGAAATTTTACAAGAATTTCAAAGAGTTCGAATAATCGAGAAAAATTGAATTGTATTCAATAGAATTTAAATGAATTCGGAAGAAATTTACAAATTCAAAGAATTCCGTAGATTTTAGGATAATTTTAAGATTCCAGATGGTTTCACAGAATACAGAAAAATTCATTTGGATACAGTAGAAATTAATTCAGAAGAATTGCGGGAAAATTAAAAAGAATCACCAAAATTAAATTGAATTCAGAAGAAGAAATCCAGAGAATACAAAATATTACAAGAAATTTTTAGAATTAAAAAAATCCAGAGAATTAAGAAAAATTCAATTGGGTTCAATAGAATTGAAATAAATTACAAGAATTTTGAAGGATTAAAAGACATTATACAAATTTAAAAAAATAGGAAGATTCAAAGACTTTAAAAGGGTTCACGCAGTTAAGAAAAATTCAACTGCGTTCAGAAGAATTTAAAGAACAAATAAATTCAAAGAATCCAGCGAAATTAAAAAAAAATTTAATTTTAGTAGAATTAAAAGAAAATCAGAGAATTAAGAAAAATCCAACTGAATTCAATAGAATTGAAATGAATTGCAAGAATTACAAGAATGCAGGAGAATTAAAAAAATCCAGAGAAATAAAGAAAATTCGATTGAGGTCAATAGAATTGAAATGAATTAAAAATATTTCGAAGGATTACAAGCATTCATGAAAATTAAATTGAATTCAGAAGAATTCAAAGACATATAGAATAAATTCAAAGAAACCAGCATATTTAAATAAAACAATTTAGTAGAATTAAAAAAGAATCCAAAGAATGAAGAAGTATACAATTAAATTCAATAAAAAAATTATAAGGATTTTGTAAAATTGAAAAAAATCCAGAGAATAACGGAAAATTCAAACAAATCAGGATAGTTTATAAATTCCAAAAATCTTGAGAATTAAGAAAATATCAATTGAATTCAGAAGAATTGCAAGACCAAATAAATTCAAAGGATTCAGCGAAATTAAAAAAAAAATAAAAGATTTTAGTAGAATTAAAAAACAACAGAGAATTAAGAAAAATACAATTGAATTCAATAGAATTGAAATAAATTGCAAGAATTCAGAGGAATTACAGGAATTCAGGAGAATTTGAAAAATCCAGAGAATTGAGAAAAATTCAAGTGGGTTCAATAAAATTAAAATGAATTACAAGAATTCAGGAAAATTCAGACAATTAAGCAAAATCCAATTGGATTCAGTAGAATTCAAATTACAAATAAATTGAAAGAATTCAGAAGATTTAAATAAATGCTGGAAAATTAAAAAATCCAGAGAATTGAGAAAAATTGAGTTGAATTCGATAGAATTGAATTACAGTAATTTAGAGGAATTACAAGAATTTAGAAAAATTTAATAAAATTTGAAAAATCCAGAAGGGTTCACAGAATAAAGAAAAAATAATTGGATTTAGTAGAGATAAAATGAATTTAGAAGAATTACAGGCGAATTAAAAAAATCACCAAAATTCAAAGAATCCAGCCTATTTAAAAAAAAGAGAATTCAGTAGAACTAAAAAAACCCCAAAGAATTAAGAATCCAATTGAATTCAATGAAATTGAAATAAATTACAATAATTTAGAAAAATTCAATCAAATTAGAAAAGTGTACAGATTCCAGAAAGGTTCACATGATAAAGAAAAATTCAATTGGATTTAGAAGAATTCAAAGACTAAATAAATTCAGAAGAATTAAATAAATGCTGGAGAATTAAAAAATTCAGAGAATTGAGAAAATTTCAGTTGAATTCAATGGAATTGACTTACAATAATTTAGACGAATGACAAGAATTCCGAAGAATTTAAGAACATTTAAAGAATCCAGAAGGGTTCACAGAATTAGGAAGTATTCAATTGGATTCAGTAGAATTGAAATGAATTCGGAAGAATTACAAAAATTATAAGAATTTCGAAGATTTTAGGAAAATTTTAAGATTCCAGATGGGTTCACAAAATAAAGAAAAATTCAATTGCGTTCAGTACAAATGAAATGATTTCAGAAAAATTACGAGAGAATTAAGAATCACACAAATTTCGAAGAAATAAGACAAATTCAATAGAGTTCAATAGACTTCAAATGAATTACAAGAATTCATGAAAATTCAAACAAATTACGAAGATTCGAAGACTCTAAAAGGGTTCACGGAATTAAGAAAAATTCAATTAGATTCAGAAGAATTTAAAGAAGAAATAAATTCAAAGAATCCGGCGAAATTAAAAAAAAAATTAAAAGATTTTAGTAGAATTTAAAAAAAAACAACAAAGAATTCAGAAGAATTACAGGAATGCAGGAGAATTTAAAAAATCCAGAGAATAAAAAAAATTATAAGAATTTTTTAGAATTAAAAAAATCTAGAGAATTAAAGAAAATTCAATTGAGTTCAATAGAATTGAAATTAATTAAAAGTATTTCGAAGAATTCATAAAAATTAAAACAAATTGGGAAATTTTAAAGATTCTGAAAGGGTTCACGGAATTAAGACAAATTAAATTGAATTCAGAAGAATATAAAGCCCAAATAAATTCAAAGAAACCAGCGTATTTAAACAAAATTCAGTTGGATTTAGAAGTATTCAAAGAAGAAATAAATTTGAAGAATTCAATAAATGCTGGAGAATTAAGAAAACCTGGAAATTAAGAAAATATCAGTTGAATATAATATAATTGATTTACAATAATTTAGACGGATTACAAGAATTCAGAAGAATTTCAGAAAATTTTAAAAATCCAGAAAGGTTCACAGAATAAAGAAAAAATAATTGGATTTAGTAGAAATAAAATGAATTCAGAAGAATTACAGGCGAATTAAAAAAAATCACTAAAATTCAAAGAATCCAGCGTATTTAAAAAAAAGGAGAATTCAGTAGAATTAAAAAAAAACCCAAAGAATTAAGAATCCAATGGAATTCAATGGAATTGAAATAAATTATAATAATTTAGAAAAATTCAATCAAATTAGGAAAGAGTATAGATTTGAAAAAGGTTCACATAATTAAGAAAAATTCAATTGGATTCAGAAGAATTTCAAGACCAAATAAATTGAAAGAATCCAGCGAAATAAAAAAAAATTAAAAGATTTTAGTAGAATTAAAAAACAACAGAGAATTAAGCCGTCGAAAAAGGCGAAGGTCACGCTCTATGTTCCGTCGAACAATTATATTATACTTATTTTTATGCGATTCGTCGAAAGGCAAAAATTTATTTTACGTTACTTTGGGAACAATATTTAGGAACAGCTGTCTTTAACATCCTAACTTCTAAATTGTGTATGTAAGTGTTTACTAGAAGCGAAAATTCCTAAAGTTTCTATTTTATGTCTTTATTGCAATAAGCTGCTTAAACCGTCTGAAGGCACGATCGCCGATCGCTGTAAAAACTTTCCTGTCATTAGACGTTATTTTCAAGGTTCTTAAATCGTTAGCCTACCTGTCTTTACTTACGCATCTGTCAACCATGTGACCAAGGGCCTCTAGACCCTTGGGTTTCATCTTCGGGGGTTTTTCCCTTAGGGTTTTCCACTTCGTCGATTTCCGTCAAGGATCGGAAGTGAACCGGTCACTCTAAGAGATCGAGATCGTGTCATCTCCAAAACCGAAACCGTCAACTAGTCTCTAATGAGCATCTGACCTATGCAGTTCGTTGCATAGGCAGCCTAACAAATTGTTTTCCAGTAGCAAATAATTCTAATATAAATCCTCCATTCCATATACAATGTTTTGTACTATTAATAAACATAGCATAAGTTGTATTTTGTTTTGGTAACAGTTTTTTTTACAAAACACCCAATTACACCTAGTTCTCTATGAAATTACCAACCTACAAAAAGAACACTCTACTTCAAGAAATGGCGCATACTCTCCTGAAATTTCGGAACCGGAAGTAGATCATCCACTAACCTTAGAAAGAGAACTAGGGTCACCGCTTTTGAATTTGGCACTCCCCGCAAATATCTCGAGTGTTCTCGAGGCGCAACAGGTGACGTCTGAAGTCACTGATTCGCAAAATAAGAAAATTAAAGAAGGCGTTATTAATTCTCTTGGAAAACGTTGCCTGGAAGATAGGTCCCTTGCGCCGGCTGTCCTGGAGGACATTGCCATCCGCTGGGCGGACATTATTAAAATTGGTCTTTCTTCAGAAGAGAGAGCAACACTCGTCCTAAAATATCCGCCACCGGTTAATTGTTTGAACATCGACCCTCCAAAGCTCATCGACAAAGTTAAGCTAGCTTTACAAAAAAGCTGAAAACACCCTTTCTAG
>NC_046657.1:1498384-1501462 GCF_010883055.1 Belonocnema kinseyi
AAAAAATTTGATCGTCGCTAATATGAATCCTTCTTGGAGGGAATCCCTAAAGGCTACAAAGATGGATCTGTTTCTATTCGGAAAGGATCTGCCAGAGAGTTTTAAGTCTGCTAAACTGCTCGAGAATTCAGCCAAGGTGTTACGACCTGCAAAATCTCAGACGTCAGGGACATCAAAAAACAGGAGGGGCCCCCCTCGTCGACAAGCGAAGCCACATTTTTCGACACAGGACGGGCAGAAGAAATCCTTCACGGGCCCTCCGAGATCTCAGAATCAGCGCAAACAGGACTACCACAAGACACCATACAAGAGCACGAGGAGACATTAGACGTTCCTGTAAGTATAATTGCTGGAATATTACGTTTATTTTTAAAAAAATTGGAGGGAAAAAATAGAGATATGTCATATCATGTCGCTTATCTCTCAACTTAAAGCGAAAGGAGCAGTAGAGGAATGTAGTCCGTCAAATGATCTATTTATTTCTAGGTTCTTTCTTCTACCGAAACCTGATGGGTCTCTCAAATTCATTTTAATTCTTAAAGATCTCAATGAATTTATCCAAACAGAGCATTTTAAACTCGAAGACTACAGAACAGCTGTCAGTCTTGGGAGTCAGAATTGTTTTATGTCAACTCTAGACTTGCAGGACGCGTATTATTTATTATCAATACATGAATCGGACAGAAAATTTCTAAGATTTTAATTCAATGGACAGGTATATCAATTTACTTGTCTTCCGTTTGGTCTTTGTACAGCCCCTCAAGTGTTTACGAAACTAATGAAACCTGTGGTTTCTTATCTACGAAGATTAGGATATAGTTCGGTTCTTTATTGAGACGACTTTCTTCTTTTTGGAAATACATATCAGGACTGTGAGGTGGATTTAAAGACAACTAAAGAGTTATTAGAAAGCTTAGGGTTCATAATAAATTTGAAAAAGAGTCATTTGAATCCCGAACAGAGATGTGAGTTCTTAGGGTTTATTTATAATTCTAAATCTATGACATCAGAACTGCTCCCTGAGAAGCGATCTCATATTCAGAAACAGCTAGAAATCTTCAGTAAACCTTTGCAGTGTAAGATAAGAGATTTCGCACAGTTCTGAGGATCTATAGTAGCTTGTTGTCCAGCTATTAAATACAGCTGGGTCTACACAAAGGACTTAATCTTAATAAATTTAATCCTTCGGACTTGAAATGGTGGCAATCATCTATCTTATCTTGTAATAACTCTACCAAAGGTCTTGTGTTTCGCTCAGAGATTTTTTCTGATGATTCTAAGTCAGGATAAGGAGCTGTATGTAATAATCAAAAAGCTAGTGAATTCTGGTCAATATTTGAACGTAAGCTTCACATTAATTTCTTATAACTCTAAGCCGCCTTCTTTGGCCTTAAAAGTTTAGCAAAAAACTTTCATAATGGGGAAATTTGATTAAGAATGGATAATACAAATGTCGTGTCGTACATTCATAGAATGGGCGGTGTTCAGTATGAAGACTTAAATAAGATCTCAAAAGAAATTTGGCAATGGAGCGAGGAGCGAAATATTTGGATTTTTGCTTCCTATATTAGTTCAAAAGATAATTTTGAAGCAGATGCCGAGTCGCGAAACTTAGAACCTGAAACTGACTTTGAACTATCTATTCCCGCATTCAATAAGATTGTCAAGACTTTTAGAAAACCAGAACTCGACTTGTTTACAACTAGAAAGAATTCGAAATGTATACGTTATATCTCCTGGAAAAGAGATCCTGGGTCTGAGGCGATAGATGCTTTTACCTTGAATTGGAGTTCGGTTTTCTTTTATGCTTTTCCGCCAATCAGTATAATATTAAGAACTCTTACCAAAATTAAAAGAGATCAGGCAGAGGGAATCATGATAGTACCAGACTGGCCAACCCAGCCCTGGTATCCGTTATTTCATTCACTAATGATTCGCAAACAAATTAAATTTAATCCGGATGTCAAACTTTTGATTTCATCTGATAGGAATCCTCATCCGCTTTGGAAAAACCTTACCCTGGTGGTAGGGTGGTTATCCGAGAGGCGTTCCTGCGACGAGGAGCCCCAGAAAAATCGTTGGAGGTTCTCTAAGTTCTTCTTCGATAAACGCGTATGACGTGGCACTCAAAAAATGGTGGAGATTCTCAGCCGAGAGATCGATTGAATTGTTTAATCCTCCGATAGCAGACCTACTAGTTTTCCCAACCAAAGAATTTGATAAGGGGTTGTGACATAGCTCCATAAACGCCACAAGGTCAGCAATCTCATTAATCGCAGACTCGGAAATCGCTAAGGACCCTAGAGTGAAGCGTTTTTTTAAAGGGGTGTCCAGTTTGCGACCTTCAAGACCCCCGACCGCATTAAGACATCAAATAAAAATAGAACGCAGCCTTTACTAGTCCTACCGTTTTACTCTGTAGAAAAAATATGTGCAGCTTCAGCTTTACAGAGCTATCTTGTAAAAACTAGATCGTTACGTAATGTACAGGAATTGTTCATTTCATTCCAAAAGCCCCATGAGGCTGTTTCTTCGCAAACTTTAAGTCTTTGGGTTAAAGAAACCTTAATTGAGAGCAGTATCGACAGAGATATTGTAAAGGATAACCAGCAATTTGCTAGGTCTATCTTAGAGGGTTAATATACAGTTAATTTCAGTTTATGTTTAATTAATTAATTAATTATTATATTCGTGAGGAATTCTTCACATAAACATCTCGGAATATAATAAAATTTGTAATAAATTTTTCTTATCAGATTGGTTGCCGTAATCTGCTAACTACTTTCAACATCTACGAGTTGATCTATTCGGAGGTGACACGAAATACAATTAAATAATTGAACGAACTTACCTGTAAGTGAAGTTCGATTCTAATTGTATGAGCGCCACCGAAGAATAGATCAGTCCCACCTGGTATATACGAGGGTGGATTGATAAGTTTCCGGCCTGACCAAGAAAAACAACGTTTTTAAGAATTTTTTTTTTTTATTTCTCTACATAATCTCCTCCAAGGCTGATACATTTCTCATAGCGGTGTTCTAGTCTAGTAATGCCATCTCTATAGAATGATTCGTCAAG
>NC_046657.1:1501562-1518768 GCF_010883055.1 Belonocnema kinseyi
TACAAGCTATCTAAGGATGGTACTATAGAACGCCACCTCAAGGTAGGCCTAGTGGCGCCATGTCTTGGTCAGGCCGGAAACTTATCAATCCACCCTCGTAAATATACTGGCCCTCTAACTAAATTTTTTAATTTTTAGTTATGCCCTATTAGCAAAGATTACGGCCATTCTTTAAACTAATGAGTAACCAAACGTGCAAAGGAAGCAGGAGTGCTTTTTTTTGTTTTTGTTGTTGTTGTTTTGTTTTTGGTTATTCTTTGAAACTGTGGCAACGCAAGCACAAAGTGGGGGAACTACGAGTTGATCTACTCTTCGATGGCGCTCATACAATTAGAATCGAACTTGACTTACAGGTAGGTTCGTTCAATTATTTAATTTGAATCATTCCGAAGAAATACAAGAAAATTTAAAAGAATGATAAGAATTCTGAAAAATTTAAAGATTCCAGATGAGTTCACAAATTAAGAAAAATTCAACTGACTTTACAGGAATTGAAAGAATACAAAAGAATTCAAATACCAAAGAAATTAAAAGAATCAGAAAAGTTTAACGAATTAATAAAAAAAAAACAGTAATGAAAAATTTAATTCAGTGGAATTGAAATGAATTTCAAGAATTCAGAAGAATTGAAAGAATGTAGAAAAATTGTGAAAATTTTATTTAATTCAGTAGAAATGAAATTAATTCCAATCATTCAAAAGAGAACTTAGAAAATTTAAAAATTTTTAGGAGAATCTATAGAATCCAGATTCTATAAGATCCAGAATATTTCAAGGAGTTTAGAAAAATTCAATTAGATTCAGTATAATTGAAATTTAGAAGAAGTAAAAGAATTCAGTATATTAGAAATTTTAGACAATGAGGAAAAATTCAATAGAATTAAAATCAATTACAATAATTTAAAATAATTCCAATAATTCAGACGAATTACAATAACTCAGAAAAATTGTAAGAACTCCGATTTAGTGGAATTGAAATGAATTGAATAAAATATAAAAAATCAAGAAAACTAGGACAAACTTCATCTTTTCAATAGAACTGAAATAAATTACAATAAATTAGGAAAATTTCAATAATTAAGAAAAATTAAAAGAATTCAGTATTTAAATCTTCAGGAAGAGTTCGCAAAATTTATAAAAATTTAGTTGGATTCAGTAGAATTGGTATAAATTCTTAAAATTCAGACGAATGTAAAGAATTAAGGTAATTGAGAAATATTTAATTAAATACAGTAGAAATCAAATTAATTCCAATGATTCGAAAGAGATAAAAGTGCAACTGGTATCAGTAGAATTAAAATGAATTCTGACGCATTACAAGAGAATTCAGAAAAAATACAAGAATTCAGAAGAATTACAAGAATTCACTAGAATAAAGAAAAATTCAATTGGACTCAGTAGAATTGAAAGAATTCAAAGAATGAATAAAAATACAAATGAATTCAGAAGAATCACAAAAATTCAGGAGAATTAAAAAAGTCCAGAGCATGAAGAAAAATTTCTCTGAATTCACTAGAATTGAAATTAATTACAATAATTCTGACGAATTATAATACTTTAAGAGAATTAAAAAATCTAAAAAGTTATAAAAAAAATTAATTGAATTCACTATAATTGCAATGAATTATAACAATTCACACGAATTATAATTCAGAAAAATAAATAAATTCAGAGAATTAAGGAAATTCTAATAATTCAAACGAATTACAAGAATTCAGAAGAATTGGAAAATTCAGAGAATTAAGAAAAATGCAATCGAATTCAATAGAATTATATTGATTAAAAAACAATCAATTGAATTCAGTAGAATAAAAAATTCAATTGTATTAAAATTAATTCGTTGAATTGAAAGCATGCAAGAAATAAAAGAAAATTCAATTGAATTTATTACAATTCAGAAGATAAAAAATAATTAATTGAATTCATTAGGATGCAGAAAAATTCAACTTTATTCACTAACATTTAGAAGAGTTTTGAAAAATAAAATATTATTTATCAGAATTAAAATTTATTTGAAAAATTCCGAATAATTAAATAATTGAACGAACTTACCTGTAAGTGAAGTTCGATTCTAATTGTATTTCGCGCCACCGAAGAATTGATCAACTCGTAGTTCCCCCACTTTGTGCTTGCGTTGTCACAGCTTCAAAGAATAACCAAAAACAAAAAAGCACTCCAGCTTCCTTCGCACATTTGGCTACTCATTGTTTCAAAGAATGGCCGTAATCTTTACTAATAGGGCATAACTAAGAATTAAAAAATTTAGTTAGGGTTTTATTTATATACCGGGTGGAACTGATCTATTCTTCGGTGGCGCTCATACAATTAGAATCGAACTTCATTTACAAGTAAGTTCGTTCGATTATTTAGTTGTATTTCGCGCCACCTCCGAATAGATCAACTCGTAGTTGTTGAAAGTAGTTAGCAGATTACGGTGGCAATGGCCACTAGTTTTGTTGAGGCATCTTTTATTTAAGTTGTTAGATCAAAATGACCTAGTTGCCAAAACGACACGCTTGTAGTTGCAGTCTTGTAGCTCCCACAAGCACGCTATTTGTAGTTCATCCACAAGTAATTTATGCAGCTTCTTTTGAGAACAAATCAATAGTTTTTATTTAACTTCAATTTAAATATTGAAGATACTTTAATGAAGATTAAATGTCCTATTCCGTCGCCGAGAACAGTTTGTTTAACAAATAAGATTTCGTTCAGGTTTGACATTTTTAAAGTTTTATTTAATTGAAACAATTTTAATTAAATGGTTTCTATTCTCACTTCACTTAAAATTTAGTTCGACTCAAGTCGACCACGGCAAACCGTACCGAATTACCGGAGTAAATAAAGTTTTTTGGACTTGAATTTCCATTAACAATTTAAGAGAAAAAATATTCTAAGTCCAATTTTCTTAATTCAGAGAGCGATTGTCGCAGATTTTTTATTTGAAATACAAACATAGAGGCGCAAATATATGAGCTTTTTCTATGTTCTTGCATATATTTATAACCTCGATTTTTACGAAAAAAGGGTGGGAATTGTCCTTTTAGCCAATAGAATTGCCGACGTCACATAATTTAATGTTAAATTAACCTATCATGATGAGGTGCGTTAAGCGCCGCCCTTATATTTCAAGCTAAAATAATGAGATTCTAATTCTCAGAAACGTATTTTTACGATTCTCGTCGATTGACGTTTTTCTGTCAAATCGCATTATAGAACATAATTTACGGCGTCTGAGGGGCGCCTTGTTGCTTCAACCCTTTACATGGTACATAATTTATGTATGCTCGTGGTTGAGATCACACGCGCGGTAGTCTGAGATCGCGCGTGTCAAACGTATTTGGATTGATAGATCCCTATATACATATGCATATATAGATCTACCTGAGTTTACATAGCTATTTAAATTCTAACTTTTGATCATTTACAACTAGCTATTAGAAGTTATTAATTCGAGGTACAGAGAGGAGTTGTCATGTCATTTCCTATTGTCAATCATAATTAATAATTATTCTTTCTGATAATAACGATCGATTTAAATTTCTAAATATACTGAATGTCGTGTATCATTTGAACTATTTCAAATGTTTACCGCTCTTAAAATTATTAACTGGTAAGTACTCAATAATAGGGTGCTAGCGCCCTGACATACTTGTTCTAAAACAGCGCATGCTGTTACACCTCCCCTCTTATTTTAAAAGATGTATCGCCTTCATAGCGAGACAGCTTTTATTGCTTTTTTACGACTTTCGCATGTGTCAAGTGTGTCAAACTTTCGAGTATATAATTAATTTATGTTCAAAAAGTGAAATTTGAGTGAAAAGTGGTCCTTGCATAATGATGCATTTACATGCAAAGAGAAAAAAAACTCAAGTGTTCACGTGACAATTGGAAGAGGAATAATATTGTAAGCATATTTTGGTTGGAAACCAAATGACTGCTAGAAATCACAACAAAAAAAAGAATGGAAAAGATATTTGCCCAACACATAAATTGAAGGATTAAAATTTGTATGGATTTCAAACAGAAAAATGCTTAAAAAAGTAAGAAATTTAATTTTTAATAAATATATATTTTTAATAATTGATATTAATAATAGGTTTTTTTCGAATAAAGATTCTTTTATATAATGTAACAAAATGATTAGTTTTGATCTAAAAAATATTAAAAAGATGATAACGTAACGTCTAAAATATAAATTTGATATAAAAACAAATGCACACATATATTCTGGGTTCTCTTGAAATATAATACTGTATTCATATAAACATACACACACGATAATATATATATCCACATTTTTCCTTTAGTAAATTTCTATGTTAAGTAAAGAAAATATTTTAATTTGCCCTGCGATGTTAAATCTCTAACTATAATTGTTCTTTGCGAGAATTTCGGGTCTTTTATTTATATTTAAAACAAAATATTATTCTGCATCAGACACGTCCCCCGCGAACCCAGAATCTTAATGAATTTCAATAGGAATAACTATTGATTCCGAAAAAGATCCAAAAAAGATATTCACGAAGAAGAAGAGCGAGTAAGATGGCTCTGTGTCCCGATTAATTTCTCGCATAGAGGACGGTCCTAAAGCATCTGAATCCTCAATTTTATTTATTCGAATTTGAATTACTTGATTGTGATTCACTTTTATTACATTCCAATCAGCACTGGCCACAGCCGACATGCATGCCCAACCTGTACTCACATTTCGCATTTCGAAGGGAGCGGAGGAGCAAAGGTAGCAAAGTGAAATTGCTGAACGGACTCTTCCTCAAAGGGCCCTGCGGGAATAATCCTGCGGAAACCTTTCAAATGGCAACACTGGCACCTCCATAGCCAGAAGCCATTTACTTTTGCAGTCCATAGCATAGCTGACAGGTGCTTAATTGGAGAATGTTTTTCCTGGAGTGTTTCCCAATCAGGCTGGAAGGAAACGGAAAAATAAAAGGATTTGAAGAATGGAAATCGAAAAAGAAAAGGTAAAAATACAACAAAAAAAAAAGATTTAAAGATTAAAAAAAATATATTTTGTTTAAACATATAATTTTATGTTTAGTGACAAAGTTTAAATTTAAATACATCTTTTTCCATTTTGACAAATTTATATTGTTCTTTTCAAATGAGAAAAAAAATTATATCGAAAGGAAAGATATTAAGAAAATAATTATTTGAGAAAAATATGGTTAACCATTTTATTACTTTTTTAAAACAAAATTATTAATTTATAAGGATAAAGGGCAAGAAGGAGATTTTAACGAGAAGGTGAAAAAAGTAAAATATATATTACTCATAACTGAGAAGGTAACCCCAACTGGTTAATGATAAATCTTAGTCGTATTGTCGCTATCCTTTAAAAGGTATTCTCATTTCAATTTTTTCATAAAGAAAAAGAAAATTTGAAATAATTTCCTTCTAATCTGTTCTATGTTTTTAATTGTCACTAAATTGAATTTCACTTAAAAAAAAAAGAAGAAGAACGACAATATTCCTCTATAGTGCCTTCAAATTCTTTCACTTTTAAATTCACTTTCCCGAATTTCACTCCTTATGTCACCTATGCAAGAGTTTTGAATCGACTAGCCCTTACAAAAAGCCCTTCGCTTATCTTTCTTTCGTAAGCGAATGCACTGGCAAACTTAATGACTCAAAACAATATCTCTTTTCCTTATTTTTATTTTCTAAAGTCCCTTGAGAGCGAACAAAATTATTGGATTAATTCTATATTCAAAATTTCGGACAAAACACTCTTTTGGTTGTCAAATAATTCTATCCTAATAATTAATTCAATATCAAGATCAAAACAAATCTGACACACGTGGTATTGTTTTTGATCTACATCCCTTTCCTACCTAAGTCATTTTTATATGAAATATAAAACAAAAAAAATTCACATCAATTATATTATTATACTTCAGTCATTTATCCTTTAAAAAGCTTAGTTTTCTCTATTTCTTTAAAAAGATTTATTTTAGCAATCGATGTTTTTCACAGATCTCCAATAATCAATTTTTCTGGTGTTATGTCTATTTTTAAGCGCGAAGATTTGAATTTCCGTAAAAGGAATGCAACAAAAAAAAAACTTGTCTCATAAATCTTGAATCAAACAAATAAGTAATAAAAATGTATACTAGAAAATACAAATATTTATGTAAACCTGATATATATAGCTAAATTCGTCTCAAGGTAAAGTAAACACTTTAAATCTTAACTTACAAATTTTGGAAATTTAGGTTAGAGATTTATTTTCTTCCCTTATTTGGCGCGAAAATTTAAATTTATATATAAAAAAAAGTAAATTCACTCAAAATCTCTTAAATACTAACATTTAAATTGATAAGTTTTCTAATTTTAGTATATTTTCAGCTTAAATTATTCAATATATTTTCTATTTCAATAATATACATATATCAGTATGTTAAAATTTAATAATATTTGATATAGTACACTTCAAATTATACTTGTTAAAAATAAAGGTAAAATTGGTTTTCTTAAATATTCATGAGATATAGCCTTCTTTATGTAAAGGCGATAAAGTTTTATAATTCAATGGAAAAACTAAATTTGTTGGAAATTTGATTCTAAAGATATGAGAGTATTCCCGAAATTCCCTGGGGTTAGTCGAAGCTTTAGTATAAATTAAGATATTGAATATCTTATGTAAGTTTCACTTTAAAGTTACTAATTAACATTTTTTAAAATTATTCGCTAAATTTTAATTTTGAAGTTGTCTTTCCCTTTTTCTATTTTATATATACACCTTTTTTATCACTCTAATTTTTCTTAATGTCTCTTTTACAATTAGGTGAATATTACCATCAAATTTACTACATTCTTATTTTTAGGTACTTAATTGCTGCTTTTCAACATTCCTGGACATCACTTCTTGTCGTTCACTTAAATTATCAGATAAGTAATTTACATTAATAATTAATTTATTCAATTAAGCATATATAAATTCTAAGAATTATTGCTTTGTTTAAAATATATTTTTCTTTTGTTCCAGATTTTCAACCAAGCTGAAATATCTCTATCAATTAGAAAAAAAGGTAGATATAATGGAAATGGGTTTCCTTTTTGAAAATGAATTTCGTTGTTTGTTTTGATTTTAATCAATTTTCGTTAGTTTGAGTTTTAGATTAGTTTCAACAATTCTGAGTTTGAGATATTAGGGATTTCTGCAGAAGTTTCTGTCACTTCTAGATTATGTGCATCCTTATTGGTGCTTAATGGATGAGCACACAATTTTAATTTATCAGTGTGCACTATTTTTGGTTTATTGGGTCCCATTCTAATTAAGGCATTTCTTCCGCCTAACAATTTTTCTAGGACATAGGGTCCATGGAAGTAGGGGTCGAATTTATCTTTCCTCTTGTTTACTCTCAAGTACACTTGTTCTCCCTCCTTGAAGTATTTAGGATTAGATCTTTGATCTTAATATCGTTTAGATTTTTCCTTAGCTAATTGAATTCGGTCCCAAGCTAGTGACTGAACATTATCCAATTTCTGAAAGAGTCCCTTTAAATATCCGAGATAAGTCTTATCTGATTCTGAAATAGTAAAGCTATTTGGAATATTAGCCTCTCTTCCGAATGCTAACGTATAAGGAGCAAAACCTGTAGTTTCATGTATGCTAGTGTTATAAGAAAACACAGCAAATCTAAGCCAATCGTCCCGATTGGCGATAATATCGAATTGTCTTAAATTTGCAATCAATGTCTGATGACTACGTTCTAATGATCCTAAACTTTGTGGGTGATACGCAGTTGATTTCTTTATGCGAAAAATTCTGCAAAATGTTTTAGTGCATTGGCTGATCAAATTTGATCCTTGATCAGTGTGAATTATACGAGGGCAACCGTGTCTTGAAATAAATTCCTCAGCTAAAGCTAAAGCTATAGTCGCTGAATCAATATTCCTAAAAGGAATCGCATCAGAATATTTTGTAAAATTACACTGAATAGTCAAAATATAAATATTTCCTTTCAAAGATACTGGAAGGGGTCCAACTAAATTAATTTGAATTTTGTCAAAAGGTCCCCTTGGAGTATCAGTGATAATCATGGGTGGTCTAGTCACAATTCGTTCCAATTAATTTCTCTGAAAATTAGGACAAGAACTTACTATTCTTTGAACGTCAGCCTTCATGTTTTCCCAGTAACAGATATCTCGTACTCTCCAATAGGTCTTTGAGATTCCCTTAATGCCTCCTACTACTGATTCATGAAATTCTCTCACTATATCATCCCTCATATTACTAGGGGGAATGATTATTTCTTCCGGATAAATAATTACCAAAAGTCCTGAGTTAGCAAAATGTTTCCTGATTATTTGTTCTACCGAGAGCCAAGAAAGTTTACCTAAATCATTTCCTTTACGTGAAATTCTTACTGAGGTTATCTGTAAAGCTTCCATAGATTTCTTTAACGTTATTACCGCTTCTGAACGTTCTTTTATAACTATTACTTCTTCCCTCTTGTTATTCACAACAAAACTAAAAACAAATCGTCCATTACGGTTAAAACGATAGTTTCACCGGGCTTCGGATTTTCTTTTCGGATATCTTCAATCCGCAAAAGACTCTTAGCCTCTAGACTATCATTTACTTCTGATACTGAATATACATCTGCAGAGATTAGATGCGCAATATACCCTTCTCCAAAATATATCTTATCTTTACTGTAGAATACACAATCCTTTCCGGGGTTAAGATCTGGCTAACCGGGATACACATACAGGAACTTGCAGAACTCTCTTCAATTTCACCTACTGTACGTATACTCGTAATACGATTTTCACTCCAGGCATAGCTTGTCTGGGATCCAGCCAAAGTATGGGGCGAAAGCGTCACCAAATCCAGACTTGGGCTAGATACTTGTTTCGGATTTTGAGACAAACTTTCATTTAAAAGGCCCAAAAACTCGGAACCATCAGACTCACACTGCCTACAATCCCCCCCACCCCCCTCCATCCAGCTTGGGTCCGCTTTCATTGTGAAGCGTATCGCACTGATAACGAGATCCCTGTTTATTCAATTGAGTTTTACCCCCAATTTCTTTTTCTTTATTTATGAGATTCATACAAAAGAACTGTGCCAATACTACCCCCAGATCTTCATTGCCATCGTCATCTGTGCGAGCGTCAACCATACCTACATACGTGCGATCTGCAGTAATCACAGCAGTTAAGTTGGTGTTTTGCTCCATGGATTCATTTCTTTCTGAGGGGTTCCTCGTCAGAGCGTCAGTATTTGAGTTGATTTTTCCTGGTTTATACACAATAGTGAAGTCATACTCATTCATCTTTATTCTCCATCGAGCCAATCTTGAAACAGGATCTTTAAGCCCTTGAAACCAAACTAAAGGTCTATGTTCTGTTACCAAAGTAAAATTCTGCCCAAAAAGATAAGGCCTAAAGTGCTTTACATTGAAGAAAATAGAGAGCAATTCTTTTTCTATAGTAGAATAATTTAATTCTGCATTTTTAAGGGTGCGTGATGCGAAAGCGATAGGTAAGTCTTGTCCTACAGGACCCTGACTTAAAACTCCACCGAGTGCGTAATTCGACGCATCTGTGGTAAAAACAAATGGTTTCTTAAAATCTGGGTACTGCAATATGGGTTCAGTACATATCTTATCTCTAAGAATTTCAAAAACCTCTTGTTGGTTTGTTGTCCAAATAAATTGAACATTGTCCTTGAGAAGTAAAGTCAGAGGTTTAGCTATTCTTGCGAAATCAGAAATAAATCTCCTGTAATGTCCCACTAAACCGAGAAATTGTTTTATATTCTTTTTCCCTTTTGGAACCGGAAAAAGTTTCACAGCTGATATTTTCTTTGGGTCTGGTTTGACTCCATCCTGAGAAATCACATGTCCCAAATAAGCAATTTCACGCTTAAGAAAATGACACTTCTCAGGCTGGAGAGCCAATCCAGCAAGCAGAGCTCTCAATTTCCTAGAATGTTCTTCCAATGAAGAAGCATAAATCACCATATCATCCACATAGACAAATAATTCAACACCCTGGAGACCCGTGAGTACACAGTCCATTACCCTTTGGAAATCAAGATCTAATCGAATTCGATGGAACCCTGATGCTAAATATAGGACAGAGAAATACTTTGCTCCACCAAGTTGATCCAAAATATCAGTTATGTTGGGAAGCGGGTAAGCATCACCAACTGTTTTCTCGTTTAAGGAACGATAATCTATAACCATCCTCCACCTTTTATTTCCTTCAGAATCTGATTTCTTGGGTACAATCCACAAAGGGGAATTGTAAGGAGAAACTGAGTGTTTTATTATTCCTGAATTTAATAATTTATTAGTTTGTTCCCGTATTTCGTCCTTGTGAATAGGAGGATAACGATATTGTTTAGTATTGACTGGAGTTTCGTCGGTAGTATTTATTTTATGAGATAAAATATTCGTAGCGCCTAATTAGTCACCTTCTAAGAAAAACTGAGGGGAGTACTCTAAAAGAATTGGAAGAACACTTCCCTGTTCTTCATTATTCAAGTCTGAAAAATTCATAACTTTCAAAATTTTCGCGAATCGGGAGGATAAATTTTTCTGTCTATCGGTGGAAAATGAATTTCCATTCGAACGATTTAAAGGTGCTACTACATCATATTCCTCAATTGTCACAGGGGGAATAGTTAAACTGATCTCTTTCGGGGTAGAATTTATAATAAAAAGTTTCGTTTCTCCATTCTTATTAAGAACTAAAGCCTCTCCAGCAAAAATGCCAGGTCCACATGGAATTTTCCTAACATATCCTTCATTAAGTTGAGTTTCAATTAAGGGCAAATGAAATAACTTTTTAGTTCTGGCAGGTATTTGTACAGTGAAATGAGAGAGTAAAGGGAAGCGATCTTCGCCTATAAAAAGTTGATCATTTGAAAAATTTATAACTGCTCTATATTGTTTTAAAAATGTTATTTCTATAATTCCATCCTCAAGTATAGGGAAGTTCTGTGGAATTATCTGAAAAGCGGTTTCGGTGTCGATCATAAAAATACATTTCTCGAAAAGAAAAGCTACATTTTTCAATTCTACTGTAGGGGCTGGTCCATCCTCCCCTAATTCACTGAGTCTGAGAATGACTCTTTTATTTGAATCTGTTTTAACAGATTCCGGTCTTTTCTGAAATAAATCATTATTTGACTTTTGATCCCGAAATTTTTGTCTTAATTGTTCATGCTCCAAGGAATGTTTTTTATGGAGTCGACAATCCTTAAAAGTATGATTATTCCTGTGACAATAGTGACAACTACATTCCTCTCTGCTCTTTATAAATTCTTTATTTGCCAATTCAGGGCAATCTCTTTTCAAATGTTCTAACTTTTTACAGTAAAATATGCCAGCTTACTGATCCAATTGTTTTTATCCTCAAATTTATTTTCGGTTCGCAAATGGGCTATTATCTTATTTAAATGAAATATTGGTTTCGGGTTTTGTCCTATATTAGAACTCGAAACAGCTTCGGATGCTGTCGTTCCTATATGCACTCTCTTCCAACTCTTAAACTTAAGATCCTCCTGATTCGCGAGTTCAATGGCTTTGTCTAATGTGTTTATCTCTTTATCTCTTATTTGGAAATAAATATTGTAATCTAAACCACGTAAAAAATTTCCAATTGCTGTAGTTCTGTAAGCTTTACACATTCCAATACCCTCTTCCCCAGGAGTATTTTCCAAAACTTGTGAAACTAATCTATTCAGAGTCAGGTTTACTCTTGCTCCATGTTCGGGAACAGTTTCACCCGGATTAATTTTGACGTTAGCTAAATCTTGCATATGTTGACTTATGTCTTCGTTTTGAGAGTAAATTTGATTTAAAGTTCCTAAAATTTCATCTAGAGTGATCCCTCTTCTATCCTGTATATGCTGTCTCGCCTTTCCAATTATTTTTGTTTTGATTGGCATGGTCAAGCATGAAATGTCAGATGGATTAATTAATGAAAGTGCAGCTCTACAATGATCATCAAACCTCGTGATGGGCATATTTTTTCCATCAAAAGAGGGAATCATCCCTTGCACTATTTTTGATATTTTATTAAAGTCACATGTTCCGGTCAAAGTAATTGAATTATCTGATAAGGGAGTAGGAAGATAGACAGGTGTTTCATGTCTTCTCAAGGGAGAAGAATTTCCGAGATCTGAATTTGTAGGTTCACTAACATCAGAAAGAACTTCAATTAGTCTCATCAGAAGTGAAGTTGGATCAGACATTTTTTAATTTGTCACATTACTTAAAAAAAAGATATTAAAAGACCAGAATAATTTACAAATTATTCTCTTTGATTTTTTTTCAAAATGAAAAATCCCTTCTTTACAGAATACAAAACCTTCCCTTTATTTTAAAAGAAAATTTTCTTCTACAAAATTCAAAATTTCTCTCTTCCAAAATTTTAATTACATAAGTATTGTCAACAAAAAGCAAAATACAGAACTTTTCACGAAAACCCAGCGAAAAAAAATTCTCTGAACTTTCCTTATTATTTCTTATAAGTTAACTAAAGAAAGAGAGTTAATTTTTTTTCATTGATTTTTATTCTGCGAAGTAGAAACAACTCTGCTCTCGAGAATTGTGGTTCGTTTTTCTTGCTGTAATTTTTGAAGGAAATCATCTCATTTTTGCATTCCTTGGGGTATATTCTTGCGACTTGTTGGTGGTTGCAGGTAAGCACGTTTACATCCTTCAGGGTCCATGAACTTTTTCCACGCCTGAAGGGCGTCCATACTGATAGAGAAGCTTAGTTGGATTAAAACAAGTAGAAAAGTCCCATATTTGGTCAGGCGAACGTCCTTGAACTTGGTATACTGAACCAGTGACCCAGTTCCCACGGTCCGGCGATGTAATCCCACAAAAGCTGTCACCAATTTGTTACGTCTCCAGCGCTGTTGTCGATTTGAAGACTTGTAGATTTCGATCTGTTTTATCCTGGATTCGTCTGTGTGATAAAAATTGAGTGATAAAAATCACTAACCGCGCGAACTGGTCGAGGTTCAAATAACAGACACAACACAATAATTTAGAGAACAAATCAATAGCTTTTATTTAACTTTAATTTAAATATTGAAGATCCTTTAATGAAGATTAAATGTCCTATTCCGTCGCCGAGTACAGTTTGTTTTCACAAATAAGATTTCGTTCAGGTTTAACATTTTTAAAGTTTTATTTAATTAAAAAAATTTTAATTAAATGGTTTCTATTCTCACTTCACTTAAAATTTAGTTCGACTCAAGTCGACCACGGCGAACCGTACCGAATTACCGGAGTAAATAAAGTTTTTTGAACTTGAATTTCGATTAACAATGTAAGAGAAAAATATTCCATGTCCAATTTTCTTAATTCAGAGAGCGAGTGTCGCAGATTTTTTATTTGAAATACAAACGGAGAGACGGAAATATCTGAGCTTTTTCTATGTTCTTGCATATATTTATAACTTCGGTTTTTACCAAAATGTGTTTATAATAATTAAATTGATATATTTTAAGCGAAATCTGTAAACTTTTTACAGTAAGTAACATGCAAATTCAAATAAAAATTATATACCATTAATGCTGAGAATTTTTTCTTCATACACGACCTAGTCAAAACATCTTTTACTGTGCAGTTGTAGCAACCACTCGTTATTTGAGAGAACTTTATTTTTGTGATAGTAATAACCACAATGTATGCCTGCGGCAACCACATAGTGGGGTTGTGACAACCACAACGTGTGCATGCGACAACCACATAGTGGGGGGTTGACAACTACAGTATGTATCTGCGGCAAAAACATAGTGTGGTAATGAGAACCATAAGGCACGGTTGTGGCAACATATAGTATGGTTGTAAGAAACACAGTACATACTTATGGCAGAGACACAGTGTAGTTCTCACAACCAGCCTTTTACACAAATAGCTATGTAGTTGTGGAAACCACGATTATACTTGGACCATATTTTACTATTTGTTGTGGTTGTGACAACCCTAATTATGGATCTTACAATCATACATTTTTCTCCGTGAAATTTTATTACATTCCGAGATGATTATGCGAAGAATTCCTTACGAATATATTAATTAATTAATTAATCACAAACTAAAATTAACTATGTATTAACTCTCTCAGATAGACCTAGCAAATTGCTGGTTATCCTTTACAATCCCTGTCGTAAAATCTGGCGAATGTTTGAGACCTATCTGTCCAACCTGGCGTCTTTCTAATTAATTCTAAGTCATCGCCACGACTTTTAGCGGCCGACGTGGACGCATGTCGTGTACTATGAGCTGAAAAAATATCGGTATCGATACCACTCTCAGTTAAGGTTTCTTTAACCCAACGACTTAAAGTTTGCGAAGAAACAGCCTCACGGGGCTTTTGGAATTAAATGAACAATTCCTGCACATTACCTAACGATCTACTTTTTACAAGATATCTCTGTAAAGCTGAAGCTGCACATATTTTTCTACAGAGTAAAACAGTAGGACTAGTAAAGGCTGTGTTCTATTTTTATTTGATGTCCTAATGCGGTCGAAGATCTTAATCTCAATTGCCGTTCCTCTATTTCTAATGTTAACAATCTTTATTAATGAAAATTTTTGCATTCTGTGACCAGTTATGAGAGCAAGCAAGATTACTAATTGCTTCGATAATTCTCTTAACCTTAGCTCCTCATTTCGAGGTATTTCTGAAAAATAATCTAATACTATCTTTGGATCCCAGGTGCTCTCATAACGTTGTCTTGAAGGTCGCAAACTGGACACGCCTTTAAAAAAAACGCTTCACTCTAGGGTCCTTAGCGATTTCCGAGTCTACGATTAATGAGATTGCTGATTTTGTGGCGTTTCTAGAGCTATGTGACAACCCCTTATCAAATCCAATGGTTAGGAAAGCTAGTAGGTCTCCTATGGGAGGATTAAATAATTCAATCGATCTCTCGGCAGAGAATCTCCACCATTTTTTGAATGTCACTTCATACGCTTTTAACCAAGAAGAACTTATAGAACCTCCAACAATTTTTCTGGGGCTCCTCGTGACAGGAACGCCTCCCGGATAACCACTCTACCACCAGGGAAATGTTTTTCCAAAGCGGATGAGGATTCCTATCAGACGAAATCGAAAGATTGATATCCAGATTAAATTTAATTGGTTTGCGAATCATTAGTGAATGAAATAACGGATACCAGGGCTGGGTTGGCCAGTCTGGTACTATCATTATTCGCTCCGTTTGATCTCTTTTAATTTTTGTAAGAGTTCTTAGTATTATACTAAACGGCGGAAAAGCATATCAGAAAACCAAAGTCCAATCCAAGGTAAAAGCATCTATCGCCTCAGACCCAAGATCTCTTTTCCAGGAGATATAACACATACATTTCGAATTCGTTCTACTTGCAAACAAGTCGATTTCTGGTTTTCTAGAAGTTTTGACAATCTTATTGAATGCGGGAATAGACAGTTCAAATTCCGTTTCATGTTCTAATTGTCGCGACTCGGCATCTGCTTCAAAATTATCTTTTGAACTAATATAGGAAGCAAAAATCCAAATATTGCGCTCCTGGCACCATTGCCAAATCTCTTTTGAGATCTTGTTTAAATCCTTGTACTGAACACCGCCCATTCTATTAATGTACGACACGGCAGTTGTATTACCTATTCTTAATCAAATTTCCCCATTACGAAAGTTTTTTGCTAAACTTTTAAGACCAAAGAAGGCGGCTTTGAGTTCTAAGAAATTAATGTGAAACTTACGTTCAGACCTTGACCAAAATCCACGAGCTATTTGGTTATTACATACAGTTCCCCACCCTGACTTAGAAGCATCAGAAAAAATCTCTGAGCAAGACACAAGACCTTTAATAGAGTTATTACCAGATAAGATAGATGATCGCCACCAGACCAAAATATTAAATCTAACAGTCATAAGAACAACATAATTTTCACCATTTTCTCTTAATGACAAAAATCTCTGTCTTTCTAAATCCTTTGTGTAGACCCAGCTGTATTTAATAGCTGGACAACCAGCTGCTATACATCCTAAGAACTGTGCAAAAACTCTTATCCTACACTGCAAAGGTTTACTGATGATCTCCAGCTGTTTCTGAATATGAGATCGCTTCTCAGGGGGCAGTTCTAATGTCATAGATTTAGAATTATAAATGAACCCAAGAACTCACATCTCTGTTCGGGATTCAACTGACACTTTTTCAAATTTATTATGAACCCTAAGCTTTCTAATAACTCTTTAGTTGTCTTTAAATTCACCTCACAGTCCTGATATGTATTTCCAAAAAGCAGAAAGTCGTCTAAATAAAGAACCGAACTATATCCTAATCTTCGTAGATAAGAAACCACAGGTTTCATTACTTTCGTAAACACTTTAGGGGGGGGGGGATGTGCAAAGACCAAACGGAAGACAAGTAAATTGATATCTGTCCATTAAATTCAAATCTTAAAAAATTTCTTTCCGATTCATGTATTGATAATAAATAATACGCGTCCTGCAAGTCTAGAGTTGACATAAAACAATTCTGACTCCCAAGACTGACAGCTGTTCTGTAGTCTTCGAGTTTAAAATGCTCTGTTTGGATAAATTCATTGAAATCTTAAAGATATAAAATGAACCTGAGAGACCCGTCAGGTTTCGATAGAAGAAAGAAGCTAGAAATAAATTGATCATTTGACGGACTACATTCTACTACTGCTCCTTTCCCTTTAAGTTAAGTGATAAGCGACATGATATTACATATCTCTATTTTGTCCCATTTGGATTTATGGACAGGCTTTAATTGGCAAGGAGGAGGAGAGAAGTGTATCCTATAACCCTTTATATACGATAAAATTCGCGGGTCTGAAGTTAGAGCCTCCCATTTTGTTTAAAATAAACGTAATATTCCAGCAATTACACTTACAGGAACGTCTAATGTCTCCTCGTGCTCTTGTATGGTGTCTTATGGTAGTCCTGTTTGCGCTGATTCTGAGATCTCGGAGGGCTCGTGAAGGATTTCTTCTGCCCGCCCCGTATCGAAAAATGTGGCTTCGTTTGTCGACGAGGCGGGCTCCTCCCGTTTTTTGATGTCCCTGACGTCTGAGATTTTGCAGGTCGTAACACCTTGGCTGAATTCTCGAGCAGTTTAGCAGACTTCAAACTCTCTGGCAGATCCTTTCCGAATAGAAACAGATCCATCTTTGTAGCCTTTAGGGATTCCCTCCAAGAAGGA